>NC_047673.1:46970229-47281791 GCF_011762505.2 Arvicanthis niloticus
CCCAATAAGAACCTGTTCAGCTAGCACCTGAGATTCCTAAAATGCTTCCCCATGCTAATGAGGCATTTCAGTACCCTAAGGCCTCAGTCAATACCCATCCTGGAGGTTTCTACCCCCAGCACCCCAAATTGTATAAGTGATAAGCCTTGAATTACCCCCAGTAAAGTTGATCTGCCTCCCTGTAGCTGATCCCGGTTTCATTATTCACCATACATACTCACAGGGCTTCTGAACCCACCTCTTCTACCCATGTCTGTTGGCTCTGATTCCTTTCCCAAGTTGACCATTACTGGCCAACAATGCCAAAGGGCAGGGCAAGTGACAGCTTTCTGTACAAGGAAGAGGATCAGAGCTTAGATCTTCAGAACCCATGTAAGGCCAGGTGGACACGACTGCTCACTTGTAATACCAGCTCTGTAAGGCAAATATCTGGAGCAAGCTGGCTAGCATTTGGGTTAGGTTGAGAGGCCACGCCTTTTAAAGAAATAGGGTAATGATCAATTGAGAAGATTCCCAACATCAATCTCAGGTCTCCATATATACATGCACAGTTGAGCACATACACCTGTATACAAATTCCTATGTACATAAACATGCAAACACTCAGGAACACACCACGTACACATGAAAAAAAGAAGAAAAACTTCAAGAGAAAGAGATCTGTGGTCATCCAAGTATTATCTTGGAATTGGAGAGAAACACGGATCAGAAACAAAGACAAAAAAAAAGTGAACACTATTCTTGTCTGGACCATGAATTGTGTTTGCTTTGCATCAAAAGAATGAATGGCAGACAGGAAACCAAATATAAGAAGACCTGAAGAGCACAGACACATACTTCTTTCACAATAGACCTTGCAGTCCTAGACCATCACAGCTAGTTTTCAACTCCTTCCACATAATAGAATAAAACAAAAGCTCCTTCTGTGTATGGAAGAAGCTATTCTAGAGAAAAACACTGGGTAGGTCATGACTCACCACCCTAGCCATTTCAGTTATGCAATATACCAATAGCTGGTTCTTAATTAGCTTGCACAATGTTGTTAGTGGAGCCAAAAATTACTGTGCAGATGTGTACCTTCTTCCTGGTATGTTATGACAGAGATAGAGCCCATCGTTCTGGATTATAACCAAAAGAAAGAAGGAAAGAAAGAAAGAAAGAAAGAAAGGAAGGAAGGAAGGAAGGAAGAAAGAAAGGGAACCTAAGAATGGGAGGATTATGTACCCAAATCTGAGATTGCATATAAATCCTTAACCTGGGTACCTAATGCTACTAGCGTGTAGCAACAAATGGCTAAATGGCTAGATAATATAGAGGTAATATTTCATCAGGAAATTAATTCCTGAAATCAGAATTCACCCACTCTCTAAGCCTCATTATTCTCAGTTCATGTTTAGTTCATGTGGATAATAAACTTTCTCATTTCTCCTTCAGAATCCCCTTCAGATAAATAAAGGGCTAATCTTTCCCCGACAGTCATCACTGATCGCAGCCTTCTCAGCATGACTACCTCAATTTAATCTCCATATAGTTGGAAAGAAGTTTTAAAGGTTACTTTTTAAAATTAACAATAATGTTTGGGTTTATGAGTTTTTATGTGCACCATGTGGGTGTGTGGTGACTGTGGGGGGCAGCAGAGGGTGTCAGATCTCTTTGAGCTGGAGTTACAGGCAGTTGTAAGTCATTCACTGTTAGTTCTGGGATCTAAACTGAAGTCCTCTATAATACCAGAATATGTTTTTTTTAACTGTCACCTATTTGCCTCTCCAGTCCCTAGATTTCTCTCTTGATTAGAGATATTCAATGTAAGATATTTGTGCCCACTTCCTCCCGTATCTCTCCAACCCTACTTTTTCTCTCGTTTTTCTGCTCTCCTAAAAACCTTATGGTTTTAATTTATGACTATGTGTATGAATCTGAAGGAGATTTTTGTGCACGACATGTGTGCAGGTGCCCACTGAAGCCGGAAGGCATTGAAATTTTTGGAACTGGAGTTATAATAAGTTTCAAGACACCTAACATGGATGCTGGGATACTAACTGGGTCCTCTGAAAGAGTAGTCTGTGTTCTTAATGACTAAACCTTCTCCCTAGCTTACTTTTCTTTACTTGTGATTTATAAGGAGGTGTCTGTCTCTAAACTTTTAAGTTATCATAGAGTAAATGAGAGAGAATTTGAAACTCTTCTACAAATTGTGGAGACATCTGTTACCCAGGATTATGATGAGCATTTTTATGGTCTTCTGGCACAGTCAGTCAGTAGAAATTATTACAAGGCTTGAACTTCACTAACAATATGGCTTGGAAAATTATAGCATCAATTCCTAATCATATTTGGACAGGAGTTCAGCTTACATAATATGGTCTTAATATTGTTTATAAGAACTTGTTGGAAGATAACTTTGTTTTGATGAATTAAACATTCTTTTAGCTGAGTTCTGTTAAACAAATATGGATAAGCCACAGAGATATAAAGATTTATTGAATAATACTGACAATCACATCAAGGTTTCTGTGCTTTGTCTTTAACTTTTAGTATAAATCCCCTTGCTATTTCAAATTATTTATTATTAGAATGATAAAGTAAATGGGGGTTTTCTGTAATGAGTTTAGTTTTTACAACTTGTTCCTGTGATTGCTAGAAAAAAAACTTGTTTTGATCTTGGTAAAGTCTTTTTATTTAATTATTATAGATATTCAGGAAATATTTATCAAAAAATTCTTCCTTGCATTTTGGGAATAAGTTCATACTGGGATGATGATTCTTTTTGGATATGCCAACAAAATTAGATTTGTATGTCTGTGATAAATTAATGAACATATAGTCATTATTAATAATATTCTTTCTAAGGCTGAAAAAACTGAGGAGGTGGGCAACCCTGTAGGAAGACCAGCAGTCTCAATTAATCTGGACACCCGAAATCTCTCAAATACTGGACCACCAAAAAGGCAGCATACACCAGCTGATATGAGGCTCCCACACATATACAGCAAAGGACTGGTGGGTCTGAGTTCCATCAGAGAAGGTGTACCTAACCCTCAAGGGACTGGAGGCCCCAGGGAGTTTAGAGGTCAGGTGGGGTGGAGGAGGGTCAGGGGTGGGAACAGCCTAGTGGAGACAGGGAGGCCTAGTGGAGACAGGGAGGGTGGGTTGGAGGTATGGGATGTGGAACAGTCAGAGGGTGGATGCGGGGGGGGGGAATAAAATCTAAAGTGTAATAAATAAATAAATAAATAAATAAATAAATAATAAAAATTAAAAGAAAAATCTTTCTGCGTTGGACCGATAGATGACCTAGAAGTTAAGAACGCTTACTACTCTTGCAGAATCCCACCTTCAATTTCCAGAACCCACATGATGGCTCATGACTACCATTAACTCCAGACACAGAATATCCTGATCCCATTCCTGAATCAGTGGGCACTAGGTACATAGGTGATACACGTACAAACATGCAGGTACAACTCTTACACAGAAAATATTTGAAAAAATTCTAAAATGTCTTTTTTAAATAATATTTTTCTGCCTCTAATCAATTTCACAACTACTCATAATTCCTCCGTAACTTAGATCCAAGCCTCAGGTACCCTGATTATTCAAGGAAGAAACAAACTTGACTCACACTTATAACTGCAAGTCTAAAGCTCCCATTAAAGCCTGTGAATTCTCAAGGGTCTATCCAGCTAGGCATTTTAATAAGAAAACTGGATTTTTGTCCTCAAAAGAATTCTCATATCAGTTACTAAGAATACATTCCCTTACTGAGATCTTTGAGTATAAGCCCCTACTTAAATCTCAGGGAAGCAGTTTTATACAGATAGGAAACTATCCTTCAAACCTAAGTCACAAAGGCACACATGTTAAACTTCACTTGTTCCATTGGAGATTATCCCTCTAGGCTGAGATCGTATTGAGTAAAAATTATATTTTTCATAGCCAAGAACTTGTAGAGCCTATGCTTATTATATAGATGTCTATGTGTTAGAAGCATTACACAAAAAAGAATATGTAACATTCCTACTTCTGGCTATCACGTGGAAGTTCACTGTCCCCGCTCTATAGTTCACAAAGGCTCCAGCAGCTCAATGAGGCAGAAAGAAACAGGCAGTCTTACTGCATTTCCTCAGATGCTCCATATTATGATTTGAATATGTGATGCTCCCTGTGCCTGCTTGGTCCCTAGTTGGTGGTGCCATTTTGGGAGGTGGTAGAAATATTGGGTACAGGATCTCCCTAGACTCAAGAGTCTAGTGGAAGAAAGCCAATAGAAACACACACATGAATGTCTGGACCCCTTTTTCTCATTCTCCCTGTCCTTGATATGAAATGTAGTGTCACACCCTCTCTGCCACGACGGACTAAAACTCTGAGCTAAATAAAGCTTCCTCTACCTTGTGTTATGTCAGCAATGCAAAATCTGGCTCATAGCAGAGGCTCACACCTCGTGGAAAATTTACAGTCCATTCTTTGCTCCCAATGGGATTCCCTACTTTCTTTTCCATGCTACCACGTAACTTGTGCACTCATAGCTTTTGTTATTTCTTGATGATCTCACTCCTATTAGCATATAATCTCCCAAAGAGCAGGCATCTGTTTTCTATACAGCCCAGTCTCTCCTCTACCTTTTCCTTATTCTCTGCTCCAACTGTGACTTTTCCCAGCGCTTTTCGTTCCCTCCTTTAACTCACCTTGCTCCTGTCTAACCTGTTGACCCATCTCTCAGTCCACTTTTTTCTAACTCATTAGTTAATGCTTCCAGTACTTCTTGTGTAATTACTCATCTTCAAACACATAATCAGCCTGAGCTCCCTTAGGTTTTCTTCTAGATTATACTTACCTTTTCCTTTCATTTCTGCCTGCCCCTCCTTACTGAAGTTTCTATTAGTCCTTCATCATCTCTCTAGTTTGGGTCTCAGGTACTTCCTGTTTCTTTCTTAGCTCAGTGCTCACTTTCTTCTGTGTAACCTCTGTAATTTTCTTATTTCTAACTTTGTACTGAGATGTAACATAAACCTTAACCGTTGGCCTGCTACTCTCTGTCACCATTTCCATTTTCAGAGGTCTTAAATACTATGTTTACAAAACTATTTCTTCTGTAGCATTGCTCTGCTGAGCCTGTCAGAGAGTAGTAGAAGGTGAGAGATGGGTAGGACTCTGGGAAGTACCTTTTCCAGTTATTTCATTTAAGAGCAAGTCCCTGAAACTAGTGTCACCATCAGATGAAGGATGAGAGCTCAGGTGGCTGGTGTCTTCCATTTTGCTAGAAGCCTGGAGAGAATGAATTTCTTAGTCTCGCTTCTACATCTTTTTTATGTTGTTTATAAAATTGTTAAACCTCTGTGAGTCATGCATTCCACTATGACTAAAATAAGACATTTTAGCACATTGCCTCTAAAGTTCCTTTAAATGTCAACTGTTCATTGATCTACAGTTCTTTGATGTGTACTGCAGGATTTCACCACAGGATCACAGTCAATTTTGTAGAGCCAGCTCATTTGTCTAGGGAAATGCTAATTTCAACATGAACATTACTTATCCTAATCAATGTCACCAATGTTCGCATAGTATCTTATTATACCACAGTTTTGTGCTTCTCCAGTTCCAATGGCCCATGGTTTCTCCTTTTTAAAGATTATTATTATTTTATGCTTATGTGTGTATGTATGTGCATATGAGTGCAGGTACTTTTGGAACGACAAGGAAGATGGTGTAACAACTAAAGCTAGAGTTAAAGGAGGCTGCAAGCCTCCTGACAAAGGTGTTGGTAAGGGGGAATGATGGTCTTGTAAGAGCAAACATTCTTCCCCAGTGAGTAATCTCTCCAGCCCCAGACTCATAGTTTTCTCAAGTCAATTCAGGATGAGTACTTGGAATAACCCATGACCTTAAGGATCACAGGCTATGACCATCCCTGGAGGAAAAAAAAGAAAAACTATCAACAGCAAAAATAAACAAATCTTGAGTTCTGTTATCTTCTTCCAGAAGTAGGTATAGAGTCCGTCCCTCTGGTGTTCAGCAATCTCTCCAGATTTTCAATACCTCTGTACACGTACAACCTCCCACCTTGGGCCTTCCAGATGTTTGTCCAACATTAAGAGATACAAACTATCATGTCTAGGCAATTATAATGACTCACCTAGACAGCTCCTGAGGCAAAGAGACACCAGCTAGCTGACTCACCTTGAAATTCAAATACGTTTAGAACTGTTTGGAGATTTCGTTGCATTAATGATGGACCAAAAACTTAGGAAGCATACTCCGTAAGTATTTGAAAATTAATGTTCTGTGGGACAAGCATGACTGATAGAAGATGGGAGAAAGCAGGTGGCTGGCAGCTAAAATCTACTTAAAACTCCTCTTGCCTCTATTTGATGGTTACAAGCCAAAGTGATTCCATATAGCCCTTCCAAAAACTTCTAATGTGGCTGAGCAACCATCTGTGTTTCCTACAAAGCTGTGACCACCTAGTGTTTTATATTTATTCCCTCTCTGTTTCTCATCCATTTACCATCATTATTGCTTCTCTAGGATGTCATCTCCAAATAAAATGTTACCAAATATTTTTCCTCTGACTTCTGGCCTCCTGAAAATTCATATCAAAACTGATATCTAATAATCTCCAATCCTTCTCCTGTCTTGTTCTTAGCCAGTTATTCCACCATTACACTCTGCCCACGTTTTTCTATAATATCGTTTTCATCTCTTTTTCCTGTGGCCCTTTGAAAGTCCTCATCTTTGTTGTGTACTTACTGCTTTGTGGAATAATATACAAGTCTAACCCAGTCCTTTCTCTTCTAAGTGTTGGGTCCCTCAAGTCCACTACCCACTGTAGCCAATTTAAACTTCTTGAAAAAATATCATCTCTGTTTTATTTCAACAAACTCTTGCAACTCCAAAATATTTTATATCATGATAAAATACTTTTCTTATAATAATATGCTCTTCATGTATCTCACCTACTAATTGAGTCAGCATATTCCTCCATTATGTCTGTATGTCTGTTCTCTATTCCAAAATAAATAAATAAATAAATAAATAAATAAATAAATAAATAAAAAACAGACCTTGTGTTAGATAAGGGACATGGCACAGCTGTACTCACTGAACACGTGTTCCTTCTTGAAGCTCTTGTGCATCATGTATGTTATTTAACTACCTATGAAGGTAAGTCCCGTTAAGAACTTGACACTGCATTATGCATTAGTAATGTGCTAAGTAAGCATTACATCTTTTATCTTGAAATCCTGGCTGGACCTAAATTAGAGAGAATAAGACACTGAAATATACAATTTCGTATGAGCATCAATCCCCAAATATCATGGCAGTACAGACCCTGTATTACTCACGTGGGTCTCTATATAACCCAGAGTACTGCAAATGCAGTCATATTGACTTAACAGAATAGTCATTCCCTTGAGAGAAAATGTAGGATCCCTTCTGAAAGTATCTAGAGTACTGGGAGAGTTCTAACTGTTTCTTTACTTGGTCTCCTATACAACCCTCACTTTGCTTATTTGCTGATATGGCAGTGATATGAAACGAAGGAAAGAACAATGAATATGAACATAACCCTTATCAATAGTCCTACTTTGTAGCCCACAGAGATCCAAGAAAATAATCAGTAAAAGCATTAAATGAAAAAAAGGGAAAGAAAATGAGTTAAGAAATTTCTTATTTTCTCCAAATGACTCAAATCATGCCTCCTTCATGAAACTTCTTCCAATTTCCTTTTTCATTATAGAAAAATATGAAGTTTCCTAAATTCCATTGTTGGCTTCTGAGGGAATCCTTATTAGGTACTTATTAATTTGTTATCTTACATGGAAACCCTCTTTCAAAGTTTGTATTCCTATACAATAAACTATAAGTTCTTGGAAGACAAACTAGTGTTTTATTCTTTTTTATTCTAGAGTTAACAGAATGTCTGTGCATTTTCCATTTCCTCTTTAAAAAATAAAAATAATGCAATTATTGGAGATTAAGAATTATGGAAAGGACCTGGGCAGTGGTGGCACATGTCCTTAATCCCAGAACCCAGGAGGCAGAGGCAGGTGGATCTCTGTGAATTTGAGGCCAGATAGGTTTACAGAGCAAGTTCCAAGACTACCAGGGATAAACAGAGAAACCTTGTCTTGGAACAAAAAGAATTGTGGAAAGACAAAGTTTATACAAATTTTACTTTCTAATGGTGACAAGTAAGGAAGTTTTTGTTGCTGTTTCGAGGCTCTTCACAAATATGCATAAGATTATTAGACAAATAAGGAACATAAAACTGGTAAATAAATATGATAAAATAAGATAATACATTAAATTGAAATAAAAAAGTAACAGAACAGGGACAGGAGAGGTGGCTGCTCTTCCAGAAGTGATGGGTTTAACTCCCAGCTCCCAAATGATTGTTCACAAATATCTGTTGCTGCCAAAAAGATAGAACAAAAGGAAATAGTAATGTGTTAGCAACCTTTGAGATGGGCCTTAAGAACCACTGACAAGGTATACAAGGCTCTCCCTTTAAGAGCCCATAGTCCATTTTGCTGCTGGTGGTAGGCATGCATGGCTGAGGTTCCTGCTGTCACCATGGGTTGTCCGGCTCGCTGTTACCAGTACTGTAAGAACAAGCTGTACCCAAAATCCTGCCTAGGGGGTCCCAGATGCGAAGATCCGCATCTTTGACCTGGGTTGGAAGAAGGTGAAGGTGGACAAGTTTCCACTCTGTGGCCGCATGGTGTCCGACTTCTCTCCTCTGAAGCCCTGGAGGCCACACTTATCTGTGCCAACAAGTACATGGTGAAGAGCTGTGGCAAGGACAGCTTCCACATCAGAGTGCAGCTGCACCCCTCCCATGGCATCCTCATCAACAAGATGCTGTCCTGCGTGGGCGCTGACAGGCTCCAGACCGGCATGCGAGGTGTCTTCGTGAAAACGCAAGGTACTGTGGCAAGGGTCCATATCGGCCAGGTCATCATGTCTATCCTCACCAAGCTACAAAACAAGGAGCACGTGTTCGAAACCCTACGCAGAGCCAAGTTCGTTCAAGTTCCCCGGCCGCCAGAAGATCCACGTCTCCAAGAAGTGGGGCTTCACCAAGTTCAATGCCTATGAATTTGAAGTCAAGGTGGCTGCGAAGCGCCTCATCTCCGATGGCTGCGCAGTCAAATACATCCCTGAACGTGGCCCCCTGGACAAGTGGTGAGCCCTGCATTCCTGAGGACTTTGCTGACAGAAAAGAAGTAATGATGAGGTTATAGTTTGAAAATGTTAATTGTTCATAGAATATAGAATGTTACATTGCATAGTATAGAACATTACAATGGGAAGCACCTGCCTTAAGGAACAAAAAGAACTGCAGTTTATAGAGAAAGAATTTGCTATTTAGATCCATGTACTTTTAAATTTTGGGGGTATACTGTAGTGTAGCAAACGTTTTGTCTTGATGGTATAAATGCTACTATTATCTTGGATTAACAGTGTCAAGAGGAGTTAGAAGATGTGTGAAAAAATCCTTGTTTAGAGAAAATTAAACATGAAAATTACATTTCAAAAAAAAAAACGTCCATAGTCTACAGTGCTATTGTGGATTTGGTCTGATGCTCGTATTATGTTAATTGGGTTCCCAAAATTGCACGAGAATCTGCATGTAAGACGCTGAGCATACCTGCCCCCATTGAATTTGATTGGTAAATAAAGTTGCCGGTGGCCAATGGCTGGGCAAGGAGACTGAGGTAGGACTTTAGGATTTACAGGCAAGGGGAGCAGGAGAGGAAAAAGAATTTAGAACCCGCCATACGGGGAAAGGAGAAAGACCAGTCCTGAGAAGTGTAGGACAGAGAGACAGCCAACATGTAACAGATGGGGATCATGGCGGGGGGGGGGGGGGGGGGGGTGGAAACAGGCCTGGGTCGGGGCGACCAGGATGGAATATAGGTTTTAGTAATAATTCAGGAATATGAAAGGAGAGAGTTTGTCATGTGAAGTTTGGAAAAACCCAACCACTGAGGTGTTTAAGGCGCATTACTGTAGAAGGCGCTCTCTCTCTCTCTCTCTCTCTCTCTCTCTCTCTCTCTCTCTCTCTCTCTCTCTCTCTCTGTGTGTGTGTGTGTGTTTCATTCAGAAACCCAGAACATTGAGGCAGGTGGTGAGAAATTCCCACAGCTGCTGTCGCTGCCAGGGCAATTTAAAAAGGATTAATTGGCCTACTCCAACATATTGTAGTGTGTCTTATACAAACTACAACTCTTCCTTGAGGACACACTTGAATATGCCTTACTTTACTCTCTCTTGGGAAGCGTGTACTCATTCTTGCCTGTCCTTTTTTGAGTGCCTCTTTTTCCACTCAACGCTCATGCAGATATAGAGTGGAGATGACCCAAGAGAGAGTCTATACATGCTGCAGGCTTTCCAATAGCCGCTTTATTAATCTTAAAGCCAATCTTATTATCAATACCATCATCACTTTGAATTGTATTGAGCATCATATCCCTTCTGATATACATCATACCAAATAATGAGTTCTTCATTGCAAAAATGGACTTTTTTTGTGCATATCTTTAAGCCTTTGTTCATCGATTCAGCAAAATCCACAAATAAGTGCCACTGTTTTCTAGTGTATTTGATGGGAAGGAATCACTGGAGCACCCGGATTATAATACGATCTGGATATATTTGAGACATTAAAGCATATGTGAATGAAGCTCTTAAAAAGTCCACTTTCCATAAAGTGCTAAACTCTGGTTCCACAGCATCATCATAACATTCTAGGTTGAATTTTGCTATATTCATGCTTTCATCTCTGTGGCTCTCTTCTTATTCACAATTTCTGCTGTCTTCTGTTTTTAAAAATTGTTTGAGATATTGGAAAGCCCTGTAGTTAAGTTTTTTGTTTACTCAGTTTCTTCCCATGACTGAGTATGGAGTTTGCATCCCATTATTATGATTATTTAATAAGACTGCATTGGATTACTTAGGGACATCCAAAATTATGTAAGACTGTGCTAAACACCATGGCATTTCCCCCTGGAGCTGCATCCATCCTGGAGGGGTAAAACTCTCTTTCCTGTTCCCAGGGTTCTGTGAAACCAGGACCACAGCCTCAGACCATGGTAACACTGACCTCAGAATTCTCGTGGTCTGACAGTCAAGGGAACAGTGTTCAGTCTCATTTTATCTTCAACTAGTTTAATAACTTTTAGATCTTCACTGAAATTTCGTGCTGCATGTAGTTTTCCTACATTGAAAACTCAATGCTACGACAATGACATTGAGATTCACGTACAATTCCAAAATGCCTTATTTTCACCTATTTAGGATTGCCCTCTAGCTCCACTGGATTGACTCACACTTACTTCCTCCCCTCAAGGTATGTATCCATTGCGGGTATAAAATTGATGGCATTCACTCTGTTTGTAATCATTAAGCTATTATAACTTATACATGTAATTACAGTGGAATCTTTCCCACTGTGTTTTAAAAGATGTCATAAAACTAGGTGAAAGTTAATAGTACACAAAACACAACAAAAGCAATGAAAATAAGAGATCTAGCTCCCTAGACATGAAGTAACAGCATCCTGGTGATACCGGTAAGGATGAAATTAACAAAAGTTTTCTCAGTTGAGTGTGGTAGAGAACGACAATAGTCCTAGTACTTGAAGCTGAGGCAGGTAAATCATGGGTTCAAGGTAAAATGGGCCTACAAAGCAATTCCTAGGCCAGCCATAGCTACAAAGAGGCATCATCCCTCAAATTCATCAGATAAATAAAAACTAAAATTAACAAAATAAGGTTCTAGGTGCAGGATAGCTGACAGGCTTACCAGTTTAGACATCACCCAGGCCCAGATTCAGGGCTTTGAGTTGGCCCACCCCAACATCTTCTCAATCAACGAACTGCTGGACCATGTGAAGGTGCTAGTCTTGCACATCCAAAGCTGCAGGATCTCCATGATACAGGGCACCAACAGGGTATCCAAGGGAGTCCCAGTGAGGATCCAGTATTGATAGTGTAGTAGAAGCCAGAGGCCTCAAACCAAGCCAATGAGCATTTATAAGTAAGGAAGTGTGGGAAAAAAGGTAAGTCATGGGGCATACTGACATATACAGCTCCCACAACGTGTTTTTTTTTTTTTTTTTGGGAGTGAGGTTGCATAGGCAAAGGACAGGTACTAAGAGACAGGGTACTAAGAGATGGAGAGATGAGTGGGATTGGGGTGCATGATGTGAAATTCATGAAAATCAGTTAAAACTTAAACATACAAATAAGTAAATACATAAACTTTTAGAAACAATCATATAGTGGTTGGTTACTCTCACAGCTGTTGTACCACCATTGCAACAGCGTATCATGAAGGCAGATAACTGTTGTACATAGAAGGGCTTGTAGCTGGGTTAATACTTTTCTCCTTTTGTAGCATACAAAGTACCTTCTTATACAAAAGACACTAGACCACAGGGGTGACAGGCTTGTAGCTAGGTTAGTATTTAGCTTTCTCCTCTGGTAGCATACAGAGTACCTTCCAGTATCAGGAACACTAGTCAATGGGACGTATCTCATGATATTCAATAGGATTGTATTAGATTACTAGAACATCTAAAATTATGTAAGACTATGCTGATGTAATGATATTTCCCCACTGGAGCTGCATCCCAGTGGGGAAATACTCTCTTTCCTGTTCCCAGGGCTTTTCGAAACCAGGACCACAGCAGTAGACCACAGCAGCCCAACTTTGTCATGTTTAAAGAAATGCGTAGGTGTTTCTTCAGCAACGAGGTCTTACCCTCAGTTTGTGGAGAACAACCAATCACCTTGGCAATAATCAAGTTGTATGGAGTTTTCCAACAACATACAGAGAATTTCATATAGTATAATTTAATATATGAAAATCTTAAAGCATACAAAATGGTTATGTATTTTAATTACATAACATGATGCACTTGGGGAATATTCAAAAACAGTCATAACATACTGATAAAGTACTCTTTCATAAATTAGATAAATTGGCCATTGTCATTCATTATATTTTCTGCACTGCTTAGTATGTTGTGTTTTATAATTTAAATTTCTCTACATTATAAATGGATATATCTGAAGTATATAAACATCCATGCATCACTTTTATAACTTTTAGATAAATAAGTTGACATAAAATCTGTGAACATTTTGGTTTGATGTTTTAAATTTATTATTGTGTCTTTAATACCGGAAAAGCTTTATAGAACTAAAATTGCACTTGCCTTATGCCCTTAGGTTATACAATTATTTTTTCTACCTTTAACAATTATAATCAGTGATGATATTAACATGATGATGTTAGCTTTCCACTCTCTACTTATTACTGCCAGAACAGCTTTTCTTTCTGGTGGGCTTTGAATGGATAGCCTCCAGTTAACTGCTAAGTAGATTTTCTCCCAAAACGGTTTCTTCCAACTGATCATCTGAAAGTGAAGAACACATGATCGCAAAAAGGAAAGGACTAGAAATTATCTGCTTGAGAACTTCTGCTCCTGTTCCATCACTAACCCATTAGTTTATCTGCCTTGTATGTTGTTTTTGCATTTTCCAGAGCAGATTCTAGGATGCTTCTTCCTTCCTGTATGTTCATGTTAGAGTGTAGCCAAGGAGTAGAGTAGTACTTCGCCATTAACACAGAGAAATGGAGTTGTTTTTCTTATAAATTTGAGCTATAACTGATGCTTTATACCTCTTCAGATATATCCATTTATAATTTTTCACTATACCTCTGTAAGTTAAACTTGATTATTATTTGCCTAACTGGTTCAGTTAAACAAAATCACATCGGTGAGTCATTTTGACATTAACCCTCCACACCTTCCTAGCTGAACTGCCTAGTAAAACAGGCCACTCAACCCTAATCACTGCTTCTGGAAGTTGAATTTTACACAAGTGGCTTATTTCTCATACCTCACTGAAACGTATTTTGATGCACTTTCCAAGTTTGAAGGTAGGAGAGGAAATGACTCTTGGTCTTTTCCTGAACAGAAACAACAAAAGAAGTCAGTGCTATTGGCACAGTTGAATGTGTAGTTGGCTTTCTAATTAGTTTGAAAGAAATAGCTTAAGATGTATATAAATATTAAGCTACTGTTGAAAAATTAGTTTGAATACTTCTAGCACAGTGTTTTTAATGTTTGAAAAAAATTGCGAAGACCTTGAATATCTGAACATAGAGGCTTGAGGAAGTACAGCAGGTTCATATAAGGGAACAACAGATGACTTTTCAGAGTGTGCTATATATAGTATTTGCTGGCAAGAACACATACTCACCATGTATTACTTAATAAAAGAAGCAAGTCCAAAGCAGTCTAAAGAGATATCTTTTCATCTATATAAACAGTGCTAACATGAATCTTGAAAAAACATGTAACAAGATGAAGGTAGTAACAATGATTCCTGGTCTGTTGTTAGTAAAAATTACTTTTTTTGCTTTTTTCTATTTACTTATTGAATCTTTTAATTTTTAATACATTCAATATATCAATATATTACTAGTTTAAAAAATGAAAATAAATCTCCTCAATGTCGACTCACTTAAATAAAATACAGAGCAATGTGTTTGTCAGACTATGAGACTGCTTCTTTAGGTAAGTTTTCCAGCCTGAATCAGACCATAGCTCCTGGCCTCACTCTCTGTGACAGAGGGTTAAGCAGTTTGTGCTATGACTTGACAGCTCCAATTTATGGTATCTGGCTCCTCTGTGCTTTCTGTTGCATACTCTGTGTTAAACTAAATCTGGTGATCTGAAACTTCCTGCTATCCTTAAAAGGTAATGAAAAAAATCCTATCTCTGTTCAGGGACTTAATATGGAGTGTTTTCAGGGGAAATTTGCTCAGGGAAGTTCTCTGAAGTCTACACTTTATATGGGGTTTTCCCCTGCCCCCTTGCCACCCCGACATTATACATCTTATGGTAGGTTTCCTGTCCATGTACCTCTCCTTCTCTTTTCTCTCTTTCTCCCTATCTCCTCTTGTTATTCTCACTCTTAAGGATGCTTTTCTCCAAGTTCTAAAGGGAAGCCTCTCCTCTTTTTATATTATTAAATGTATTTATTAATAAAATTTACATTCTAATATCAGCCCACCTCTCCTCCCAGTTCTCCCTTATGCACACTCTTCCCCCTTCATCCTTCCCCTTCTCTTTTGAGAAGAGAGAGTCCTCTTCTAGGTATTACCCACACATACTATACGCCCCCATCCCCTCCAAGTCTCCACTCCCCATCCCCATATACCACATCACTGCAGGACTAGTCACATCCTCTCCCACTGAGACCAGACAAGGTGGCTTAGTTAGGGGAAAGGGATCTACAATCAGACAGTCAGCAGAGTCAGGGACCACATGAAGACACAGAAGGCTGCTCATCTGCTACATATATGCTGAGGGCCTAGGTTCAGCCCATGTTCACTCTTTGATTCAGTCCTCACTCTTTGGGGTTCAGTCTCTGGGAGCCCCAAAGGGTTCAGGTTAGTTGACTCTGTAGGTCCTCTTGTAGAGTCCCTGTCCTCCTTGGGTCCCTCAATTCTTCCCCCAACTCCTCTACATGACTCCCTGAACTCCATTTAATGTTTGATTGTAGGTCTCTGCATCTCTTTCCATTGGCTGCTGGGTGGAGTCTCTCAGAGGACATTTATGCTAGGCTCCTGTCTCCAGGAATAACAAGGATGGCTTAATATATGAAGATCCATCGATGTAATCTACCATATAAACAAACTGAAAGAAAAAAAACCACATGATCAATAAAGGCAATATACAGCAAACCAATAGCCAACATCAAATTAAATGGAGAGAAACTTAAAGGAATTCCACTAAAATCAAGAACAAGGCAAAGCTGCCTGCTGTCTTACTATCTATTCAATATAGTGCTTGAAGTTCTAGCTAGAACAATAAGACAACAAAAAGGAGATCAAGGGGATACAAGTTGGAAAGTCGGAAGTCAAGTATCACTATTCACAGATGATATGATAGTGTATAAAAGTGACCTGAAAAGTTCCACCAGAGAATCCTGCAGCTGATAAACACTTTCAGCAAAGTGACTGGGTACAAAATTAACTCAAAGAAATCAGTAACCCTCCTTTATATAAATGATAAACAGGCTGAAAAAGAAGAGAAACAACACCCTACACAATAGTCGTAAATAATATAAAATAATCTTGGGGTAACTCTAACCAAACAAGTGAAATCTCTATATGACAAGAAATTTCAAGTTCCTGAAGAAAGAATTGAAGACGATATCAGAAAATGAAAGTTGTCTTATGCTCATGAATCAGAAGGATTAACATAGTGAAAATGGCCATTTTACCAAAAGCAATCTACAGATTCAATGCAATCCCCATCAAAATTCCAACACAGTTCTTTACCTATCTTGAAAGAACAATTCTCAACTTCATATGGAAAAACAAAACCAACAAACAAGCAACAACAGCAAACAACAAAAACAGAATAGCTAAAATAAGCCTGAGCAATCAAAGAACGTTTGGAGGAATCGCCATCCCTGACCTCAAGCTGTACTACAGAGCAATGGTGAAAAAACAAACAAACAAACAAACCCTGCATGGTATAGGTATAGAGACAGACAAGTTGATCAGTGGAATAGAACTGAATATCCGGAAATAAAGTCACATTCCTACGGACGCTTGATTTTTGATAAGGAAGCCCAAACCATACAAAGGAGAAGCTCTCTTCTTTTGAACCTCATCATATTTCTATCTTCATATGTTTTTATTTTTCTGTCTAATGTTCTCCTTCCCATTTCAAGGTCCAAACATAATCATACACACTTCATGTTGTCCTTCAGAAATTAGGTTTATGAGATGCATGCTGTGCCACTTTCCTTTCTGGGCCAACTGATGTTATGTTTTTTATTAATAGCTAATAATATTAAAGAGGAAGCCAAGCTTTGAATTTTAAGTACAGAATTCCACTTAAGAATGTGAAGTGTCAATTTCCTTCCTGCATTAAGTGCATGAAAAGAAAATACTTAGAGTGAAAAGGAAAAAAAGTATATGTCAGTGAGGTGGCTCGGTGATAAAGGTGTCTGCCATCAGATCTGACAATTTGAGTTCAATACCCAAGAACCACATAGTGAAGGGAGAAAACCAACTCCTGAGAGTTATCCTCTGGGTTTTGTGCATTTGTACGTATTTGTGTGTGTGTGTGTGTGTGTGTGTGTGTGTGTGTGTGTGTGTGTGTACATAAATATGAATAAAGAGATGTAATAAAATGGAAAGAAAGGCAAAAATAGAAGAAAATTATAACAACCTTTTGCCAAAAGTAAGACTTACAAGATGTAGCCTCCTATAGAGGAACTTGGAGCAATAGTCAAATTTCTATAGCTGACAAGTAATTCTAAGTAATTGCACTAGTGTAAGTCAGCAACAATTCAATCAGGGTGTAGCCAAAGAAATCCATAAATCTAGAGAACTGTTAATAATAACACTAGATATTTGGGGAAGCCCAAGGTAAGTCCAGGGCCTCTGGTCTGATAGAGGTGCAGTGTGGCACTACACTTGAAGAAACATAAAGAAATATCTCCTTGCTCCAGATAGGCAGCTGATAACAGAATAAGGTATAGTTACAGCTAAAGTCCACCTTGGTGAACCACCTAAGTATCACTTACATAGCAGAAATCAAGGGCCAGCCCCCAGCATGAGTGACAGCTGATGAAAGTTAGAAACCTGGAGTGTATTCCACAGCCTGCACAAAGCTCAGCCGGTTATCGAGTACCAGTCTATATGGCTTGGAGGCAGCTTGTTTCAGGCTTCTCTGACGGGCTGATTCTCCTTTAAAAAGCTCTGCTTACCTGTGAGCATCCAAATCCACTTTCAGCATCCTACCGTAGTTTGACCTGAAGTACACAGTACACATAACTAAGCGTTCCTGGTTAAAATGTGGACCTGCCTATCAGCACTGCCTCTAATCCTGTCTCTCTCATAAGGTGACCTGTCAAATTGTCTGCAGTGTGGGAAAGCTCTTTGAGGAGATAAGCTATTCCTCCAATTGGAACCAGGTTTCAGTCTTTTATTTCTTCCAAGATGAAATTGCTAGGACATTTCCAATTTCTTGGAGTTTATACTTCCAATGGTCCAATATCCAAAGAGAGGGTACAAGTGTCTCTTTAGAATGCTCGTGGTATTTTGGAAGGGTATAAGTGTTTTGTGTTTTTGTGTTTATGTGTGTATATTATAGTAATTTGTCTGGTTTTTTTTTTGGGGGGTTCACCTTAAAAAAGACCTCTTTTGCTTATATAATGTTTCTGATTTTGTGTTTTTAGGAGATTTCTGTACATACCACTATTTGTGTCTGTATGTCTACTTGTGCTTCTTGTATTTTTTCTTTAACTAGTTGCTTTCTTTGTTCGTTTTGTTCTACTCAAGTCTATTGTTTCCATTTTAATCTTATTTTGTTCTTTTCTTTTTTTAGATGGCTTTAATGACTTTATTATGTAGTAAGAGAAAAACAAAGGATGCGGATCTGGGGAGGTGGGGAGGACCTGAAAGGGACTGCAAGAGAAGGAAACAATTAAAATATATTGTAAGAAAAAATATGTTTTCAATTAAAAATGAATATAAAAACATGAATATTTTTGTTCTTGCCAGGACAGTAACAGAAACAGAGGAATGCAAAATCCAAGTTTATTTATGACTTTATAGTAAGCTTGAGGACATTCTATATAGTAAGTTTGAGAGCAATTTGAAGTGCAAGAGACCATGTCTGAAGAAAAAGAAAAGGAAGCATATACTAAAAGTCAGTATGTGGTTCAGTGTGCTTCAGTTGTGTTTTTAAAGCATAAAATTCATAACAAGGCTCAAAGATCACACAGTTTTAAAATGAGCTCGTTGACTTGTTTTTGTTTCTCTTGCATTACAGTATTTTTTTTTTTTTGATGAGACTTATATGGCATGCATTTGCTCTCTGGACTTCCCTCAGGTCGCAGGTGCTTGTTACATCATTGGAAGAACACATAAGAGATAAACAGAGTGTAATCTAGAATACAGTATTGGTAGTATTGCTTATTATAGAGTAATGTGAAATAATATGAATGAAAGTGGGAAATAACCCAACAAACCACCATGGAGGAAAACCCTCTTGTAATGTGAGAGTATACAGTATCCAGAGACACCTCTGTATAGCTTCATTAGGTTTTCTAAATCTCTGAGCAGTCGGTTTTCTGGGGGGACATTTTCTTATTTGGGTGATTCCATTTGGAACACCCCTAATGAGATTCTGGAGGGGAACAATACAATGTCATTGCTACTTTCCAGAAAGCATTTTGTTAGGCAGTAATCTTATTATCTTTCCAGAGATTTTATTCTTTTCTCCAAAATTCATCTGACAAATTGTCTTAGTTAGGGTTACTATAGCTATGATGAAACCCCATGACTAAAAGCAACTTGGAGAGGAAAGGGTTTATTTCACTCACAGTTCTGTGTTGCAGTTCATCATCAAAGGGAATGAGAGCTGGAACTCATGCAAAACACATAGAGGGCTAGATGTAGGATCTGCTGCAGAGGCCACAAAAGGGTATTGCTTACTGGTTTGCTCCCCATGGCTTGCTTGCTCAGTCTGTTTTCTCATAGGCCCCATGGATGGCCTCATCCACAATGAGCTGGGACCTCCCACACTGACCACTAATTAAGAAAATGTCTTATGCTGGATCATATGGAGACTATCTACTTAGAATTTAATTACTGTAAAGAGACACCATGGCCAAGGCAACCTTTATAAAAAAAATCTTTTTAATTGGGGCTGGCTTACAGTTTCAGAGGTTTAATCCATTATCATCATGGAAGGAAGCATGGCAGCATCCAAGCAGATGTGGTACTGGAGAAGAAGCTGAGAGTTCTATATCTTGATCCTAAGCCACCTAGGAGGAGTCTTTCTCTTCTGCACTGGGTGGAGCTTAAACACTAGGAGTCCTCAAAGGCCACCTGTACAGTGACACACTTTCTCCAACAAGGCCACACCTTCTCATAGTGCCACTGCCTATGGGCTAAGCATATTCAAACCACCACAGAGGCATTTTCTCAATTGAAACTCCCACTCAGTGATGACTCTAGCTTAAGTCAAGTTAACATAAAATTAGCCAGTATACAAAACAAATTAAAAATTAAAGCTAAAAATAAACGTATAATATATATATATATATATGCCCTGGAGGAAATAGCCTTTCCTTGATGGGTCTCAAAGAATCACTGCTACATCTACCTCCCTCCTTTTTATGTGGTCTACAGATGTCCTTTTATACTGTCAATAAAAGCAAACAAATCTCACCTAAAAGAGAAAAGAGACAGTTTATCCTGAAGCCAAATTTGAATGACCACCAGGTTCCATTTCCAGTACAGTATCAGTTTCATGAAGTTTTATAGTGTCTGAACATAAGAAGTCATAACTCAAGACAATTTTAAACTGCATTTATTGGTGGGTACATCAGAAAGGTGGTTGCTGATAGGGGAATCTTTCCTACAGGCCTTGGATGCTGGTGACATCCTGAATTTTACATTGGAGGAAGATAGAAGTTTATAAAGCCAATACATGTCAAAAGGTTTTTAATCCATCAGTCATGGAAGATTAGTTCTAATTCATAGCCAAGGATGACTATTTAGGGAAAGGATAAGGTACAAGTAGGCTCTGAACCTGTGATATCTTAACTTCCACAAACCACTGAATTTCCAGTCCACTAATTGGCAGGCACAGCTTCTTCCCAAGAATTCTTATTTGCAATAAAGTATTTAAATTTTTAAATTAAAAGTATTCTTATTTATTAAATTTTACATGCATGAGTGTTTTGTCTGCATAAATGTCTGTGCATTACATGCATGCCTGATGATTATGAAGACCAGAAAAGGCACCAATTCCACTGGAACTGATAGTTATAGACTGTTATGAGCTACCATGTGGGTGCTAAGAACTGAAGCCAGGACCCCCTAGAAGAGCATCCAGTGCTCTGACTGACTGAACCATCTATTCAGCTCTTGTTGATTTAAACCCTTAAGGGGGATAGTTGTGATACTTTCCTACTCTTTAAATTAATGTGTCTACAAGGACACAGGATTATGAGGAAAAGATTCATTCTCGATGACCTTCAAGCTTTCTAATTTCTAACTAGCTATCTAACAATAGTTCAAGTTTAAAGATAAGAAAGGAACACTGATAAAGTCAAAACCTTTATATATTGACCTTGTTACTGGGCGCCTGACTGCTGTGAGTGTGCTGTATCAAAACCAGGAATGCATGCATCTTTCTACAGTATTAGAATTTATTGACTAACAATAAATTCACAAAGCACATTTGTTTCATTGGCATCCATTTGTCAAGTAACTCTGATTTCCCTTGACAGCATCTGAGACAAACATAAGTTCTTTTACTCCAAACTTAACTAATAGTATTAACTCTCAGACAACACATTACACACCACACAGTAAATCTGTCTATATGTGTGTATATACTTAGGTCATAGAATGACGAACTTCAACAAACTGAAGCAGAGTTCTGATAGTTGACAAGCTAGAGGTAAGCAGAAGGCTGATAGGAATGCAGAGGACGTTTCTGAGAGAATTAAGTAATGAACACTGCTGGAGATGCTGTTGTAGACTTCACAATACAGAGCCAAAGTTGTGCTGAGCTTCCAGGTATAAAGAAGCAATCATGGTAAATGGACAACAGATCCAGACAGACAAGTGTGGGGGTGATCAGATGGATGGCAATTTAAACAAATCACATCAATAAGGAGGGCGAAGACAAGTTGAAGCCCCCAGGATACCTGGGAATATCTCTGTCTGTCAACCCTCTAGAGGGACATCACTTCATTAAGGCATCGAGATGAGGGAATTGTACCCTATCCTTGGTTTGGTATGTTCCAAAAGTCCTCAAACCTGCTTTATAGGTTTGTTTTGTTTTGTTTTGTTTTGTTTTGTTTTTTTCCTGATATAATCGCAATATACCTATATTCTCATATGGTCCTAATTGACTTCAGTCAGTTTATAGTGCAGTACTCTTTTTAGTTCTAGAAAGAAATTATGTATCAGTCTGTGGCTTGTGCATAGTGCTGGAAAGATGTTAAATACATGCCCACCAATATGTAGTCAACTTATCCATATGTTTGAACTCAAAATGGAATCAATTGCTACTTGTAAAATAGAGTCTATCATGATACAGCATTCTCTTCTAAAAATACACACACAAACATAACCTAGTTTTACACAGTAGGGAGGAACACAGAGAGGGCAGACACTGAACACACCATTTTACATGTATTCCTGAATTTTTTTTTTTAAATTATAGGATACAGAAATGGAATTCATTAGCTTTCTTCTCCTTTGCCTGTAGCAATGTTTCAATTTCAGAGGCAAGATGAAACAAGAGCAAGAAAATACAAATGATGGTGATTTAGTTGTGAGATAATCTGTAAGAACTTGGTGAGATTCCCCTTGTGGGAGGTAAGCTCATGTTCTTTCTGTGCCAGGCTTTAATCTCTCTTACATGATCCCATTCAGTGATTGCTCTAAAAGACCCATTGTGTTAGAGTATTGTTATACTGTCGGAATCTATCACACTTATTTGTTTATTGCTCAGTCTTGAAAGATTTGGGAATCTCATGTGATCTATTGCTGGTCTAGCCTAGAAAGTTCTTGGTATACGTCTGTACCAGAAAGAAATACCATAAGCAGAACATAAATAGAAGTTTGAAGACTTCTCAGCAACCAATCTGCTTTAGCTACTTTTAAGGAGTTAGCACAAGTGACCCCACTGTGACTCTGATGATGCTCCTCCTTGTCTTCTCTGAAGACACTACTCATTAACAACCTGGTGCTTTTCTTTTTAATTATCCTTCATTGCTGAGATGAGGCAATTAGGAAGATATTGCAAAAGGTCCTTTTTCTTGGCCAACTCAAGCAATCAAGAGATCTAAAGGAAAGTATATTGGCTGAGCTCACCTGGAATCTTCTTAAATTTTTTAAAATCTCGAGTCTCTGGTGGAAAATAGCTGCTTCTTTCTGTATTTGCTGGTGACTTATGCTTTTTCTTTGCCAGGCTGTTGTCTTTCTTTTTGAAGGTCAGCTTTAAGTACTACTTCATGAGGTGCCTATTAAACACAGCAACGTAATAATTGATAGAGGTGATGTTTTGTAAACTCCCTGGCAGAAGAAGAGATATTCTAAAGAGAGACGTGTGTACCTTTCCCTTCAGCTATCCAACTGTTGACATGATGGACTCTAGGAATACTATGCCAGAGTAAAAGAAAAGATGAGTCCTGGTGTCAGCCAAAGGAGGAACTTGCCTCCCATGAAAATATTTCACATGGTTCTGTTTCTGAAATTTCTATGGAGATTCATTGTCTTAGACAAAGACTAAAACACAGAATGACAAAAAAAAAAAAAAAAGATTTCATTAATTCAGAGCACACTCTTAAATCCTTAATGAACTAGTTACACACAATTCTCCTTAAGGACCATGAATGTGATATAGATTCAATATAGCCCATGCCAATACAAAGTACAATAGAAATCATCTCAAGACATTTTAGAATTCAGATGTAAGCAGACAAGTTTTCTAAGAATTTGAGATATTAAATCTTCTTCCCAAAACATTGTGACTGCTGCAGTAGAATGATGATAATCTAAAGAGATGTAATTGTGTTCCTCCCTTTGACTATCATGGAAGAACAGACTCCAGATAATTATAATTTCCTGAGAAACATTATGTTGATAGCCTGGTGGAGAGGAGGAATCTACCCCAAAGGAAGAGATTTAACTAGTTCTGCACTATGAGTGGTCACCTCTCAAGAGATAATGAAATTGACATACAATGAGTCAGTGATCGGTAGTCCCATGTCTAGATCAGGATTGCTTAGTTCTTTTAATTTCTGACTCCTATTTAAACCAAAATTTCATGTCAGACTCCTACAGTAATCCTTCAGATCACTAGGTCTCATTTTTAGTTTGTTCTCCTAATGTAGCCACACTGAATAAATCCCCTTACTCTTATTTCCACTGCCATTTGTCATTTTAATTGGCATGCCAATACCTAACTTTTGGGGACTGCTGTAGCCCAAGCTATGGCACTAAAAACTTAATAACATCACCACTACTGTCATCATTACTGGAACTTCAGACAGTAGAAGTAGTTCATTTCACATTTGCTAGTATTACGCTGACCCAGGGGGAGTTTAAATGGCTGCTGCTACTCAAACACAGAGATGCAAATTAAACTAAAAAAAAAAATCTAAAGGCAAATATCAAATCATGCTCTACAGAATCACAAATAACCAAGTATTGTGCCAAACATAATTTGAATATTCCTACCACATACCAAACCCATTCAGCTCAATCAACCCTTCCAAAAGACAGGCATTTCTAACCTACCTGGCTTCTTTAAAGGCTTTGTGACAAAATGATGTCAGGAATACAAAGGAACCAAGAAATGAATCAAGAGTTTACCAGGAAATTTACAGATCATAAAACCAAAAACCAAACCCAGTTACAAACAAGACTGGGTGGAAGTCAAAAACTTTTTGCTTTTTCAATTAATTAATTAATTAATATGGATTAATCGGCAACTGACTCCAGAGAGTCAGGGAACCAGGAACTGGTTTGAACCAGGATTGAAGGGTAGGGTATACTTCTAACTGGGTATGTCCCTGCATTCAAACCAACTAAACTGGTGTGTTTCATGACTACAAAACAAACCCCCAGCTCGAAGAAGAGGAAGTTGGCATGAAGTCCCACCCCTAACCAAGTGATTTTCAATTGAGAGCTACTGGGAGAGTGAAAATCAGTTTTTTCTAGTGGACTGACATTAGTTATGCCAACCCACGTTCCATGCCATGCCTCTTGCTCAGGAATAATTGCCAACAAAAATTAGACTTTGTTTTCCTTTTCTGTTTTGATTTATTTCTTAAAGAAAAAGGAAAAAGCATGAAGTTTGGTGGATAAGGTGACAGAGTAGGATCTGGGAGGAGTTGGGTGAAGGGAAAGAATAAGATGAAAAAATATGGTTTGAAATTCTAAGAAAGAAAGAAAGAAAGAAAGAAAGAAAGAAAGAAAGAAAGAAAGAAAGAAAGAATTCAAAAAATTTTGTCTTGGGGTTAAAAAGGAATTCTGAACAATTTTGAAATGGCTCTAACACTGACAACTTCAAAATCAAAATAACCATGAAGTCTGAAAAGCTCAGAAGACACTCTTTATCCTCACTTGCCAAGATTTAGTTCTTCATATAAAAACAAACACATGCATCTTATTAGATGCAATTTTGTTTTCATCTCTAATAAAAACATCTTCCCTTGTTTTTTTTTTTTTAAAAATAACCTAGCAATAAGGTTGTATAAATTCCCAAGCAAAATTTAAAAGCCTTAAGAAAACATAATTTTATGTTTCCTAAAATGATATATAATACATATAAATGTATGTGTGTGCATATACATGTGTGTGTCTCTCTCTCTCTCTCCCTCTGTGTGTGTGTGTGTGTGTGTGTACATATTAAATATAGTTATGCGACTTGGGCTGACAATGCTTATCCCCCAAAGCTATAGGCTATCTAACAATAAAACAACATCAGATATAAGAAGCATCTTTCGGAGTTGTTATTCAGGAGAGTTCAACAGTCTTCCAAAACGATATTGAAGAAGAAAATTCCACCAGACCCCTCCCCTTCTGGAAAAGAAAGGTCATAGAATGCTTAGATACCCCTCTCCTGCTGAAGACAGAGGCTAATTAACATTCCTCAGACCACAGGGGTGGGGACTGACCTGCAGGTGGGGAGGGGGCCCAGAGCACATAGGCAGTGGACCCTTGGCCACACACAGACAAGGGAGGTCCTTGCCGCCTCATTCCCTGAAGACCAATCAGTTTTAAAAGTCACTGTTCTGCCAAACACATTGTGCCTAATGGCCGCTACCCCTAGAGACTGTATAAACGACTACTGAACAAGCCTCGCGGGGTCACGTCTCCTTTTGGGGTACAAAATGGCCCCAGCATGCTGGAACATTAAAAATTCTTCTTGCATTTTGCAGTAATCTCTCGTGTCTGTGTGGGTCTCTCAGGGGGTCTCCAGTAAACTAAGGCTCTGCTCCCTAGAGTCTTACAATATAAGCTATTGCATTGCTTTTGCCCTTGGTTGCCTCCTGGAGGTTGAAGGTAAGTCCTATTCTATTACTTAAGACACCGTGTACTGGGCTTCTACAGTACCAGAAGATACCAAGCAAGCTGCCAAAGGAGGAAAGAACAAGTTGTTTTACCTTTGAATTACAACACTGACCAGCCCTGCAATGTATTTCTTTCCTTTATTTTCTGAAGAGGGGCATTATTTGGCTTCCATTTTACATTTTAGCCCATCATTGAAGGAAACCAGGACAGGAACTCACTCAGGAAAGGAACCTGGAAGTAGAAGCTGATGCAGAGTCCATAAAAAGGTGCTTCTTGCTGGCTTGCTTCTCTGGCTAGCTCAGCCTGCTGTCTTATAGCAACCAGATCCACCAGCCCAAGGGTG
The DNA here is from genome assembly GCF_011762505.2 of Arvicanthis niloticus. Taxonomy (NCBI): domain Eukaryota; kingdom Metazoa; phylum Chordata; class Mammalia; order Rodentia; family Muridae; genus Arvicanthis; species Arvicanthis niloticus. Next base: position 46,996,724 of record NC_047673.1, read on the forward strand.
GCCCTCTCATATAAATCACTAATTACGAAAAATGTCCTTCAGGCTTGCCTACAAGCAAGCTCATAGAGCTTATAGAGGGATTTCTCAGTTGAGATAACCTTCTTTTCGATGACTCTAGCTTATATAGAAAATTGATAGAAACCCAGCCAGTACACCTTACCTCTTATCAACACAAACACATCACTGTATTTCTATTATTACTTTTATTTTTAATCATATTTCTCCTCTCCTCCAGGTCCTTTCAGATCCTCTTCTTGTCTTTACTCACCCAAAATGCCAGGACTTTTGTTCTTTCTCAAGAGAACAAACACAAACCTAACAAAACAACAAAAATCTTCCAAACCAATGAATGAATGAATAAATAATAAAGCCACACCTAAGAAGGGAAAAAAAATACAAAACCTCACCAAACTGTAATAAAATAAAAGCATACAAATAGGGGAATCCAATTATCTTTGTGATCTACCTTTGACCCTGAGGCCTGTACTGGAGTGGTTGATATACCCAGTGTTACTCTTTCCCTTCTTCCAGCAGGTATAAGTGACAGTTCAGTTGTTAACCTTTAGCCTAGTGGCTAGGTTTTCATTCATTCATTCATTCATTCATTCATTTTTTTAAAAAATATAACAAAACAAAATTAGATAAAGCAAAAACTATCACCAAGAGTACAAGTCTTCCCCAGGGATGAACCCTCTGACTGATCAGTCAAAACAAACTGCATAACTCTGAAGTCACATACATATAAGCCACACTGAATGAACTCAGCAGATAACATTTATATAGCTTTGCATTTATGCAGTTATGTAGAGTTAAAGAAAAAGAGGCTCTGAAGTTGAGAATGAGTAGCGGGGAAGGGAACCTGAGAAGGATGAGAGAGGAAAAGCATGGGAGGGGCTGCAAGGAGGAAAGAGAAGGGGGAAATTATATAATTATATTTTAATTAGAGCGAGAATGAGAGCTTTTGTTATTTCCTACTAACCATGCAGGTGGTACTTGAACGATCTTATTATAGACATATCAGAGAGAAAAAAAAAAATCTGAGAAGTCAATAGATGGAAGGTTTAGTACCAGACCATTTAAACAATAAGTAACTCAAACTCTATGAAATGGTTTGTTAAACAAACAGTTTGAAATCAATGCTGTCTCCTGTAACCTCCTTCCCAGGTAACTATTAGGTCTATGAAGAAAATAGAAACAAAATGTGAAAGTAATGAGAGATGTGGTGTTGCAAACTCCTCCGTGTCCTGGTTCCCTTCTATTTCACCAGTAGTTTGAGTCCTAGCTTGTTAGCACCATAAAGTGGTTGGTTGTTCCAGCACTCTAATGGCCAGGTAAGCTGCCTATTGTCCTCCTTTCTGTTCTCCTGTGGCCTCTACCATACTCAGTCTTCACACCTTGCTCCCGTGTTCCCCTGTTCCTTTAGCACCATCTAAACCATCAGTATATCAGATAGAAACTTCTATAACCTTTGTATGTCTTGTTACACCCCCGAATAGATAGGTAGCTCGTGCCAACATGTGAGCAATCTATTCATAAAAAGGCAAGGGAAAAGGGTATTCTTTTCATGTCCTGTTGCCATTCTGTTTCTCTAGTCTTATCAGGGAGCTTGTGACTCCAGGCATATAAATATGTTATCCATATCATTCCAACTCTATTTTTTTAAGGGTAGAGCAATAAGAACTATGGTGCCCTACCATCTTGGAAATAACCACAAAATTTCCAAGACATAAAAGAATGGTTTAGAGGACCAGACTGCAGTCCTTGAACATGAGCAAATAAGATAAGTCCTCCAGCGGAACCAACCAACTGACTAAATCACTTCCAGGAGTTCAGTACAAAGGGAGCCCCAGCTTAAATGCAGATCCTCTAAAGTTCATGCATTAGAACATAACATTGGGCTTTTAATAGATAATTAGGCCAGTAGAATCCCTCACTCATAGAGAACTTAAAGCCCTTATAAAATAGGTTTCACCTAGCATTCAGTTAGTTAACCCTTATGCCTTTGCTCATTTCTGTGACAATAGAACATCCCTTCCTTAGGAGGCTGCAGCAACATCATACTATCTCCGAAAAAGATGACCAGAAGCACCTGAGTTTGAACTGCCCAACCTCCAGAATTGTGAGGAAATAAATTTCCGTGGTTATTAAAGTATCAAGATACAAATGTCGATGTTTTTATAGGAGCACAAAAAAAAGGAAAACAAGAGTAAAATAAAAGGAGCAGTGAGGAGAATTTTGTTGTTTCGAGTGTTGAGGAACTAAAACTAGGAGTTCAAGGAGGCTCAGGCAGCCGTAGTTCACATTGCAGTGTACTGAAGATCAGAGAACTGTACAGAAAGAGACAGCTTGAGAAGTCAGCACAGTTCTTGTGAGCCTTCAGCTGAATATCGACCTACACAGGGGGGTAAGGAAAGTACCAAAGGCTGCAAGAGGAAACAGCCCCAAAGAACAAATGAAATAATTGTGAGGTTCCCAAGAACTAAGAATACATGTTCATGTATTCATTACAAATACCAGAATACTGGACTTCCATCTCACAAATCTGTGCTGTGTTTGTGTGTACATGTGCATGTGCTCACATGTGTTTCTCCTTCGTGTATGGGAGTGTTACTTATGCATGTGTGTGTAGAGGCAAGGGGTCAACATCAAGTGTCTTCCTCCATCACTCTTCACATCACTTTTTGAAACAAAGTTTCTCAGTCAACCTGGAACTTGCTGATTCATTAAGCCTGGTTGACCAGAAAGCCCTCGGGATCTTCCTATCCCTGTTTTTCAGTGTTAGGATTACACACGCACAGGCCATCATACCCAGACTTATGTGGGCTCTGGAGATCCAAACTCCAATTTCCATGATCACAGCAAACAGTTTACTGATTGAGCCATCTCCTCTGCCTTTCCCCCACAAATCTTAAGTGTAAAAGGTGGAATTAAAATTATTCTAAATAATTTAATCGTGGTCAAGAAAAGATTTTGAAGTACAAAAATATTCAGCTTCCAGCAAGACAAGACTCACATATTCCAAAATTAAAAACAAAGCAAAACCTTCCAGGTGTGAGCTAAGAAGATAGCACAGTAGATAAAATGTTTGCAAAATTAGGACAGAGTTCAATCCCTAGAATTCACATTTGAAGAAGGAAGAGTAGAAGGAGGAGGAGGAAGAGAAGGAGGAGGAGGAAAAGGAGGAGGAGGGGGGAAGAGAAGGGGAGGAGGGATGGGGAGGAGGAAGAGAGGGAGGGGTGGGGGAAGGAGACAGGGAGGGGGAAGAAAGAAGCAGCTAGGTGTCCTGGCGACAAGCAGGTCCCAGGGGCTTCTTGACCAGCTTGCTTAGCGTACTTGGTGAGGTCCAAGCCAGTGAAAGGCCCTGTCTCAAAAGAAAAGGGTACAGGACTTACTGCTTGAAGAACTGTCCCCAGAACACACACACACACACACACACACACACACACACACACACAGAGAGAGAGAGAGAGAGCCTTCAAGATACAGAATGAAGCAGAAAAATAGGATCCATCATGAAAAAAAAAAAAAGAAAAACAAAACAAAAATCAATCAGTGACTAGAAGCACACCAAAAAAAAAAAAAAAATGATATAAGTATAGTACACACTGGCATCCAAACAGTTAGTATAATTGTCTGTCTTATATTCGAGATGCGTTTAGTCTTTAGAAACACAGAGGGCACTTTAAAAGTCAAGCTCCAGACCTGACTACTGTCAAAGCACAAGCCCTTAACATAAACTGTTTTCTCTGCCTGGAACATTCCTCCTCCATATGTCACTTGCTAAAAGCTAATCTTCATATTTCTCCTCTGTCATCACCAGCTCTAGGAAACTCTGCCCGACTGGAAAACTAAGTCTCATCCCTCGACTACATAGGAGGCTATGACTCCTAATAGCATCCATTTTATGTTATCACAAACGTAAGTTCCCATTGCTTGTGTAATTACCTCATTAATTCCTGTCTCCAAGGCCATTTCAAACACCATGGTGACAGGAGTTTGATTTGTTCACTATCATCTAGTGCCTGCTACGGTCCTCACGAAGTAAGATAAACATGGGATTTGTGAAAACAAGAAGCAGAAGGAATAACAAAGGAGACAAGAAAAAAGTCTGTATTTTTAGAAGCATTTTTATTCAGAAGAATATATATATATATTCATTCCAAATAAGTCTAGCTTAAACATAAAAATATTAACACTACAAACTAAGAACACTTGCATGTAAAAAAAGGATGTATATAATCAATCTTTTAAATACAGGGAGCCAGCAGAGTCTCCCTTTCAACATCACTTGCGATAAGAAACAGAAACTTGCTTTGTTCTACGTGTCCTAATGATACATAAATTTAGACTTGTAAGTCTAAAGAAAATTATCCCTACAGGATAATTGTCAGTACTGCCAAAGTTCATCTAAAATTATGGAGACCCAGACTATTTAATGTTCACTAAGGGTTTCTAAGATATTGAGTACACTTGCCGCAATTAACAGGACACTCTTACAGAGCTCTTACAGAGGCTCTGAATTCAGCCCCCAGTGTCCAGATTGGGTGGCTCACAGTTTATAGTACCCTAGTTCAGATGGTTATTTGATGCTGTGACCTCTCAGAACTCTCCCATACACATACCAACACACACAGAGAGAGAGAGAGAGAGAGAGAGAGAGAGAGAGAGACAGAGACAGAGACAGAGACAGAGACAGAGACACAGAGACAGACAGAGACGCAGACATAGATAGAAACAGAATTAAAAAATTAAACCTGTTTTAGAAGCCAAAAACTTAACAAGTGTTGATGAATACAAAAAGAGAAATGCCTGTTTAATAGTTAGACTGACTCTTCTTGGTTTTAGCTGCTTTTGTTTTAGTTGGGACTTGGTGCAATGGAAAGCTGATGATACTCTATAATGAACTGTTTACAGCAATGGAGACTGTACTGCCTGAATATCCCTAATTACAGAAAGTCATAAAAGGTGCAATCTCAGGAATACGGCTGGATAGAGAGTAGATTGTCCCAGGGCAATGTGGGGGTAAGGCCAGTTTCTTCCATTATGCTGTCTATTCAGGCCATTGTGTTTATTAAAGATAATTTCTGTCGTCCTAATTACAGTCAAAATTTTATTTTAAATAGAGTATGTAAATGGTTATTATCAAGAAATGAATATTCAAGTAACTTGAACTTAATTGGTTTTATGGTGCATTTTCTGCTGCTGGAATTGAATAATCTACTTATGATGTGGAATTAAGCAAAAAAAATCAAACATTTAATGCTTAAACATTTGGATTGGAAATTTAAAATATGTTTAAATTATGCAAAAATGATTAATGTTCTATGTGGTCCTGATTGTTCCCTAAGCAGCAAAATAACCATATTGAACTCCAAAATTCCACTGAAATGTCCAGTTTCATCTCCAAAAAAGGCCCATCTCTTAGTCTAAAAATGTACAGGAGGTAGAAAGATGTGTCAGTCTTTTCTCCAGCAAGAAAGGTTGCCCATCACTGAGTCCACCCTCTTAGAATACTCCTTGGGATTGGTTGTTGTTGTTGTTGTTGTTGTTGTTGTTGTAATACTCCTTCGGATTGGTTTTTGTTGTTGTTGTCGTTGTTGTTTTTTCACTACAATAAAGTTGCTGGTCTGAAGTTGACGTGGGCTGTAAAGTATGTTGTGTAAAACCTGTGTTTTAACTGGGAGAGGCTATTATGCTAAACTAACAAACATGGTACACACTGTAGTAACATTGCACATCATTTCCACCCACAACCACTAGCGAAACTAATCACAAGGTCCTGGAAAAGTGCAGTGAGGTTCAGAAATAAGGGCAGTGAAGGAATGCTTAGTGAATACCTTCATTTCTACCACAATGTTGAGACATAAGGAGAGAGATGCCTGCAAGTGTGTGTGTGTGTGTGTGTGTGTGTGTGTGTGTGTGTGTGTGTATGTGTGTTTGAGAGGATCCATTCATTTGCTTCTCAAGTCGTGATGAAAGAAACCAAGAAAAGTTTTAATAAGAATAGTGGGAGAAACAATTTATTATTTAAGTATGTATTATCTTTAATTCTCATTCTTGAAAGAAAAACTTCTAGAATATGCTCAAAATAAATAAGCATCCCTTACCTCCTTTTTAACATCCCCTTTCATAAATATACATAGTTATACTTTTACAAAAATACATTCTGTTTTCCAGTCATGAGACACATATTCATATTTTTCAAAGTTGCTAACTGGGCAATGGAAATCTTTCCCTAATAAAAATTATAAATCTTTTTATTTTTCTATTAGTTAATTTGACAGGAGAAAAATATTATAAAAAAAGTGGATTTTTCAAACATTATATAAAGAATAAATTGCAACATATGGTTTATAAAAAATTCAAACCTCCAAGTTTTGTGATTCTTAAATTTTGAATTGATTGACCCTGTAGCTTTTCTCTAGTCATCGTCTTTTGGTCACTCTCACAATTCTTCCTTATTCTCTACATATACAAATAGAGCAATAATCAAGATGCACATGCTTTATTTCTTTTTTTTAAGTGTTTATTTTATTTATTTACATTTCAAATGTTATCACTCTTCCCAGTTTCCCCTCCATGAACCCCATATGCCCTCTCCCTCCCCCTGCCTCTCTGAGGATGCTCCCCATCCTGCCTACTCACTCCAACATCAGCACCCTAGCATTTCCCTATACTGTCTATTTCAAGCACATTTCAATAGTGTTCAACTCCTCAAAGACTATAACAAAGGTATGCAACTTAAAGATGCCTTTGAAAAAGAAGGCCCTGCAATTTTGACACTGCCTTGTTAGAAAAACATATTTGACCCACTCACTCAATTTTACCCTCTTCGGCTGTCACCAGAATGACTTGAAACCTTTCCCTTTCTCATGTTCATATTTTTTTTCTGTGTGAAATACACATGAGAGCCTATTTAAGCAGCTAATACATTGAACTTTGTCAGTTAAAAGTCTTTATATACATGGGTTTTATTTATTACAAAGACTAATTATTCCCAGAATCTTCAATCTGTTAGTTGTCCAGTAATCAGAAATTAAGTTAAATTTTCAAAAACTAGTGTTATGATGGATTAAATTATATGTTAAAGCTCTAACTCCAAATATCTTAGAATATGACATATTTGTAAATAGAATCATTCTAGATGTAATTAGATATAAGATATCCAAATCAGAAGTATCAGCCAATAATCAAATATGCTTGGCATCTATCTAGAAAATAAAATTTTAGACACAGGCATACTCACATGTATGGTGCAGGGTATGTGTGTGGGGGGGGGGAATGCTATATAAAACATAATGTCAGGGCAATTTTTCTATAAACCAAAGGATGAAAGTGATTGGCAGTAGACTACCAGAGACAAGAAGAGAGACATGAAACAAATTTTTTACAGAAATTAAAAAGCAAAATATTGCAGACCTATAAATCTTCAGAAAAGCAAGATAATATAGTTCTATTGTTTGTTTTATATTACCTAATAATTGTAATCCCATCAAACTAATGCAAGCTATCTTAGTCAGTGTTCTATTGCTGTGAAGAGACACCATTACCACAGTGTGGCAGTTTAAATAGGAATAGCTCTTACAGGCTCATAGATTCCAATGTTTAGTCACCAGAAAGTGGCACTAGTCGGAGGTATGACTTTGTTGGACTGGGTGTGGCCTTGTTAGAAGAATCGCTGGAATGAACTTTGGTGTTTCAAATGCTCAAACTAGTCCTAGTGTCTCATTCTCTTCCCACTCCCTGCCAATCCAAATGTAGACTTCTCAGCTCCTTCTCCAGCAACCATGTCTGCCTGCCTCCACCACGTTTCCCTTCATGAAAAATGGACTAATCCTCTAAAACTACCAGCTCCAACTAAATGCTTTCTTTCATAAGCATTGCTGTGGTCATGGGCTACGATGTTCACTCCAATAGAAACCATAACTAAGATGCATGGAAACTTTATATAGGAAAATATCTCATTGGGGCTGGCTTACAGTTTCAGAGGTTTAGTCCATTGCTGTCATGGTGGAAAGCATGGCAGCACAGGCAGACATGGCATTGTAGAAGGAACCAAGAGTTCTACATCTGAATCAGCAGGCAGTAGGAAGAGAGAATGACACTAGACCTAGCTTGGCCTTCTGAAACTTCACCCACCTCCAGTGACAAACTTCTTCCAACAAGGTTGTACCTACTCCAACAAGATCATGGGTCCTAATCCTTTCAAATAGTGCCATTCCCTTTGAATCTATGGGGCCATTTTCATTCAAAGCACCATGCAGACACTGACAGAAAAGTATGATTTTGGATATGGTTAGTCTTTGTAGCCAATTTGATGGGATTTAGAATAACCATGAAAATATTCCTGGATATCCAGAATTATTCAGAGCAAAGGAACCCAACTTGAATGTGAGTGATGTCACCCTCTTAGCTAGGATCATCAGTGTTCACTCTGCTTTCTGACTGTCTGTGCAGTGTGCCCATCTGCCTTATGCTCCTGCTATTACGATGAACTCCCCTGCCAAAATAAACCCTGTTCTCAAACTGTGGGCCAAAATGAACACTTTCTCCTTTAAGTTGCCTTCATTATCCATTTTGTCATAACAACGAATATCCTGTGATATCCAGAATATAATCTAATCGCTAAGAAGAGATATAACCCACTGGATTCCTGAAGTTTCGTAGTGAAACTTATTGCAATATATATATACTTTGCTAGTATTTCATTACAGATAAATAGAAAGAAAATCATGCCAAGGATGGTGGTGCGTGCCTTTAATTTTAGCACTCAGGAGGCAGAAGCAGGAGGATCTCTGAATTGGATGCTGACTTGGTCTATATAATGAGTTCTAGACCAGTTAGGGATACATCGTGAACTCTGTCTCAAGAGGGAAAAGGAGATAAAAAGAAGACAATCATTTTTTTTAAGGCAATTTTTTTCCAGATAATTTCATCAAAATGAAAAGCACTCAATGAAAGCTGGAAAACTCAGAATGATCCTCCCATGGTAGTTTCATTAAGTCCTGAATACCCTCCTCTGTATCTCAGTCTGGTACTCATGTCTTCTTTCCTGTACTCATTCACTTGCCTGTGTTATCATTCACAATTCCGACAGACTCTGAGCTGGTGCTCTCCTCAGCTTCCTCTCATTTCTCTCCCACACTTTGGAACTCATCTCTTCTCCAACACTGGAGAAATGGCTGCCGCTATGTCAGAAGAAGTAGATGATATAGAAATGATTGCTGGGCTAATTTTTCCACTTCCTGCTTGCTCCTGGCCAGAAGTAATCAAGGAGAATTAGAGTTTGGTCTCTGGTAGCTAATTCTTGGTGAAGATATAGAAGGCAGGGCATTGTGAGTCCAAGAGTCATTCTTAGAGCAAACCTAAGGAATACTAAAATCAGACCAAAAGCAGATGATATCAGGAAATAGAGGAATGGGGAATGTGGAAGCATACTAAGGATGTTAATGGAGATAGTAAAAATAACTACACTAAAACTCATTGAAGATGTATATGTTAACATATATGTTAACAAAAAGACTTAAATATTATCAAATATTTAAACAGTAATAATATTTTTAAAATGTACATCTACAACTTAAAGAGATCATTTTAATATAGATAAAAGGTTTTTATTGTACAAACTGTTCAATAACCATCTGCTGAAAGTTGATATATTTTCATATAACATTACATATGTATATATTAAACTTCCCTAAGAGGATCTTTCATAAAAAAAACTTTTCTGTTCATGGAACAAATGATTTAAGATTCAAGGCAACAGTCATTGCCTTGACATCACTTTTTGATGATACTTTGAAGTACTTCTCCATGGCATAAGAAACAGGGATACTGAAGTCATTACCTCTCTTTAAAAAACAACAACAACAACAAAAAACCCAAAACTGTTTCCCACATATGTAACTTAAGGAAGCAGAATGTTAAGCATGGTTAAGGTTTCTGGAACTTACTATCCCTTCCAGGAACTTATCATGTCAGAATCCTCCCACGACAGTAGCTCTGTGGTTGCTTCCCTGTAGTCACAAGGATCTGAACTAACAAGGGATGCCTGGAAGAGGGGGAGTTTGACCACATTGAGAATTCCAGGAAAATTACAGAGAAAGAAAGGATTAAATGTTCATTAATTAAAACAACATTTATCAACTGCCAACTCCCTGGCACATTCTCTGTTCTGTTCTTAGGGTGAAAATGAATCAAAGAACCAATATTCTCATAGTGAATTTTATGCTAGAGAAAAAGCAATGAGCCTTATGACTCCAAGAAGCTCTAGGCAGAGACAGGGAGAAGGGCTGTGAAACAAAAACAAAACACAGCCACTGCAATTGTGAACATATAGCAGCTGTGTGAGCCTATGCTTGGTTTTCAAAGAATGAGCACATCAGCAGCCAAGCATCAATGGAAAAGGAACTCATGGGGCTCTGTCCCTCACTACTGAACTACTTACTACTGTTTAGACTCAGGGAGTGGTGACACCATTGCATGCACACCAGAGACACTAACAGATTCCAAAGGATATCACCAATCCAATAGTCACGCATATGGCCCTGGTTAAGTAAAACTGAACCAAAATTTGCGAACCTGGGAAAGAGCCTGCTAGGAATTGGGGCAGGGGTGTTGGTAGGGATGAAAAGCAAATAATAGAGTAACCTGAGAACACAATCGACATGTGTGAAATAGACAAACAAAGAAATTGATCCATAAAAACTACTTTTAATAAATAGTTCTAAAATTATGGTTGTTCAGCATAGGTCATTTGGTGGGGGTACAATCATCAGAAGTTCAACACCATCCTCAGACACACAGTGAGTTCTAGAACAGGCTGAGATACATGAGACACTGCTTCAACACACTGAAACAAAACAATAAAAAAAAGATACTAGTTCTGCAAACAAAATGTTGACTTTTTTTTTTTTAAGAGCCCATGTTTTATATTTTATTCTGTCCTAACTAAAAGTCAGTTAGGACTTTTAAAATAACCTTATTTTTATAGATATTATCTCCATTTTATTGTTAGAAAATTCATAGCCTTTACTTTGTGTCAAGTATTGTTGGAGAAATTTCTATAAAGTTAATCCATGATTCTTATAATCTTAATAGTCTTATGAAGTAAATATTACCGTTGCATCTTCTATTATTGTATAGATGAGAATTTTGAGGCTCTCAACTACTAAAGATCCTGCACAGCTTTCCACTGATAGGTTATCATTTAATAAAGTAGTAAAAGGTCAAAATTAAATATGCTGCATCAAACTTAAGAGGAAAGTAAGACATATACCATATTCAAGGTGAAATTAATTCAGAATACTATTTTTCAAAAAGTTTTCATGCATTACTAATTCAGATAAAATAGCTTATCCCTGATATCAAAAAATAGGCATGGAAAGAAAACAATACCAAAGCAAACCAGGCTATCCTTCTGTCCACTTAATGACTGTGTGTCTGTGTCCCGAATCTTTTAAAAATTTCAACCTATGCATCTTTCATTTGTGAAGTGGGGGAGGAGAGAGGCCGTTGTGTTTTGTTTGGTGGAGGCAAGGTATGGTGTGGGGGAAGGGGGGTGCCTCTGCGGTTGTCGTATGGTAACAGCCATACAACAGACATAATATGGAATAGAGTTTATTTAGGGCATGGAGAGGGAAGTTGAGGATGGAGTAGAGATAGAGAAAGGCAGAGAGAGGGGGAGGAGAGAGGAGAAGAGAGGAAGGGAGGGAAGGGGGGAGGAGAGGGGAGGGGAGGGGAGGGGGGAGGGGAGGGGAGGGGAGGGGAGGGGAGGGGAGGGGAGGGGAGGGGAGGGGAGGGGAGGGGAGGGGAGAGGAGAGGAGAGGAGAGGAGAGGAGAGGAGAGGAGAGGAGAGGAGAGGAGAGGAGAGGAGAGGAGAGGAGAGGAGAGGAGAGGAGAGGAGAGGAGAGTCAGGCATACCTGGCTATTGCCAGGTAACTGGGGGGAAGAGCCTAGGAGTGGTAACAGGGATATTTTTCATCACATGCTCAAATCACAGGAAGCTAGCGTTTCCTCAGCTGAATAGTAGAGATTGAAAATAAGGCCCTCTTCACAAGACTACGAAGGATTCCTCTCACGTGACTATGAGACATTCAGAGTGTAGTCTAGGGTAGTGGAAAGAAAAGCACACCAATCAACATACCTCTTAACACAACCACAAGGCTATGCTGTGAACAAAACACAGATGAGAAAGAAATCCTATGGACCCACACAATTCAAAAGTAAATGAAAACGCATAAGCAAGTCAACATATCATTGAGAAGTCATACACATCTTTTTAAACCTTCTTTAGCCCAGTGAGAAAAGGTGATTTTTCCCAAGTTAGCAAAAAGGCTTTATGGGCTCACCTCATGATAAAATAACATTAGAACCCCTGGGGTGAAAGATTATACTTAAGAACAGAAAAGAAAAAAAATCAACCAAGTGAACCACCACATCTAATGAGCAAAGTTCAAGCCTTCAGCTTGATTATATCTTAGGATAGGAACACACACACATACAGTTCTGTTTGATTATAATACACAGTGAGCCAGCTTTAATTAACAAGTTTCATTGGTAAGAGTTCTTAATTCCACTAACCAGTGGGGACTGGAAATACAGTTTATAAACCGAATCATTTTAGAGGAACTGCTGAGGATTCACTTGAGCTCAGATCAAGCAAACAGATGCTTCAAGCTTCACCAGATGCTTTAAGAACACAGAATCTCCCAAACTGTTGGAAATGTGTTTTCAGTTTCACGAGGCTTAGACAACTTACCAGCCTTAAACTAGTGAGACCAGTAGATGGATCCCAGTTAGCCTGCAGTTTCCTTCCTTCTTCCACTTTCTCATGGAATCCTTCGTCTGTAGTCTCTGTTTATTCATGGTGCTTATCCTTTAGCATTTCAGGTTCCAGCAAAAAAAAAAAAAAAATGTTTATTTCTTTCTGAACAAATTCCAAAGTGACATGATGCTTTGCTTGGCAATAAACGTGTGTGTGTGTGTGTGTGTGTGTGTGTGTGTGTGTGTGTGTGTGTGTGAAAGAGAAAAAGAAAGAGAGACAGACAGACACAGAGAGGCAGAGACAGACAAGCAGACAAAGACACAGAGACAAAGAAACACAGAAAGAAAGCATTTCTAACCAGAAAGTCTTACATCTGAAATCCTAACTTTGAGTGCCAAAAAAAAAAAAAAAAAACCTCCAAAACAACAACAACAACAAAAAACCATAAAAATGACCTGACCTTTTTAAACAAATCACCACACATGGTAGGAAAGAACCAACTTCCAAAACTCTTCATCTGGTCTCCACATGTATACCACCACACATATGTACCCACACATGTAAACACTCACACATATTAAATGTAAAAACATGGTGGTATACAATTTGCTCAGCATTTTCCAGGGAAAACATGAGGCTTCTTAAATTGGACTATGCTTTCAGCTCATACCAAAATCATCCACACATACAGGGAAAGGTAATAGCATCACATGTGCTCTGACCAGACACCCAAAGCAGGTTCCACAGGCTGCCTCACACCAAGAAAGAGCCATGGGCATTAGTCATTGAATGTTTTGGCTGCGGTTTTGATCTATGGTGTAAATACAGTGTGGAAACTATTTTTGAAGCCATTTGGTAGTCTCAACAGCGATGTGGGAGGCATTTTAGAAAAGAGTATGATATCTACATGGCCATCAAGTGTCACCTGAGGAAACAGGAAGATAAATTGTTGTTTGGTGCTAAAGGTGATGAGAGATAATGAGGAACAGGACACATTGAGTCTAGTTTAAAAAAAAAAAAAATCAGTGTCTTGACCGAACGACTGGGTCTATCAGAGTGACAATGATAAATGCCACTGGTGTAATGAAAGTGACACAAGAGAGAGTCTATCACTACGGAGGGAACTGTGGGTATTTAGCAAGATGAATACAGAAATTTCAGAAAAGACACAGCATTAAATCTGGCTTTTGGTGATAAAGCAGCTAGTCACAAAGCAACAGGTGAATCTCTTGATGAATTTTCTGTCCTTCATGGGAATTTGTTGCCAAAGCAAGTTGCTATTACATGTCACCTGCTTGCCATGGTCCCCAGAAAGACACTGACTACAGTTGATAAAACAGCTCAAACAGAACATAAGAATGCCAAGGACAAAATAACTTTACATATAGATAGATAGATAGATAGATAGATAGATAGATAGATAGATAGATAGATAGATAGATTTTATAGAGGATATATATATATATATTCCATAATATAGACCCAGAATTCTACACTATAGACTTATGTGCTAGTCATAAATGTATACTTAGCAATAATTACCTCGAGCTTGTGGAGAAAGCACAGACTTATTCATAACAAGCATTATGCTAAGTATTTTAGTATTTTTGTTAGTGGTGCTTTTCAACTAATATTCTTCTCCAACCAAATAAAGATTATATAAATATAATAATTTAGAGACAGGACAAGTGAGAGATTGAAACTGAATGGCTTCCAAAGCAGAGTTTGGAACCTAAACGTATAAAGGCCTCCATACAACTAAAGAGAGCATTGCAGACAAGGCAGTCATCTTGGTGGTGAGTGGTTACATCTCAACATTAGCGAATATTTACCTGAGCTTACGTCCAAATTCAAAGAGCAGCAACCAAAGGGCTCAAAGCAGGATCAACTCCGGCTTAAATATCTTTCCATTGCTTCATGTTTTATGACTTGAGTCACCTCACCCTGCTGCTTTCCAGTTTCCTTGTGTGTGAAAAGAAATTAGCATCATTGGGTTTGTTGACATGTTGATAAAACAATCTTATCATGCCTAACACAATGTCAATCACACACTAGTTATTAAAATTACATAGGATCTTTTTTTTTCTCCCTTGGTACCTCGGCTAATTTCTATTTGGTTGTGGATTCACAGCACAAATTGATTATGCGCTAATTAAAATCAAAAGCAATCTATCTGTTATATAGGGCAAAAAAACCCGTTTCTTAGAAGATTTGGGAGCCATCTACCCCAGCATGTTCTAATTCTCTGTTCAAATAAAAGGAGAATGGCTGCCTCTTGTAGAACCAATATGAAAGGAATGTCAGACTGTTTAAGCAACAGGCAAACATTTAAAGATTGGTTCTACGCAAAAGAGAAGTCACAGTAATCAGGCCACTGCTGTGAGAAAGCTTGAAGGAGAAATTTCCGACTTATCTATAGTTGTTTTGGAGTGTAAGAATTTACATCTGAATTTCTTCCAAAGTGCCTCTTTATAATAATTGAGTGAGCAATTTCTTCCATGCAAGGATTCATGCACTTTAGGATACATTTGCTGTGCCCATGAACCAAATCAGTTCTCCAATAAAACATTCATCTAGTCTCACCTGGTGGTAGCCTTTAATTTAGTTTAGTTTAATTTTATTTTTGTCACTTACTGATTACTGCTGTAGACCAACTTTAGGAAGCAAAATGCAACTTCCAATCACCCTGCTCCACTCAAAGCTTTGTTTAGATAGGATGGTATTAAATAGTCATTCAACTTCATAGAGGAAATACACACAGTCTCAGCTCCAGGCACAAAATTTGTGAACGTCTGCCCTGCCTGGAAACCATTACAACTGTTTGCATTATACATAACCTCAAAAAGTTTACCTGAGTCAGATTTCTTTTTTCAACTGAAAATTTCACAAGCAACGAACAAAACAACAACAACAAAAAGAACAGAAAGATAGGATTTGAAAAGGTAAAGGTTCTACACATACATTATGGATTTTAGCTTGGTGTTTCTGTGAGACTCCTAACAGTGGGATCAGATGTGCTCTTACTCTTTTGCCTGCTCTTGGGACTCTTTTCTTCCTATTGGGTCACTGGGTCAGCCTCACCCCACTTCCAGTCATCCTGCTGAACTCAAAGCTTTATTTAAATAGGATGGTGGAGTGTGTTTTGTTTGATTTTGTTGTTTTGTTTTTTTAATAGGAAGGCTTTGGCCTTGTCTTATTGCATCTTGTTTTGTTGTGTTTGGCCTGCTCTTTTCTGAGTGGGTGTGGATGTGAGGGAGAGGGAATGTGGGAGGAGCTGAGAGGGAGTGGGAGGGGGCATCCAGGCATGCACAATACAAGAGGAGCTGAGAGTGCTACATCTTCATCTGAAGGCTGCTAGCAGAATACTCACTTCCAGGCAGCAAGGATGAGGGTCTTAAATCCTACACTCACAGTGACACCCCTACTCCAACAAGGCCATATCTTTTAATAGTGCTACTCCCTTTCTGGGCCACCATATACAAACCATGACATTAGAGGAGAAAAATGGGTTTAACTTTCTAAAATTTTAAGAATCCCTGTTAGATACTAATATTCTAAAAAAAATCTTCTCATTTTTTTATTACTGACTTTGCTCTTCTGAGTCAGCTGTTCTGCAACCTGGACT
This sequence comes from Arvicanthis niloticus, assembly GCF_011762505.2. Lineage (NCBI taxonomy): Eukaryota > Metazoa > Chordata > Mammalia > Rodentia > Muridae > Arvicanthis > Arvicanthis niloticus. Next base: position 47,013,115 of record NC_047673.1, read on the forward strand.
GGTCTTGAGCTTGATCCTGAGGCTCCTGGTCTTCTTTCTCCCAATTCTCAGGTCTTCGGATTCCAGGAGTGTGTCACAATGCCCCGAGGGAATCTTCTTCAGTAAGCCTCGACGTTTAACATGGGACAAGCTCTGTTATAAGCTAATAGAGGAAAGCTGGTGATGTGTTGAGAACATTTTAATTGTTTCTTTTTATTACCAGGCACAGTTATAATAAAAGTAAATATATTATTCATGAATTATCTATTCTGTTACTCACAAACTATGGAGAGATTAAACAGTCTTTTTTCTTCTTGTAAAAATTAGGTCTTAAAATGGCAGCAAATGACTCAAGTAAAAAACACTTGCCACTCAGCCTGATGGCTTGGATATGATTCTTGGGACCTGAGGGTCGAATGAGAGAACTGACAATCGACTCCCACAAATTGTCCTCTGATCTCTACACTCATGCCATGTTACATGTGTGCCAACACACACATTACATACACACATTAGATAGGTAGATAGATAGATAGATAGATAGATAGATAGATAGATAGATAGATAGATAGATGCAAAATCACTTAAACAGGTTGTATAGATTTCCATAGTCCTCAGAAAGCTTATTCTGGTTTTCATGTAAGAAACAGGAAACAGCAAGCAAACAGGGAGGCTAACTGCAGATCATCACCAATCCTCCCTTCTCTCCAAATCAGTTCCTCCATTCCCACCCCCACTCTGCAGCAGACCACCTGCTAAGACCCCCTTTCCTCCTTGCCCCCTTTCCAATCTGGGAGGGGGGGTTATCCCACAGATCTTCCCCTCCTAATTCCCCTCTCCCAACTGATAGCTTTAACTCAGACAGACAATCAATCCCTGGGACCCTTCTGGTCACTCCATCTAGGAAAACAGGTAAGATAAGTGCAGCTCTTCACCTCTGGCTCCATTCCTCTGAATCCAATCCCCTAGTCTCACCCACAGCTCTGTAGCAGACTTCCTGCTGTAGCCTCTTCTCACTCTCTGCCCCAGTTCCCAGGAATCTAAGCATATCCCCTCATGATATAAGTCTTAGAGAGATAAGAGATACAAGGAACATTATAAGCATAATGAAGTCAGTTTATATTAAACCAAAAGCCAATATCAACTTAAATAGAGAGAAACTCAAAGCAATTCCACTAAGATCAGAACTAAGACAAGCTCCCACCCAACCCCCTACATCTCCAACATCCCTTAAAATAATTAAAAACATATAGCCCTGCCAGACATTCTCTAGGCCAGCCTGATCTGGCCAGTCCTTCACAGATACTCCCTTCTCAGGAGATTCTAGGGTGTGTCTAGTCGTCAATGAAAACTGGCCAACACAACAACTCTAATGTGAATCATATTCCATGTGGTTTTCTGATGTGGCTAAGATAAATGTTTAAAGGAGTCATGATGGCTCAACTGCTAAGAGCGACGGCTGTTCCTCCAGATAACCTGGTTACAATTCCCTGTGCTCATCCAGTGGCTCACAGCTATTTGTAAATCCACCTCAGGTGATCTAACATGCTATTCTGGTCTCAGTAGGTAACAGGCAGCACGTGGTACACGAACAAATATGCAGACAAAACACCCATACACATAAACTGAAATTAAAAAAATAAAATTACAAATAAAATGAAACAAGTCACAATGAAAGCTATGATTTTATGCAATTAATATACACTAATAAAATACTTTAAAATAAAAGCTTAAAGAATGGAAATGAGACTGCATTAGAATTGTCCGTTTACTAATATGTTAACACTATTTTTAGTTAGTCTGCATGCTGGACTTTAGTATTTTCTGATCCCAAGCACATATCCAGAGCAAACAGGATTCACAGAGCATCTGCTCTCAGGTAGGGCCGAGCTTCTAGGTTATTTCACATTCAAACCGTAACACGGTGCTATTGTGTGTTTAGCCGCATCTACTGTGCAGGCATCATTAGAGATACTCCACTCCTCTCACTACCCAGCATCTGTAAGATTCATATAACGTCACTGAAGGCAGACTAGAAATCCGGCCCTTTAATTACCAAACTATTATTATAACTAATCCATAGAAAAATCAGTGACAAAGATGTTGATCACAGAAGGTGTCCGTGTCGAGAATGATCAGCCATGCCTTGCATGCTTAATAGCTTCCGTAAACATCTTAGCTCCTAGCATGTAGCATTCACGAAGACGATGGGACATTAAGATTACCTTCGTGACTTACCATTTCATATCCTCTCTAATATTGTCACAAAGCTGCTACCCTCAGAAACTCCTTCCCTCTAAGCTAGGAGAATCCTCTCCTTCAAAGTCCATTAAAATAAGGAATTTCCTTTACTCTTTGGGCCGATGCTGAATCTCCTATGCACGACTTCCTCTCTGGGCTTACAGAAGGATGTTCCACCTGAATTCCATCTCAATTCAACTCCCTGGAAGAATCTTATTTAAAATAGAGAATTCTGTTATGAGTTCTCAGCACATATGTTTTAATGTCTCTCTCCTGCACACGTAGCGACAAACCTACTATCTACTGTTACATTTCATCTGTCGTTATGATGAAACACAAGAACAGGACATATGCAAATAAATAAATCAGAAATGTCCATGATGATAATGTGTACTTAGGATTTTTTGTTTTGTTTATATGTATATTTTTTTTCAAGGCGGGGTTTCTCTGTGTAGCTTCAGCTATCCTGGAACTCACTCTGTAGACCAGGCAAAGAGTCTGCCTGTCTCTCCCTCTGCACCACCACCTCCCAGCTGACAATGTAGCTCTTCCACAGACGCTACCTCAGCAGTCCAAACACTGAATAAAAACAAACTAGCCTTGGTTATTCAAGTTAATGTCTCAGTTTGCCCCTACCAAGGGACATTTCCTAAAAGTTCTACAGATCTTTTTCTCTTGACTTTATCAAGATGAAAACCATTGAGTATTTTGAAGTCTGGGATCATAAAATTCACGGAATTTCGTTCCTTTGCACTTGCCTGCTTTCATCTCTATATCTAAAAGAGGAAGAAGACAGTTTCCCAGATAAGTAAAGAAGGGCAGCTGCATTCTGGGTAATTATTAATGGGAAGACAGAGAAATTAAAGGATAGCTGCACATTTCTGAAAGTCATTAAGATTACAAACCAACTATTTCTGGTACCATGACAAAGCTCAATGTCAAACTCTCGTTCTCTGAAATGCACATTTTTAGTATCAGTCTTCTAGCCCTGGTTTATTTTATAAGGTTTAACTCTGGTGCCTCTCGATAGGTTTTATTTATTATGTCTCATTTAATTTACACCAATACTGATATTTAAGGATTATATTTGCAATTTAAACCTTGCCAGCAACCAATAATATCCATCATTACAGATTATTTTTACTTGCTAAGAGAATAAAATTAATCCCTTGTTTCCCGTTTTAAGCAAGTTAACAAAAATCCAAGCCTTTTCTGCCATCTAGTGGCCATCTGAATTTTAAACTAAAAACTATCGAAACAAACCTGACTAGAATCTTGTTTGGCCCTAAAATATGTCTTAACCAGAAATAATTGGAAAATAAAATTGTCATAGAATAAACTATACATTTATGTTGTATATAATGCCTACAAATAAAATCAGTTTCTTCATTGTAACAAAACATTGAGTGAAGATGTTAGCAGCTTATTTCCATTGTTCTATTTGTATGTTGTTTTTTTTAAATGACTTTACTTTTAATAGCTAGAGAGTCACAGCATGTGACAAAAACAATCCATACTTTCCCATGATGAAATTTCCAAACTATTTTGAAAGTGGTTACTCAGGTTTGGGTTCCCACTGGCAGTGAGTTTTACCAGAGTTTCTGTCTCAGCCATTCTGATTAGCAAGTAGTGATAACCCTCACTGGGTATTGTTTGTTTGTTTGCTTTGCTTTTTTTGTTTTTTTAAAGGTCTTTCCCCTAATGGGCCACAATAATGAACATTACATTACATGTTTATTGCCACCCATGTTTTCTCTTTGGGTCTAATTTATCAAAAACTTAAGTATGATACTTTTCAAGTTGTCTTTACTTTGAGGCTCTGTTTTGTTTTGTTATGTTTGTTTTGTTAGGCAAGCTCACAAAAGTTCCCACCTAGCTTTGGACTTCTGATTCTCTTGCTCTCATCTCCAAAATGCTGAAACTAAAGACATTTTGCCACCATTATGTTCAGTACCAGGTGTCAGATTCAGAATTTCACTGAAATACGCTTTCAGCTCTGGGTGGTGTCATCTTTAATAACCCTGGGCCAGAAATCCTAAAGCTCTTCTCTCTTGCTATTTTTCTTGCATTTAATTTTCCCAGGCTGCTTGTGGAAACCCTCCTTCCCTGCCCAGTTGTTTCTGTGTCTCTGTTAAAGTCTACTGAGAATCTTGAATGGATAACTGCACGTTTTAGTCAAGCATGCACAGGCTGACTCCTCATGACAGGCCTGTGACAAAACAAATTTAAAGATATTATTGAACTAATTTTTATAAGAAAAATGAAATTCTCCAGTGTTACAAAACTTCATTTTTCCTTCCCAGCCCTTGCTCCCAGAATGATGACTCTACGATGAATTATTCATTATTAAATGTGTTAGCCACAAGTTTTGGCTCATTCTGTGATTAGGTCATAACTTATTTAAACTATTCTATGTCTACCACTTGGTTATTTATCTCTCTTCAGTCCCAGGCCACTTCTTTTTAATCTGTCTCCTCAGCATCTCCCTCAGTTTCTCTCTTGCATCTCTCTCAGTGTCTCTCCATATTCTTTACTGAGTTAAACTACCTACTCCTTTACTTCCATCTCCCCCAAATTCTGGGAAAATTTCCCTTTTATTGTTTCACTATTTCCCAGAATCCTCTCTCTTTCTGACATTGTCCCCCCTCCTATTTCCTGCCTCGTCTCATTAGCCATCAACTTTTTTATTGACAGGTGATGCTTATAAGAGATTCTCTCAACAAAAAAATCCAGGATGACGAAAACTATTTTCAGCAACAAAAGAACTTCTGGGGGAATCATCGTCCCTGACCTAAAGAGCAATAGTGATAAGAACTGCATGGTATTTGTACAGAGACAGGCAGGAAGACCAATGAAATAGAATTGAGGATCCAGAAATGAACCCCGATACCTATGGTCACTTGGTGTTTGACAAAGCAACTAAAACTCTCCAGTGGAAAAAGGATAGCTTTTTCAACAAATAGTGCTGGTTCAACTGGAGGTCAGCATGTAGAAGAATGCAAAATTGATCCATTCTTATCTCTTTGTACAAAGCTCAAGTCCAAGTAGATCAAGGACCTTCACATAAAACCAGATACACTGAAATTAATAGAAGAGAAGGTGGGGAAGAGCCTTGAACACATGGTAACAAAGGGAAAGTTCCTGAACAGAACACTAATGGCTTATGTTCTAAGATCATGAATTGACAAATAAGACCTCATAAAATTGCAAAGCTTCTGTAAAGCAAAGGACACTGTCAATAGAACAAAATGGCAACCAACAGATTGGGAAAAGAACTTTACCAATTCTACATCCACTAGAGGGCTAATATCCAATATGTATAAAGAATTCAAGAAATTTGAGTCCAAACAAGTAACCCTATTAAAGATGGGGTACAAAGCTAAACAAAGAATTCTCAACTGAGGAAACTCAAATGGCCGAGAAGTACCTAAAGAAATGTTCAACATCTTTAGTCATCAGGGAAATGAAAATCAAAACAACCTGGAGATTTTACCTCACAGTCAGAATGGCTAAGATCAAAAACTCAGGTGATAGCAGATGCTGGCTAGAATGTGAAAAAAACTCCTCCATTGTTGGTGGGATTGCAAGCTGATACAACCACTCTGGAAATTAGTATGGCGGTTTTTCAGAAAATTGGACATAGCATTACCTGAGGACCCAGCTATACCACTCCTGGGCACATACCTAGAAGATGCTCCAACATATAACAAGGACATATGTTCCACTATGTTTATAGCAGTTTTATTTATAATAGCCAGAAGCTGGAAGGAACCCAGATGTCCTTCAGCAGAGGAATGGATACAGAAAATGTGGTACATTTACACAATGGAGTACTACTCAGCTATTAAAAACAATAAATTCATGAAATTCTTAGGTAAATGGATGGAACTAGAAAATATTATCCTGAGTGAGGTAACCCAATCACAAAAGAGCACGCATGGTATGCATTCACTGATAACTAGATATTAACCCAAAAGCTCAAAATACCCAAGATACAACTCACAGACCACATGAAGCTCATGAATAAAGAAGACCAAAGTGTGAGTGCTTCAGTCCTTCTTAGAAGGAGTAACAAAATACTCAATGGAGTAAATATGAAGACAAAGTGTGGGACAAAAACTAAAGGAGGGGCCATCCTGAGACTGCTCCACCTGGGCATCCATCCCATGTGCAGTCACCAAAGGTAGATGCTGATGTGGATGTCAGGAAGTGCATGCTGACAGGAGCCTGATATAGCTGTCTCTTTAGAGGTCTGCCAGAATCTGACATATTCAGAGGTGGATGCTCACAGCTAACCATTGAACTGATCATGGGGTTCCCAATGGAGGAGTTAGAGAGAAGACTGAAGGAGCTGAAAAGGTTTGCAGTCCAATGGGGAGAGCAACAATATCAACCAATCAGAACTCCCCAGGGTCTAAACCACCAGCCTGGGAGCACATAGGGAGGGACCCATGGCTCCAGCTGTATAAGTAGGGGAGGATGTCCTTGTAGGGCATAAGTGGGAGAGGAAGCCCTTGGTCTGTGAAGGCTGGATGCCCCAGTGTGGGGGACTTTGAAGACGGGGAGGTGGAAGTGGGTGGGTTGGTGGGGGTATATTCTCATAGAAACAGAAGGAGGGGGATGGGGTAGGGGGTTTCTGGGTGGCAGAGAAATGGAATAACATCTAAATGTAAATAAAATATCCAATACAAATTAATTTTAAAAATTAAAAATTAAATTAAAAAAAGAGAAAGGTTCTCTCTATGTTCAACTAGGAAAACACACACACACACACAGAGAGAAAATTATTTAGTATTTAAAACAAAACCAAAAATTAAAAAAGCAAAATTTCATGCCAGACAAACCTTTCCTTTAGTTGAGGATTTGAGCAATCAGTAGAAGAAAGAGGAACTCTTTTGGGAGAGATTTCCACAGTTAAATCTTGGCTGGGCTTGATCAGCTCCCTATAGGATCTTAGCCATTGTTACGAAGCTAAATTTATTTAACTTCAAATCAAATTTAACTTTTAGGATGAACATATTCATCCCAAATCTTGAAGGAATTTTCTGTTCCAAATTCATTTCTGCAAAACAGTACTGTAAGGAATCTGTGAGCTGAAGTATTTTGGGAATTTATTACAGCAAATATGTTTTATTATAAACATTTCCCTTCTAAAAACTAATGTAATGTGTGACCATTTTCCATAATCTGACATTTTAGGGGGGAGAGAGAAGAAAGAGAAGGTGGAGAAAGAGGAGGAAGAAGAAAAGGGAGGAGAAAAGAGGAAAGGGGGAGAGACTGTTTTAACTACTAAGGTTCAAAAGGAATAAAACCAGTCTTCATGCTAAATTGCATCTTATAGTTTACAAGCAAAATTGGGACATGCAAATATGAAAAGGAAGAAAGCCATTGCTCTCTGAAGCAAGTGAGACTAAGTAACCCCCATTTCCATAATGCTCTCAGTGACCCAAGTGCTGGGGAAATTTATTGCCCAAAACTCTACTGACCCAGTTTTAAAAGACAGAGAAAAATATTCAGTAAAGGCATAAAAACTAAGTTTCTCTGATGCTCTACAAGAACCAACACAAAATAAGCTTCTACCATGAAAGAGTATTAGAATTTTATCACTTAGCATACTTAAGGTTCAATTATTAACAAAAATTTCCCATAGGGCTTGTTAAAGCATTGTTGCTATTTATATCTCATGACTGTAGTGCTAAAACTCATAGCACTGTAGGATTTTGTTTGGTCCTTTTTTTTTTTTTTTTTTTTTTTTTGGTAGTGGTGGTGAGTTTTTTATTTATTTTGTTTTGTCTTGTTTTGAAGGGTTTTGATCTTTTGGGGTGTTTGTTTGTTTATCTGTTGTTATTTTTTGTTTATTTTTTGGTTGGTTGGGTTTTTGTTTTGTTGGTGGTGGTGGTGGGTTTTTGTTTGTTTTAGGTTTTTTGTTTGTTTGTTTGTTTGTTCATTTTAAGAGTTGAACTGACTGTAAAACAAACATCTGCTAAGCAAACCTGTGGCAAGCTGAATCCTTGGCTCCTCGCCACTATCACCTGCTGACAGCTCGTCAGCTTACAGCATAAAAGGTACCACCTCCATTCGGCATACTTTGCCTTCTTATCCAGCCAGATAAGAGATATGACCCAGACAAGCCCTTTGAAACTCGTTATAAGCTAAATAAATAGTCACTGGGCCCGACTCTGAGTGGCTTAACAATTCACATTATTCTTTTGAAAGTTTTTCATAATTTCTGCAGTCTGTAGACAGAGCCAGTTTGAAGCCCAAAGCCCATATGATATCATTTAGCTCGATCTTGTCCATTAGCTATCTCTAAAACGCTAATACTGCCTCATGGTCTCCATTTCCATTTCCACTATTTTATCCTATATTTAATACTCTAAAGACAACTTCTAGAGCTGTAAAACACATATACATTAGCTATTTCTTCTCAGGTTTGTGTTCCTGTCTTTTCCAGAGTCCTGTTAAAGTCCTAAATGACTCCATAAAGCTAAACCACTTCTGGCAGGGGAACAGAGAAAAGGATTCACCTTTTAGGTCACCGAAAACCCTTTAAAAATGAAAAATAACCAAAAACAAAGGAAACAACCAGAAATTCCCAAGGATTGACTGAACCAACACTCTCCATCCCCGCCCACCCATCTCCATGCCTGTAACTGCTCACCACTTATCTTTGCTTTCTCTGCCAAGTCATGGACATTTTTACCTTTTCTTCAGCCCTACATAGTGTATCATGCTGAGAACTGTGATCACAACAACCAGCTAAAAGGAAAAAAGAAACAAGTGGCTTATGGATCTTTCCTGCCTTCTGCTAAAGAAGTGGTAGTTTTAGTGGGGCTATCTAGAAAATAGCTAATAAAGCAAAGCTAGCTTGAACTATATTTTATAGTGAAGGCATATCTGTTATTAACTGAAATATGCATATCAAAACTATACATTCACTAGTGCAAGAAAAATAAAATAAGTCCAGGATTAGCATGAGGTACATGTTGGGATCCTGTCCCAGTATATGTAAACAAATATACAGAGAGTTTTATTTTGGCAGCAGAGGGCTAAGGGTCCACCACGGTAGGAGAAAAGGGTGTGGCAGCAAGCAGTCAGCATGGGAACAAGAGAAGCACATTGAGAGATCACACCTGTAACTGCAAACACGGAACAGAGAGAACTGGAAATAGGAAGAGACTATGATCTCTCAAAGCCTGTCTCCAGTGACATACTTCCTCCTCTAGGGAAGTCTGCCCCATTTTCGGAACTGTCATCACCAACTGAGGGCCAGGTGTTCCAACACTTGAACCTGGTGTGTGAACCTATGGCTGTGGTAGGGGGGTCATTCTCATTCAAATGTTGCACTTCAGAAGTGCAACATGTCTCAGTAGGGATTTCAAGTGAAGAACCGGAGAAAATGACTGTGATGCTATGTATGTTTGGCCCAGGGAGTGGCACTGTTAGAAAATGTGGTCCTGTTGGAGTAGGTGTGGCCTTGTTGGAGTAGGTTTGTCTCTGTGAGCTTGGGCTTTAAGACACTCATTCTAACTGCCATGATCAAAAAAGTAAGAACTCCAGGTTTCCCAGGAGTGTCTTAGGATCAAGTTTGGTGCAGCTGCTAGATCTCACATAGCACCAAGTGCAGACTTTCCAGAAGAACATTTCTTCTATGTTTAAACCTTCTCAAAACAGATTCTCAGCCTTTACTGGTTGACCCAAACAGAAGGTTTTGCTGAAATATTTCACTTAAAGCCTTTACTGTACATTTTATTTAAAGCCAGACATAAGATTTTACTATACATATCACTACATCTTTCACATTTTTGTTTTTAAGCAGATTTGTTAGGAATAACAATTATGTTGGAGGTGATGCAGTTGTATGGTAAATATGGCCTTTTGTCTATCTAATTGTCTAACAATGTTATACAAATAAATCAGCATATATTTCAAAGCCAGTAAAGTTATCACCCAAAGAGAATTATAAAAGGTAGAATAGCAAGAAACATATCAAAATGATTCATGACATAAAATGAAGCTACAACATCTGCAAAGCGTTCTGGAACATCCATCCCTGTTATTTTAGGTAGCTTCTTTGAAAAGGTTTCTATAATTTCTTCTGAAAATCATAAATCATTTGAAAAGAATTAGGTTGGCCAACATTGCATTTTAGCCTTTTCCCAATCATATTTGCTGTCATTGAATCTTGAAGGTGTGATACAATAAGAAGTAACACTCTAATCACATTTCAGTTTTGCTCTCTCAATAATTCTAATTGACCTTCGATGAGTATTACAGCTTGTCTCAACTCAGCTATTTCATCAACTATTTCCAAGTCTATCTTACTTTGTTGAGTCTGAAATTCATAAGAACGCATACTCAAGCCATTAACAAATTCCTAGTTTGAACTTCTTTGTGAAAAGCAACCCAAACTGTAAAATGATAGCAGTTAATGCAGTGATTCCTAGGACCACCACAATTGTCACTGCAACCATCCATTGAGCTCTTGTCAATAGTCTTTCAGCAAACTTCTCCAATGGCATCATCACAGGTGAGTCTCACCAGGGTCTCAACGACCTCACAGGCATCCAGACTGCTGGTCTTATATAGTTCTGAGACTACATAAACTTTCCAATGAGACATTTAAAGACATACTAGCAGTGGCACAGATTTGAAGAGAACAGCATGTACAAATGATACTCTTAATGATTAGAGTGTCATTGCACAGGTCCTGTCAGTAACAGATAAGGTAATGGCGCACAAGCCATAAAGGTGTGATTTTTAATCTAAATTAATGGACAAATGAAATCTGTCATTATTGAAATTTAACATTCCTTTCCCTAATTCAAGTGAAAAGCATTTGCCAATTTCCATAAATTAATCTGAATAGGATTATCAAATTCCTAATATTCCAACTCCATGTCATTCAATAGAGTCCCTAGAAGCAAAGACAACTTACCCAGTTGTATTTGAATTGCATCATTGCCATTTCAATTGTGAATGAGAAAATATGTCAGGAGCCATCTAGGAAAGACTAAAGCCAGCAGGTGGCCTTCCTGGATGTGGCCCACCTTTTTGCATAGACTAAGATGGGTGATCTTTGAGAGGCAAGGTCCCAAAGACACTTCATCTCAGAATTGCTTCTTGCAGCAGATATACCTTTTCTGTTGTTATTATTAAATTAATATAGTAACCACTGGGCATTAGTCCACCCTATTGGGCAAATTTCCTGCAGATCAACATAAAGATAAACTTTCATGAATTAATGCTGTTTAGATAAGTTAATTATATTATAGAATGCTTGATTTGAATCAAAAAATCTTAGTAAGAAAGTTTTAAGAAAGGTTTCTAGTTGTTTTGAAAGAAAGATGTAATAAAGTTAGAACCAAAAATGGAATGTGCCCACCCCTCATAATAGTAAGTCAAGGCTGCATGATAAGAAATAAAATGATCTTTCATAATTACAGTAAAAAAAGAAACAGGCTTGAGACAAATTTATGTTCAAGGAAAAACATTCAGGTCCAAGGATGAAGCCACAGTTATGCACTATCATAAGACAAGCCCATGTGAAAATGTTGCCTTGAATTTATAATGAGCTTACAAAATGAAACACTGCTTTAAACTTAGTATCAACATCCTTTTGTAACTCCAAATTTTGTGTAACATTTATCTATGAGGTAATTCTCTAAGACCTTTTGTCAATAAAAGGGCTAGAGATATGAAACAAAGATGATGGGGTGTCTTGGGGGACTCTGCTTCATCCATCCATCCATCCATCCATCCATCCACCCATCCATCCATCCATCCACCCACCCATCCATCCATCCATCCACCCACCCATCCATCCACCCATCCATCCATCCATCCATCCATCCATCCATCCATCCATCCATCCACCCACCCATCCATCCACCCATCCATCCATCCATCCATCCATCCATCCATCCACCCATCCATCCATCCATCCACCCATCCATCCATCCATCCACCCATCCATCCATCCATCCATCCATCCATCCATCCACCCATCTGTATGTAGTGATGTAGCCATTGTTTGCTTCACCCGGTGTGTATGTGTCTGTGTGAGTGATTCTCTCCTTTCTGGCTCACAAGGAGTTAACCAGCCTGGCAAGCAAGGGGCTTCTAGAGAAGGGATCACTAGCAATAAGTCCTTTACGCACCCCTCAGCTACCCCACCCCTGTGTTAATCAATAGGTATTAATTCATCTGAAGCCATCAGCTTCTGGTCTCAGAATAACGAAGTCAAGGAGAATAAATACTATTTATGCTAAGCAACTTTACTCCTGAAAAACCAAGTTTTGCCCTCTGCCAATGCTCCACCCCCACGGCTGCTTCTCAGAGAGAACCAGCGCTGGAGCAGGCTCCAGGAAAATATAGTTCTCCAGGATTGGAGGACCCTACCATAAAGGTTCCAATCGATTACTTCTCTTAAGGAGATATTAATAACCACCCAAATATTCTCACCTATACATTGCTGCCAATGTATCTAATTGGATTCCTTATTAGTAATTCATAATTTGCAAGATGGTAAATTTATGGAACTAGAGGCATCCACTTTATTTATTATTTATTTATTTATTTATTTATTTTTGTCCCTCAAATCCAAATGCATAAAGCATAAGAAGTTTTCTATAAGAATTCCAGGTAGTACTATGATTAATTCTAGATAACCAAATTTGAAATGCTACATTTAATTAACGAATTCCATTACTCATACAAATAGGAATTTCTATTATTCTAACAGTAATTTGCAATTTACAATGAGTTGTATCTTAAATTGCAATCTGGAAGCAATTACAGATCTAGAAGGTCTGTTACCCCAGCAACCCCTGTCTCCACCCCAGATGTCAAATTTGGAGGTTAGCATTGTTGACAGCACATTATAAGTTCCTTGCTATTGCTACTAAATCTTTCCATTTATCCAGCCTTTCTTCTCACTGTTCATTCTTGATCACACCTAAGCAGAAGAATAGTGTTTTCTCTAAGTCCTTGGGTGTATTTTTGTCAAAGTTCCAGTGTCACATAAAACTGATTAAATAAAGTTTTATTATGTTCTCTTTTTAAGTCTATCTTTTGATACAGACATGCAGCCATGAACCTTGTAATGGGTGAAAAAAAAAAACTGTGACCTTTATTTTCTGCACATCTGTTGAAATGCTTCAGTTTAATTTTTTAAGCTTAATTCAGTTAACATCCTAGTTTTCTCTGTCCAAACTGACTCAGCCCTGACTCTCTCAAAATCACACACACACACACACACACACACTTATGGATCTATTATTTTTGCCTACACAGTCTTTAAAATAGAAATGTTCTCCAGTAGAGAGCACAGTGACACAACAGTCTGCAAATGCGTGTGTCATAACACTTTTCTCCCATTCTTTTCTAACATTTACTTATGCCATGACCCACATAGAAGCCAGAAGATAACTTTGTAGAGTCATATTCTCCTAACCCCGATTTTGTTTTGGAGATCTACTCTGGTCTTCAGGCATAAGCAGCGGTGCTTTTACCCATGGAGCTATCTCACTGTTCATGTAATGATTAATCACAATTGTCAAGCTGAATAATTTGGGAGAGGCCTGTGAGGTTAATGAATCACTGGTATTTGTGAGGACGTTTCCAGAAATAATTGGCATGTGGAACAACAATAAGGGAATATGAGGGGTTGAGAATACACCCTGAATATGAGCAACACCAATCAAAAGGCTGGCTTCCTGCAGAAACCAAGAAAACCGAAAGGAGAAAAGCATGTGGAGCAAGCAAGCTCTGTTCTTTCTGAACAAATTTGTCTGCTTTTATCACCATTGCCTGTGTAGTAGGCTTTTTAGGGTTCAGCTTTTTCAGTCTTTGTTAGAGACTCAACCAGCCATTTTACATGGAATTCCTAAGCCTCACCGTGAATATCATTATCTTTCTCTTGATCTTAGGTTTCTGCCTTCTTGAACTGAGAAGCTACTGGGTCTTATATGTCTCCAGTGTGCAGACAGCCTTTATGGGATTATTCAAACATTCATTTCTAATCATGTAAGCCAACATCATAAATCTCCTTTTGTAATTATATGCATTACATTGGTTCTGCTTTTCTAAAGAACCTTAGTGTGCAGTCCAAGCTCTGAGCTAAGAATGGAAGAGCATCATGAGAGACCTAGAAATTGAAGAAAAATAGAAGAATCAGAGGGACATAAGGCCTATTTTATGGCAGATGGCAGCATGTACCTAGACACATGCTAACACACATAAACTACAAAACTACATGCAGGGAAGGCAGGCACCTACACAGACTAGCACACAGGCAGCAGGCACATAGACCTAAAGGCATAAACCTATAGGTATAAACATACAGGCAGGCTAGTGAAGGCTCTCTACTACGACCTTAAAAACACATTTATATAAAATCCACACAAAAGTATCATTCTGTAACAAATAGTTACAGAACAGATTATACTTCTGTTTACATTTGGATTCTCATGACATCCTGTGTCAGCCATGCTTTGTATTAGACATCTTGGTCCATGGCAGATATGCATATAAGTGCCATACTTAAATTGATCCACACAATGCACCATGTCCTCCGCCTAGCAAATATGCCTATTTTGCATGTATTTTCATATATTAGTTTTGTTCATTCTGCTGTTGTGTACCTTTTAGTAATGAATTAGGAATTGTCATTGTTTTTTCAATTGGCCTGCCATTTGATTAGAGAAGAAAGATTCTTACCTTCTTGGGACAGTTATACTTCTTATTAAAAACTATTAGCAGGAGTTAGGGGCAGAACTCAAGAGCAGAATGCATATCCAGCATGTTTAAGTACTGGGTTGAATTCTCAGCCCTATACAAAAATGTCAACAAGTATTAGGAAATTCAACCACTAATATCAGGCCAACACAACTGCACATCGTGTTGGCCAAACAGCAAGGAAGCAGTACCAGTGATGAGCATGTATCTTTTTTTCCCAAAGACTAATGAATGCCTGTCATACTTGTTTAAATGTATTTGGGTTTAAAAGTTCCATTTGTGCTAACTTTGCAATTCTGTAGATGATAAATCTTACAATGAAAAAGTTACTGGTGTAAAAATAAATTCATTTGCTAGGGATGTATCTCTACTGGTAAACATTTTGCCTAGAGTGCAGACAGTCCTGGGATTAATGCCAAGTAGCACATAAACTAGGACTAGTGATGCATACTTGTAATCCCATCACTTGGAAGGCAGATGAAGGATCAGGAACCCATGATCATTGTTAGCTGCATAGCTAGTTTAAGACCAGCCTGGGCTACACAAGACCCTATCTTCAAAATAAATTATATATATAAAAAAATAGCTAAATATTATACTGGTTAGTTGTTTTATCAACATAAATTAGTGAAGTTAGTTCTGTCTTTTAAAATGGAACCTCAGTTGAGACGATTCCTTCATCAAACTGGCCTACAGGAAGAGCTACTCTGTATGAGTTAATGTGATTATTAAATAAATGAGTTAGTTACGAGTAGACTTAAACCCATAAAGGGATTTTAATTCTTGGTAAAAAGGTAAGATCATCCTTCTTACATTTTCTCTCTTTCATCCATGTTCTTTTTAATTTTTGCCATGGAATAACAGCAAGAAAGGCCCACTAGATGCTAGTGACATCCCAACCAGAACACAAAACTAAATGTATCTTTGTTGCTTACAGATTAGTCTGTCTATGATAGTCTGTAATACCAACACAAAATGGACTTAGACATAAGATTAATTGGTCACTTAAAATGTACTAAATAATGTATAAATAATTACTAATTTTACTATAATGAAATAATTTTTTTCTATCAGGTAATCGTTAGTTGAGTAAATCAGAATGACCTGAGTTTGAAACATAGCCACTAATATCTCCCTTAAAATGAAGGATTCTGACAATTTCTGTTCATATTTCATTAAGTGTTATTTTCATACTCCATGAGCCTTCATTTTTCAGTAATAACTTTCTTCTGATATTTTGATATATGTTTGGTTCTATTGCCACAAAGCTACCCTATCTGTGTTGAATAGATTTGAATAATTTTATTTATATTTATTCCAGTGTGTGTGTGTGTGTGTGTGTGTGTGTGTTCTGAGCAGGAAGTACTCATATGCCACTGAAGTAAGAGGATAATTCTCCTGCATCCTTTAGGATCAGGAGACTGTGCTCAGGTCATCTAGCCTGCACTTTAGCACCTCTGCCTAATGAGACATCTTTAAGTTCAGATTCAAGCAACTCATTTTAACAATTGTTTTCTTGACATTGTGCCCAAAAGTAAAACAGGCTACCTATATCATCATGTTATGATTTTCAAAATTGCTCAAATTTCCATAAAAGGTGATCCTCTGGACTATCCATAGCACCTGCAATGAACAGGTTAGAGCCACAAGTAGCTGGTAAACACACAAACACCATTCATTTAAGCTGCCAGCTTTATGAGTTTGAAAGGATGGCATGCTAGTCAAAGCCCATCAGATTCAACTTCCAAATCTCTGGCCAACTTATAGGGAAAGGGGTTAATACTTATCTGAGCAACTTCCTTTCCTAACCCTAAGTGAAACACAGAGACTTTTCTATCAGTATCTTATTTTTTTTAGTGACTTTCATAACTTTATATTTCATTTCAGTTCTTAAAATACTTTTTGTGACGTGGTGTGTTATGAGATAGGGTCTCATATAATGCAAGCTGTGCTCAAACTTACTCTATGTAGCTGAGAATAACCTTGAATGCTTGATCCTTTTGCCTGCACTTCCTAAGTACCCTAGTATCCTATGTAGCACCACATTTGGTTTTATGTTTCTAAATTTTAGCTACAGGAATATCAGTCGCTGAATATTAGCTGATAAATGTCCCTCGTGCGGGAGATTGTGGTTAATCTCTCTCAGAGAAGGACTAGAACTTCCCTGATTCACTCTACAAGGCACAATCCATGACCTTGGCCATTCAGATACATTCAACATGGATGCATCAAGTATTACAAGGATGCTTCTTAATTTTCCTCAATTAGAAGGGTGGCATGGTAGTGATTAAAATAAGAAGACTATACATGGGTGAAAAAAACTAGACCAGAACAGTGACAATATCCATGAATATGAAAAAGAAAAATGTCTTGGGGTTCCACACTCTAGACAAAGAACTACAAGAAACTAATGATTGCTGGGAGAAAAATAATTACCCTCTTCCAGGGATGGTAATTAATCATTATCCAATGTAGTCAGTATTAAAACTATATACACAAAAACAGACTCAGCAAGTTATATTTATACATATTTATAAATGTGCATTAGGGTTTTACTACATGTGTCTTAGAGTTTTACTACTATGAACAGACACCATGACTAAGGCAGCACTTATAATGACAACATTTAATTGGGGCTGGCTTACAGGCTCAGAGATTTAGTTCATTATCATCAAGGCAGGAACACTGCAGCATCCAGGCAGGCATGGTGCAGGAGATACTGATTATTCTACATCTCATCTGAAGGCCACTAGGAGAAGACTGGCTTCCAGGGTGCTAGGATGAGAGTCTTAAAGGCCACTCCCACAATGACACATTTCCTTCAACAAGGCCACACTTGCTCCAGCAAGGTCATGCCTCCTTATAGTGCCACTCACTGGGACAAGTATATTTAAACCATCACAACATATATACAATATAAAGGGGCTAATTAAGAATGGAGGGGTGTAGGCAGGGTTTGAAAGAGAATAGTTGGGAAGAGCTTAAGGGAAGTGGAAAGTGATATACTTCTATTTCAATTAAAATCATATTTGAAAAAAAAAATAGAAAAACCAAGGGGGCAGGAGGTCAACCAAAACCAAATATATTTATCTATATGAAAATGGCATTAAGCCTCTTGTATTGTTATTAAATGTAATCAGTTATTCAGACTCAATCATGAACTGGTCTAGAAATCAATCCAATATTAAAAATAACTGTTTTCTTTTGGAAGTCTAGTTCTAGACATTTTCAGAGACATATATGGAAATTAGCTGCAGTTCTCTATGATGTTATTTTAACAAGAGATAAAGTTGGGGCAGGATCTGGATTTCAAACAGATGTTAGTATATGTGTTAAGGCTCTTTTAATTGTCAAGTTAAAAATACTTTTGTTTCTTCGACAGTATTTAATGTAAGTTGCATTGATTGTACACCTTCTAATTGTGTTTGTGCTTTGAAATCTGGCATGTCAGTTATGGAGGTCTATCAACCAGCTTTTGTTTTAGTGCTCTGAGTATCACAGAATTTTGGTATTCTAAAAATAGCTCGCAAGTATTGAAAGAAATGAGTCAGGCTTTAAGCAGAAGCAAGAGGGTAGTGGGCTTGATTATTGATGGTATAACAGCTTTAATTATATTAATTGCTAGCACCACTGCTTCTGAAATTGCTGTGACACAAGAAGTTAAGACAGCCACTTTTGTTAATCATTTAGCAAAAAATGTTACTAATGTGTTGAATATACCAGAGGATTTAGATAGGCATTTGGAAGAACGGACTGATGTTCTTTATCCTATTTGAATTATTGGAAGGAGGTTCAGAATTTAAGGGTAAGGACCCATCTTGAGTGTCATGCCAAATACCATTGGATTCATGTTAGTTCTACAATTTACAGTGATAGTCATTATAATTAGGAAGAAGTTTAATGACACGTGCAGTGTATTTGGCATAATTCTAACACCTCTTGGGATATTTTAATGATACATAGGGAGCTTATGAATTTCAAGAAGGCTGCTCTGCTGAGCCTTGATGAGGTAGATACTGAAGATAAAATTACCCATGGCCTGAGGTTAGTTTTTCTATTTTGGTCAAGCTTCAAAAATGGCATATATAGCTTGGTCATGCTAGCCCTTTTTGTCCTGGAAATACTTTTATTCCTGCTCATTGTGCTAAAGCTTTTCTTCAGCAACATCAACATGTTGGCAGCCAAGTACATGGCTTGAACCTGAAAATAGACCTCCAGACAGAGTTATTAAATTAACAGGGTGGCAAGCCAAGAACGGGTAAGATTCTGCACAGAGCCTCACCAACCTAAGACACAAGTGCATTGCTTTTGATAATGCATATTCCATGATGGGTAAGGAAGGCATTCTTGTCAGAATGACCTAAGACAGGCTGTCTTGATAATGAAATAAAAAGGGGGAAGAGGCGTAGAGCCTTTGGCTGCTTGGCAAGAATCTGACATAGGCCAAGGACAAGGAAATGGGCTGCTTGGCAGAAATATGACATTGGCCAAGGACAAGGAAGTAGGCCTCAGGCATGAATCAGACATTAGGCTAGAATAAAGAAGTAATTTCAAGTAGGAATTTAAATCTTAGGCTAGAACAAAGAAGTAATCTCAGGCAGGAACCTAAATATTAGGCTAGAACAAAGAAGTAATTTCAGACAGAAATCTAAATTTTAGACTAGAACAAGGAAGTAGGCTTCAGACATGACAATGACCTTGGGCTAGGACAGGGAAGTAGGCTCAGATACTTTGGTCATCCTCTTAGAAACAGTGATCATGGAAGTGTTCACATAATTGGGCTTAATGCCTTGCTTTTTCTTTGAGTATTTGTGTTTATTATATTGCTTTTTTCTTGATATTTTGCATCTATTGTATTGCTAGACCTTCAACCTAGAACTGACCTTAATACATGCATGTAATCAAAATGGTATAAAAGTATAAAGGAGGAGGGGGATGGGATAGAGGGTTCTAGGGAAGAGAAACAAGGAATGGTGGTGACATCTGTATTGTAAAAAAATAAAATATCCACTAAAAAAGTCAAAAAAAAAAAAGAAAATGCCATTAAAAACTTGAATTCAATAAACTAAATTTTTAAAACAAATGAAGAAAAATTTAAAAACCACTAGTTATAATATTTACATACACCTTCTCACAGAACAGTAGGCAAAATATACCTCTTGATTATCACTGCATTTTTATTCAGCTGCAGCCAACCAGTCATTCCAGGGTACTGAGAGAAAATATAGCAGAAGAGGAAGGGGGGAAAGTAAGCCAAATTGGGATACTGCTAAGGTGGGTGTACTAGTTTGTTTGTTTTGTCACTGAGTTTGAATATCTGTTTTCAGTGCTACAAAGTCATTATGCAAAATTAAATTGTTGTCTTAGGCAAAGTTACACTGTTTCCTTCCCACACAGAAAAGATGAAATGGGTTGGTTGTTCTCCTGCCTTGCATCATCATAAAAGATAAACCATCATAAAAGCAGAATGAATGCAAACATTTAGATACATGGGGGACAAAAAGGAAATTTAGGGTTACTAACTGTCTTAGGGTTTTATTGTTGTGAGGAGACACCATGACCATGGCAACTCTTACCAAAGGAAAACATTTAATTGGGGTTGGCTTACAGTTCAGAGGTTGAGTCCACACAGTCATCACAGTGGGAAGCATGGCATCCTGCAGGCTGATGGTGCTGGAAAAGGAACTGTGACATTTACATTTTGATCTGAAGGCAGCAGAAAGAGATTGTCCCACTGAGCACAACTTGTAACATATACAATCGCCAGACAGACTGAATAATCAGTTAGCATGCAGAAGACCAGGTTAGAGACAACTGAGGAAACATCTCTCCAACTATAGTGTGAAATAAATCACATAGGTTTGTCCAGTCACTTATCCATGGGTAGAAGTGCTTGCATTAGTAAGCCTTAGGTGGGGCCTGAGATTTGGCTTTGGTAAAAAGTTATTTACAAATGTTAATTTTCCTGTTCTAGAGTTCACTGTGTAAAATACTGCTTCAAAACATACAAATTTCATCCTGAGTGCAATTAAAAAATATTAGAAGAGTACATGGGAAAAGCTGTGTCACTGATTACAGGGTCAGTGTCCATGATGTGGTGTAGATTGATTATGGGAGACTGGTAACAAACAAGCAATCAGGAACTGTGCAATTTTTAATATATTATTTCTTGGCTTGGTTGATGGTTTTGCTTAAATTTGTGTGTGTGTGTGTGTGTGTGTGTGTGTGTGTGTGTGTGTGACAACTTTCTAAGTCAATTCTCTCCTTCCACTGTGGGTTCCAGACATCAAACTCAGGTCATCAGGCTTGAGTGACAAATTCTCATACAAACGGAGCCATCTCACTGGCTCTGATTTTGTTATTGTCATTCTTACAGACAGACTCTTTTTGTAACCTAGCTTAGCCTGTACATCAATATAATAGCCAGGGCTTGTATTGAACCCCTGATCTTTCTGCATCCACACCCAATGGGATTACCACCCATGCCTGTCTCAGAAGAGTGGATACTCTAACAGTAAGAGTTTCATCCTGTATGTGAAGCTGGGAAGAAGAATGACTAAGGAAGTTTATTTAGGTAGACACAACATTTGGCATCATCTTGGATTTAAGAGTTGTAAAGGAAAAGGCCATTGTAATGGCACTGCAGATTTGAATCTAAGAGCTTAGCAGCATAACACAAAAATTAACTGCCATGGACAATGTAAAGCCGTGTTGTCGGGCATGATGGCTCAGCAGGTAAAAGCACTTGGCTGCTGCAGGAGCCTGGCAGAGTTCAGACGCTTACAACCTTTGTAAAGGGCTTTACTGTAATCCTAGCACTCCTACAGAGAGATGAGACATCTCAGGCCAGCTTGCATGAAGTAGGAAATATA
The DNA here is from genome assembly GCF_011762505.2 of Arvicanthis niloticus. Taxonomy (NCBI): domain Eukaryota; kingdom Metazoa; phylum Chordata; class Mammalia; order Rodentia; family Muridae; genus Arvicanthis; species Arvicanthis niloticus. Next base: position 47,034,945 of record NC_047673.1, read on the forward strand.
TTCTTGTACTATCATGAGAAAGTCCTCGTGTAAACACTAGCTAAATGACCCTGTCTTCAGTTAATTGTGATTCATGAATAAAGATGCCAACAGTCAATAGCTGGGCAGAAGAGACAGGTGGGATTTAGGTTTCCCAGGCTTGGGCTTGGGGGTCTGGGAAGATAAGGAAGAATGTGCAGGAGAGAAAAAAGGAGATGCAGAAGCAGCTATGGATGAAGGTCCAAGAGAGTGGCCTGAGGGATGAACAATTGGAGCTAGGAGCAGCCCAGATGGAACATAGTAAATAAAAGGTAAGTAATAAAGGGGTTGTCAATAGGAACATAGATTCTAACAGCATGGAGGGTAGGTAGCTGCCCAGCTATTGTGCTGCTTAAAGCTTATTTAAAATATAACAGCTGTGTATGTTTTGTTTTGTTTGTTTTTTTGTTTGTTTGGTTGGTTGGTTGGTTTTTTTTGTTTTTGTTTTTGTTTTTGTTTTGTTTTGTTTTGTTTTGTTTTTTTACAAAAGGCAGGGTAGAAGCCCCAGGCCAGGATATTAAATATATATTATTATACTCTGACTCAAACAAGGCTTAAGGTGAGAACCCACATATGAGGTTGTCCTCTGACCTTGTCATGCTCACCCTCACACAATTACACATACACAGACATACTCATTGTGCACATACATACATGTAACTTAATAAATAAAAAGTTAACAAAAGGAAAGACCTATGAAATTCTTTAGAAGAACAACAACAAAAACAACAAAACAAACAACAACAACAGCAACAACAACAACAAACCTGACAATGGTGTCAGAAGCCAGAAACATAGACTGACATGTTTGTTTCCACAGTGTCAGAAATCACTGAATAACAATGAATTCACAAGCTATGTCATTTCTTCTGTATTTGTCAGTCTGGACCCTATGATTTGTGCTAGACAGATGGTGGTTACAATCCAGATGTGAAGTCGTCCACTTCAGCATTTCCACTCAGAGCAGAGCAAAATGCTCATTTTTTAAAAGTGAGATCATTCAGGACAAGGCATCACCTACAGGATACCATCCTATATGAGAATCAGAACACTGGAACCATAACCTTAACTGCACAATGGATGAAGAACTCAAAATGGGGAAAGGTGCTCTCAGTTCCCAGTACCATCTTATACCAAGTTTTTAAAATATTCTTGCGATATCATAAGGGCTATGGCTGGTTGTCAACTTGACTACATCTGGAATGAACAGCAATCCAGAAATGGAAAGCACACCTGTGATCCACATCTTGAGGCTGGAAGACACAGGCTTTTGACCTGAATCTTGACATGGGATAGCATGACATTTTTGATCTTGAGGCATAGTGGCCATGAAAAACTTAGGCCCAGGCAAGGTAGTATGTGCTTATAATCCCAGGAGAGTCAGGAAAGCAGATCTCTGAGTTCAAGGTCAACCTGGGACAGAGCAAGTTCCAAATACACACGTGGTGGTACACACCTTTAATCTGGGACACATCTTCTGCTGGAGGCCAACATAAGAACAATGAAAAAAGGAAGATTCAATCTTCTTTCCTGCTTGCACTTACTGGCCAGCACATCTGTTGGAACCTACTAGCCTTGTGGGACTGAGCAACTACTGGATTCTTGAACGACCCATTCACAGCTGCCAATTGTTGGGTTAGTTGACCTGCAGACTGTAAGTCCTTACAATAAATTCCCTTAGTATATAGAGACATTCTGTAAGTTCTATGACCATAGAGAACCCTGACTAATATATACTATGTTGAATTTAAAAATTAATTTTTTTACATAGCAGTAGCATCCAGTGCCCACTACTACTCAGAGTTTAAACGGATGAAAGCTTTCTTTTTTTATAATGAATTTTACCTATGATAGGCTGTCGTCTTCATAGTACAAACGTTTCCTTCAGTCTCAAGAAAATGAATCAAAATAGAAGCAGCTGGAAAGAGCAGCGGGAGCCAGGGAATCAGGCGCAAGTATATCTGACCTTAGAACACGATGTGGAAAGGAAGAGGATAAATGTGATGGAATGAATGAATCACAAGAAAGGCATAGATGTTTGAGTATAAGAGGTAGTTATAGCAGGTTTGGAGGCAGATGCCAGTATAGAGGAGTCAGGCACTTAAAGAGTGTTCCTTTTATGAACTTATTCCCCACTGATAACAGCCAATAGCTGTCGTTGCCATTTGTTGGATGATGGTTGGTTGTGGGTTCATTTACTAAGTGTAGGACCTTAAAAGGATGCCTAGTTTCTGGTCCAGCACAGGCTAGAAATCCGGGAGACCCCAGGTGATCCTGACGGGTCCCAGATGGGACCCAGGTGACCCTAAGGGAAGGCAGGCTTTTAGCTACTCCCCCAGACACTAGGCTTCTGACATGAGGCTGCAGCCCTACATAGATTTGTATCCTGCATTCAGTCATGCGGGACAATGCCCCTAGCACCTCCACAGGTAGAGGGAGTGACTACAGGCCACAGAGCCTCAAGACAGATCTCCAGATTAATGAGATACCTAAAGGCCAAAAGGACTTAGCCAATTAAGCTTTCCTTCCCAGACTGTCAGTCAACTGTCAATGTCTAATGCATTGGGGACCCTGGGTATTGGTCGTGAAAGAACCCAGGAAACAGGGGATGCAGAGCAAGGCAGAAGCAACTGCATACTGCCACAAACTGTATTAAGCCTTATATTAATAAAAACATGCATTCCCTTAAGTTCCCCTTAGCAAGCTAGAATCATAAAATCTTTATTCCCATAATACCAGGAATATAGGCAAGACTAAACAAATGCTTCTTAAAACATTTAATTAACAAATTACCCCAGTACTTACCATAACTACGAGCGAGACCTTCAGAGCCGATTTCACAAAGACAGATCAAAGCAGAACATAGCTCAGGCCAAGTGAGAAAAACATTTTCTTCTCTAGGGCAACATTCCAGCCCCTCCTTGCACCTTTCACCAGTCCTTACTTGATCCTGCCTGGGAGCTGCATCTCCATGTCTCCACAACCTTCCTCTGTGCAAAAGGTATTTAACCTCAGGCCCACCCTGAGAAAAGGGGTTATGATTTTTCATCTACTTTCCACCATGACAATAAACATCTTAAAACCATGGACTGCTTCTTTCCATCGGATCCACGGTGGGGAACAATGGAACAGGCCTTCACCTACAAAGCTGCACCTAACCTCTCTGCGTTCCCTGCCATGGTAACCACCAACCCAAGCCAGCCCGAGACCAACGCAAGCCAAACACCTTCGACAAGCCAAAAACTCTCCCTGAGAGCACAGCCGGAGCTTCACTCCCCTCTCTCCTTTGGCTGTGGGCCAGTCCTGCCTGTGCCCCTCCCCCCCACTTCGTTCTCAGCTCTTCCTTGGCTTCCAGTGGCGCCTGGATGCCCAAGAGCCCAAGAACCATACTGTTCCTAGCCACACTGCAGGCTCAGGGGACCCCCTTCCCCCCCAGCCAGCTCCAGCTTCCCCAGGACCTCAGACTGCAATCCCCTACCCCTGGAGCATAGAGCACAAACTTCCCATGTCCTGCCTTCCCAAGCGATGGCCCTAACCTCTTAGCAAGGCAGACATGAGACTCCCACTTTAACCCAACAACTAAGCACAATTGCTTTTAGTTCAGTTTATTTGTTTATTTATTTTGTCACAATCTTATCTTACTATTTAGCCCAGGCTAGACTAAAATTCAGTATGTGGTCCATCCTGACTTTGAACTCTCAAGTCTCTTGCCTTTGCCTACAAGCTATTAGATTTCAAGTGAGTGCCACCATGTCCAGCTAGCTTCTGATTGCTCGTCTCTTACAAAGCAACTCAATTTCAATCTCCAGCCTCCCTTCCACTGGTCTATAGTGAAAATCTTCCTAGACGTTTTTTTTTTTCCTTTGCTGCTCAGCCACAAGTTGTGCTGTGGTTCTAACGTCTCATGAAATGGCATGACATCAGAGCCATCTGGTCATCTACTACTATGCAAACAATTACCCAAGTTATTGTGTAACCTTGGTACCATGACATCTTCAGCTTTGACAGTCTTTGCCAAAGTCTCCTTTGGATGGAGAAATCTGTGAGCCTGCAGGAGGCCCCATTTCCAGAGGTAATTTCAGTACCTTCCTGCTGTGAATCTTGCTAGCTTTTTGACCCGACCTGCGGACCTAGTAATTCGTGGGCACGAGGAGGACCACAACCTGAAAGAAGGACAGGCGAGAGAGAGAAAGGACTCAAGGAAGCAATTGCTTGTCAAGAGTCGTGTATTGAAGGGCAAAGAGCACTTTTATACTACAGTTCTTAAAGGGAGGGGTAAAGGGGTCCAGGTGGTGGGAAAATACAGAATCTTCTTGGCCTGTGCCCTGAAACATTTTGTGGTCTACCTGCTTCTCTCAGAAGATATGGTACACTGCTTTTCCCACAAGACACGGTATGCTGCTTTGAGTCTATGAGTCTATCTGTAGCTGCCAACCCGGATCTTGTGGTTGCCAGGCAGGATGAAGCTGCAGGGGACGTTGTAAAGGTGGGGAGAGGTAGCAGGTGAGGGTAAGAGGCGAGGGTCCTGGCTTCTGACAGCTTTTCAGGAACTACTGCATGCAGGAGCAGATGGCCTTTGTTCTAAGCATCCTGAAGCCGTTCCCTTCTCCTTCATCCTTGGGAGGTATCCTGGTACTCTCAAAGAACATTTGTCCCTTTATGTTACTTCCAGGCACTACTTTAGATTACACCCCATTCTTTTCCTGCTTCCTCCAAGTCCTCTTGTTGCCATAACTGATTAATCCACTCTAATTTCTCTGGTGGCAGAGATGTAAGGCCCGCCAGGAAGGGAGAAACTCCCTCTCAGCCCACGGGAATTCAAGGCCACCCCAATAACTGCAAGACACTGAACTTGATGCAATTAACCCGAGGTATATTTGATTTCAATGCGTTGAGGTCACACCTTTAGCCTGTCCTACTCAGAGGCAAGCAATGAAGTAAGACCCCCTTAGAGCAGAGGAAGAGCTTTTTTAAAGGGAAAAACTGAAACCCAGAGAAAATCATGATTAAATATCTATAGAAAGCACCTGTCCAGTGTTCAGCTTCTGTGACAGGTTCAAGAAACAGTCATGAGAAAATATCTGATAGAATCAAATCCTATCTAATTTATCTTGTGGTCAGTTCTGTTCCTGGTATCCAGGGTGCACAGGCACGCTAACTTGAACTCCCAACTCAAACCCTATTCAATCTATCTTATAGTCAGTTTTTAGTTCCTGGTACCCATGGTGTACGGTCACGCTAACCTGAACTCTCAGCTCTGAACTCCTATCTTATCAATTTTGTCTTGTGGATAGCTAGTTTCCTAGGACTCAGAGCTCAGAACAAGCTGATCTGCACTCTTGACTCCATCTGTGGAAGGTTTAAAAATTTTTAACACTTTCAGCAACATAAGTTCCTCTCTACCTGCCCCAATGTTCAGTATTCTTGAATGAAAGACACACACACAGCCTTATATCTAATATGCCTTAATCAGCTCAATGACTGGGCTACTCCCAAACTTCTGCTTTGCTAATGTAACCCTTCTGAGTCTCCTGAATTATTACTTTCTAACATCTACAGTCCATCTTTGTTACCCCAGACCAAATTGGGCTGGCTCCCTGTGGCTGCTCTTCCCTGGCACTTACATGATTGATATGCCTCTCTTCTTTCAGCTCTCAAGCCCAATTCTTATTCCTCATTCAGCATGGCATCCTTCTTTCTCCCCCTCCTGTGTTTCTTGCGCAGAAATCCTAAAAGTCCCACCTCTATCTTTCAACCCTGCCATTGGCCGCCAGCTGCTTTATTTACCAATCAAAGCCAACAGGGGGGAGGGATCCTTAGCCTCGTACACGCAGACATGCAGATTCCTGTGTAATTTTAGAAACCCAATTAACAAATACAAACAATAAATCAAATGCACAACATCCTCTAAATTCTCTTACGTTTTGAGAATTTGGAGACAGAGTTTCTGATAATGTAATAATACAGGTCTTCACACAGACTGAATGAAACAATATTAATAAGGTGACTTTTACTTAATGAAGACTTTAAAGACATGGATTAGCTTTGCTTTCTAAGGATGTTTTCGGCTTTTTCTTTTTGTGACTGTATTTTACTACATAATCTATTGAATTTACAATTATTCTTCCCTCACTCCTAAGTGCTGAGATTGCAGGTCTGTCACACCATACCTGGCCTAAAAAAGGAACATTGATACAGATATACTATTATTTGACTTTTGAAATCACAGCCTTAACTGTAGACTTTTGGTGGCAGATTTTATAGCTAAATCTCTCTTAATCCACTGCTTGTGAGATAGTTAATAATAAATATTAATTCATATTTTCACTTATAAGTAGAGTCCATATGGGACTTAGGGCAACAGATCCTGGCTAGAAGAAAACAACAAACTGATGTAGGGGAAAAATGTTCCTGAACAACACACGCTGCCCAGGAATGTGATGTTTACCTTCACACTCCAGCACACACTCCCTCTTGACTCTAGTTTTAGACAGTCTCTGAACTTGACTATTGATTTATAGTTTACTAAAATACAGTCTGGCACATAACCCAAGGTAAGACAAGAAAAGAGCAACAAGACAGAATATCGCCATGACCTTTTAAGAAAGAAACTTAAAGTATGTTTTATTCTCTTCATCTAATGGTTTCAACTTGACAGCCACATGCAACCAATAGCAGCAACAACAGGGAACCTACACACAAACTTTATAACTTTTATGAAAATTAACTCAAAGTAGATCATAGTCTTTGAGGTAGTTTAAATGACAATGACCCTCATAGGCTCCTATATTTTCATACTTAGTCCTCAGTTGGTGAACTGTTTTGGGAGAATTAGTAGGTGTGGCCTTTTTGGAGGAGGTGTGTTTCACTAGGAGTGTGCTTGAAAAGCATATGCCAAGCCCCCAGTCTTCTCTCTCTCTCTCTCTCTCTCTCTCTCTCTCTCTCTCTCTCTCTCTCTCTCTCTCTCCTCTCTCTTTCTGTCTGTCTCTGTGTGTCTGTGTGTCTGTCTCTCTCTCTCTCTCTCTCTCTCTCTCTCTCTCTCTCTCTCTCTCACACACACACACACACACACATCTCTCTTCTCTCTTCTGTCTCCCTGATGGCTGTGGATCAGGATGTAGCTCTCAGCTACTGTTCCAATGCCATGCCTGTCTGCTCTCTACCCTGATGATAACTGTGAGTAGGCCCCCATTCAAATGCCTTCTTTTATATGAGTTGTCTTGGTCACGCTGTCTCTTCATAGCAATAGAACAGTGACTGAGACAGACCTAGAACACAGTAGGAGAAGAGATTTCTCAGCAATTAAGAGCACAGCTATATTATTTTATAATCTCAAAAAAAATTAAAGAAAAACTATTTAAAAAAACAAACAAACACTGCTTCTCTTTCAGAGGACAGAGGTTCTATTCCAAGCATCTACATGATGGCTTACAACCATCTCTAACTCTATTTTCAGGGGATATGGAACCATCTTCTGGATCCCATGAGCCTTGCAGGCAAAATACCAATATATCTTTAAAAATAAAATAACGGAGTTAAGTTTTAATCAAGTAACTCCCCTGTGAAATATAGCATGACAAGAATAAAAAGACAAGCCACTGGGGAGAATGTCTGGGGAGAATGTTTGTAAAAGACATGTCTCATGCAGGACTCTTACTCAAATGAGCCAAAGGATTTGCTGGTGGAAACCATAGCTCTATTCCATGGAATGGCAGCTGAGAGTTTTGTGGATGGCTCTCCTTGTGGGAAGTACCCAAGGAGAAGTCCCTGTATGTCTGGCAAAGACCAGTGTGAACAGCCTCAGCTGTTTTCTCTGGGACTGACCATGGAATAATCCCTTTCTTCTAGTATAACACTACGTATGCTCTTGGTAGCTTTTGTCTTTCACTTTGTCTGTAACAGGTAGGGCAATGACATAAAAGAAATCTCCTAATAATTCTAAGATGGATTTACTGAAAATATACCATGGAAATGAGATGATACCTGATGCAAATTAAAACCCAGAAAATGTTTTAAAGTAGGGTAATATAGAAATCATACAGTTTCTTGAGGCACATAATTAGTCTTAGAAAAGCACATATCACACTCTGACTCAGAAAGCAGTCCTTACAAGAGTCGATTTGGGAAGTTCATAAATACACATATACATGAAGCTATTAGTTCAGGAGCAAGAAACTCATCTGTAAAGGTACCAGCACTTCAGAAAACAGGAGGACCAGCCAAGAGTCAACCAGCTCTTGTACCAACAGATTAAATCTCCTCATCTTGACTATGGTTGCTCAAGACAGAAATATTGATACTCTCAGAGCAGATTGAGATAGAAACTTGTAACACTTGTGAAGGTTACCAGCTAGGTGTTTGAGATACAGTATTCTAATCACAATGATCACAGAGATGTGCTTAATTGTGAGGCCATAAGGTTAAATATTAGCCTGAGGAAAATAAAGTATATGAGAAAGAAACTAATAAGAAGCACTCAGAGAATTATTGCCTACCTTCTCAGAACATGTTTGAGGAAGTAAAACTGAAATTGCATGCTTTATGACTATGAAATAAATACAAAAAGGCTCAAGCTATTCTGGGCCATCTCCTTAACAGAAAGCTAGTGGCCATTTCCTTCATGACGCTGACACCACATCTATGTCTCTGGGGCCCTTGAACCCAGAGCAGGACTCTGGCAATTTGGGAAAAAAAAGTGCAATTGAAAAACAAGATAGTAACCTTTGTAGATATCACATCCAAAATGACATTCAGAGACAAATGCATAAATAAATAAATAAAGTACATCATGTGTTGTTTTCCCCAAGAGAAATACAATTAATATAACAATGAGATATTCTTTTTTAAATTTTCTTTTCCATTTATTTATTTTGTGTGCATGTACAGGCATGGGCACATATGGCAGTCAGAGGAGAACAAGAGAGCTACTTCTCTCTTTCTACCATTTTGGCTCTAGGTATTGAACTTTGCCATCGGGCTTGCCAGCAAGTACCTTTAACCACTGTTTCACTCACTGCTCTATTCCTGTGAGGAGACACCATAACTAAGGCAACTATTATAAGAGAAATCACTTAATTCAGCGTTTTCTTACAGTATCAGAGGTTTGGTCCATTATCATCCTGGTGGGGAGCATGGTGGCATGCAGGCAGGCAGGTGCTAGAGCAGTAACTGACAGATACATATTTATCCACAGAGAGAGACTAGGTTTGGCATGGTCTTTTGAAACCTCAAAGCCCACACCACCAGTGACACACTTTTTCCAATAAGGCCACAATTCTTAAATCCTTCTAAGCCTTTCAAACAGTAGCACTTCCTAGTTACTAATCATACAAATTTATGAGCCTGTGAGGCCCATTCTTATTCAAATCACCACATCCCACTTCCTGGCCCCCATAGCTTTGTAGCCAAATCATAATGCAAAAATGTATCCAGTTCAACTTTTAAAAAAATCCCAACATGGTTTAAAAGATCATCGTTCAAAGTCTCTTCAGAGACTCAAGGCAATCTCTTCACTGTAATTCTCTGTAAAATCAAACTCAATAAGCAGATCACATATTTCCAGCATACATTGGCATAGAATGTAAGCCATTTTCTGGACCACAGCAATGAGATGCATATACACAGGCACTAGAATAGCTAAAATCTGGGAAAAATCACAACATAAAGTGCTGGATAAAATGTGGATCAGCAGAAACTCTCACTCATTATTAGTGGCAATGCAAAATGATTTAGCTACTTTAGAAAATTGCTTGGCAGTAGCTCCCCAGACAAAAACATACTCTTTTGAAACAGTCTAACAAGCATGCACTTTGACCTAATAAAATTGGAAAGTCATATCTACAGATCAGTATTCATTCGGATATTTATAAAAGTCGTATTCATAATTATCAAAATGTGAAAACCATCAATATGTTTGTTAGTAGGTTCATGAGTAAATAGATCCACAGTACATCCAGTCAATGAAATGCTATTTAGGGCGAAACAGTTGAACACTAACTCTTTTGTAAGAAAGGTACTCAAAATAAGTGTGTGTGTGTGTGTGTGTGTGTGTGTGTGTGTGTGTGTGTGTAAATGCTATTTACATTTCCTCAGATGAACAGATGAGAGGAGAGCTGTCCCCAAGCTGTGCAAATACACGGGTTGGGCTGAGCCCAGAAAATTTCCTTCTCTATTCTAACTATCCCTAGGCCTAGGCCCAGAAGCTTCTAGGCTCTGTACAGTCTAATCTTTCAAAGCTGATTCAATCCAGCCTATCTCAGCTTCTGACTAAATTATTCTGCATGGCCTCATACTAACTTTAGCATTCTGTTCTAATCTTCTGGATCCTCAATCTCTGGCTAGTTTTGTCTTCCCCCATGTCCAGTATGTTCTCTCTGTAACTCATCTCTGTAGAATTGTCCTGGTAAAACTGCCATATAGACACACCACACACACACCACTTTTTCCTCTCTCCCTGCTCTTAAGTAGTCTCTCTTCCTCAGCTGTTCTCCTGTGAGTTGGGTGTATCCTATCTCTTACTCATTCTGTCAAATCTTTCTATGATTAGTCATTATGTCTGCCTTTCAATTAGATGTCACATTTATACATAGCTTCTATATTCTACAAACTAACCTTACTTTTATTGTTAGGGATTAAAGGTGTGTACTAAGGGTGTGTGTGTATTCCAGCCAGATCATACTGTAGCCCAGGGCATGTATGTATTCTGTATTCGGGCCAGATCACATATTTGGATGTGACCTCTTGCCAGAGCAGCCATGTTGCTGGGTTGAAATTCCTCCTCCAGTGTTTGTGTGTGTGTGTGTGTGTGTGTGTGTGTGTGTGTAAAACCAGACATACAAATAGACTCATAAGATTCATGAGATGCATAAATATCAGATATTCATGGAAATAATGTAGAAAAAGTTATCTGCCTTCTAGAATTTCTCCATGGATAAAAGACCAATAATATATTTTATTTTTAGCTGCTCTATTTTTTTTTGTTTGATACATAACATGTTCTTTCTTCTTTTAAAAAAAAAGAACGTCACTGTATGACCTAGGCTAGCCTTGAACCCATTTATTATCTTCTACTCTCACTATAATTGATATTGTGACAACGTTGACATTGTTATCACTTTAAGGGATTCTTTTTCATACATAAAATGTAAGTACCTCAAGAACTGTCACTTATAATTGTACTACTTAGCTTTCCTTATTGATTTGTTTGTTATGCTAGTATGTAGACATACACATGAATTTTAACCCAATAATTGGTCAGAGTTGTAGAGCAATTTTAATCCAGCAACATAGCTGCTCTGTCTGGAATACAGACACGCCTTTAATCCCAGGGGACAGAGGCAAGCAAGGACAAGGACAGCCTGGTATAGAGTAAGTTTCAGGTGAAGAAAAGCTTACATCCAGGGGTGATGGTATGTGCCTTTGATCTCAGCATGCAGAAGACAAAGGCATGCAGGTTACTAAGTGCTAGTCAGTCAGCTCTGCTCAGTCAGTTGAGTTCAGTTAAGTCAGCCAGTGCAGGAGGCAGAGGAATGGAGCTGATCTCAGTTCTAATCAGTTCATACAGTAGAGATAGTTGAAGGCAAAGAATAAGGAGTCAGAAAATTAGAACAAATTACCAGTGTTTGAGGCTAAGCAAGGCAATTCAGCTAAATGCTGAGGGAAGCCAGATTGAATCAGTCAGCTTGGAGAGAAATTTGAGCCAGAACAGCTGAGTTGAATGAGGCCACCAGAATTCAGAAAGGATGAGCTTATTCAGCAGTAAACCTTGAAGACAACCATTACATCAGGCAAGTAAAAGATACTTTTACACGAACTGACATGCATATTTTATGTTTCAAAATCTCAACACCTAACAAGGATGGCCAAAATCCTGCTTGCCCTGAACACATGGATCATTCAGTGACTTCAGAATTTTAGATTTAAAAGGAGTAAAATGTCGAAAGATTTTGCAGTCATGGAGCTAGGTTTATTTATTTTAATATTTCTTATGATGGTAAGCCGATTTAATTTTAAGTGTTTTAATTCCTTTGTAGTAGACTAAGAAGAGAAATAACAGAAACATGATAGGAAGTTGGTTAGGGAAATTCAGTGTCTGATCAGTTCAAAAAAGGAATGTTAGTCCTGATTGCTGGGCAGAATCCCATCTTTTTAAGGTCAAGCCATCTGATTTCCTCATAAGATATGAAATTCAACACGGCTTGCTAGTGCCATGCCTGGCTGGCCCTTTTATTGTAAAATATCATATATTTAGATGTTGAATCAGGCAGATGTTGAAATCCAGATTGAAAAATTTGTCAGTGATGTCTTCCAAAGACTATTTGTCTTGAATAAGATACCATATTACAAATGGTCATGTTAAACAGACTTACAGAGTAGTTATGGTTTCCATAGAAACAGAATTAAATTCTCCTTTAATACAATCCCAGAGGTCTCAGTAGATCTGCAAAATATGCCATGAACTGTCAAAACATTGCTGACATTTAGAAGTAAGCATTTGTTGCTGTGACAAGCTGTCCTAGTGTGACACAATACTCTGGAAATTTTAGTTAAGATTCTGATTTCTACAGAGAAAATGCAACTTCCTTGATTCTAGTACGTATCTTTACCACAGGGCACTGCAGATCAGCAACCCAAAGAGTTAAAGCCGTCTCTCTTATGTGCACTCTGTGGACCATTTTTAATAGGGAAGTGGTTGACGTGTACAGTTCACCTCCACAGTCTCTTCACAGATGACTTAACATTTCACAGCAATGATGTGCCACCTCATCCTATACTCCATATAATTTGCTACAGTTTTCTTTCTGCTGCTGAAAAGAGGTAGCAAACTTCTTGGAAATTTAACTATCCCCCTACCAGAAAGATCTTGGATTCAGATGATCATTGTAAACCACATTAAAGATAATGATTGACCCTTGTTGCTGCAAAGATGTGGAAACAAAAATAAACCACAGAGGGGTAACTTTTAGCTCCAGGACATCATCAGGGGCAGAGTCATGCAAGCCCTCTGCATGCTGCCAAAGTCTCTATGAGTTCATATGTGCCTTTGACTTATAGGACCTTGTTTTCATGGTGTCTACCATTCCCTCTGGCTCTTACACTCCTTCCATCCCCTTTCCTGCAGTTCCCTGAACCCTGAGGGTAGAAATTTGATGGAGATACCCATACAAAGGCTGAGTGTTCCAAAGTTTCTCACTCTCCCCATCATATTTGAGGAAGAGGAGAGAGAAGCGAAGATCTGCACTCAGCCCACATGCTTCCCTTTCCTTCTCTGTTAGCCTAAGGATTCTCAACCAATGCTTGCTGGATTTGCAGTCTGGGATAAAGCTGTGAACTGGGGGATAGAAAGTCGGAGGGGAAGGTCTATGTGATCTACTAGAGATGGGGCAGGGAAGGAGAAGAGGTAGAGGCAGGTGGTCTACTAGGGAGCTGGAAGTTATACTAGGAGATTGGATTTGGAGGAGAGGAGAGAGAGATGGAGATTTTCAGTTATCCTACCTCCTCTCTGGCTGGAGTCATGGAGAGAGATTTATTCTAGTGATGCCCTGGAATGTGTCTGCTGTCTGCGTGCTATGGAAGGGGTTTCCACTGCACTCCTATGGGTTCCAACTTCTTTGGAGGAACAAACTCGGCAAGAGATGCTCTTTAGTCATCAGTCTTGGACCCTGGGAGATCACAATTTTAACTGCATAGAGAATATTTGGAAGAAGTCAATAAATTCTGGCAATGTGCTGTGGGCCCATGAGCTTGTTAGAGAAAACATGTAGTGATTGTGAAGGGTTGATGACAGGTCTGAGTCTTCTTCGCTCAGGACATCTGCTTTCATTTATGTTCAATTGTTCAGCGGGTATTCATTCATGAAGGCTTATTGGTAGCCTATATACATGTTGGTTAATATTCATAAAACTAATAAGATCTTTGATAGAAAACAATAAAACCAAGTTTAATATATGTATACATATACATACATGTATTTGTGTATACATAAAATTGCTATAACAATTGCTCTTTTGTCTTTTAATTATGGATTTATCCCCTTTTCTTTGCACTGAACTTATTTTGACTAAAAGTGCTATGATTTCTGATGCAATTAACCACATTTTTTTGTATGTCCATCCATCTAGGGATTTCATGTTCTGAAGGTATGTAGTCCTGGGCTATGAAATAAAGATGGCACTTTATCTTGTATCATGTGGCAAACTCACTCATAGGTAAATCATTATTGTTATGTTAAAGAAAATAATATTATATTAAAAATACTGAAAAATCCACATGAAATTTTAAAACAAAGAACTTGGTCCACTTCTGACTTTTACCTTTATACAAGTGAGGACATGTTTTAACTTTTCTCAAATATTTTCTTCCATTGGTTCATTCTAAAACAAAACAATAAAGGCAGAAGGCAAACAAGAAAAAAAATAATGAAACATTGAACTTCATTAAGATGAAAAGCTTTTGGTCCTTAAAAAAAATTCCATTAAAAACAACAAAGAGAGACTAGAGACTTTGCTCCACAGTAGAAAACTTGACTAAACATATGCAAGGCTTGAATTTGATCCAAAGAAAAAGAGAAAGAAAGGAAAGAAGGAAGGAAGGAGGGAGGGAGAGAGGAAAAAAGGGAGGGAGAATGGAAAAAAGACAAAAAGAAAAAGAAAGGGAGGAAAGAAGGAGAAAGAAAGGGAAATAAGAAACCAGAGAAATAGTCATAGTAAAAAATGCCAGAAAATAGATTTCAATTAAGAACACATGAGTAATGGAACCATAGCTCATTCCGTAAAATGTTTGATGTGAAGTACAAGGACCTGAATTTAACCCTCAGAACCCACACCCAGGATTTAAAAAATAACAATAACAACAACAATGACTACAACAAAAACCCCTTGTGTGGTATCAAACATTGCGATCCCAATGTGGCTCAGCAAAGACAATTGGATCTCAGCCTAACCTAGCCAAATCTAGTAAGTTCCAAGACAGTTCTGAGGAACCACAATATGACTTCTAGCATCCACTCATTCTGAACACACGCCCCTCACATCAATGCAAATATTCTATGGCACACATGCATGTGTGTGCACATACACACACATACACACACAGTGAACAATTCTTACAATTTAATAGTATGACTTAATGAATTTAAATGAATTTTAAATTATAGTTTTCTTTATATGAGGGGGAGTGGTTTTCAAGCTTATGCCTCAGTGTATCTGTAAAGGTCTGAGGACAACCTGCAGGCGGCACTTCTTTCCTTCCACTCTGCAAATTCCAAGGATTGAACACAGGTCACCAGACTTAGTGACAGGCACCTGAGCTCACTGGCCAACACACATACAAAGTGGTTTTAAAATGAACCAAAGATCTGATGCACACACTACACAAAAGACCAAAAATACACTGATAAAAATTGAAAATGGATTTACTTATAATATGCTTATTATCAGTAGTAGCACAGAAATATAAATTAGGATCATACAAAATAACACTGCAATACCAGTAATTACGTAAAACTAAAGACATACCCATGTCAAATGTTGGTGAGTATTGAGGACTGAATATAACTCCCCAATAGTCATACACTAACACTCAACACACCATTGCCAAATGTAATGACACCTAAAGGTAGGGCTTTTAGGAAGTGTTTAGGTGAATGAGATTAATGACTCTAATAAGTCATTAGCATGTGAGGCTAAAGGGAGCATCCCTTTAGACATTCTGTCTAGTGACAACACTATAAGAAGACACATCTGGAAAACAGAGAGTGAATCCTGACTAGACACTGAAAATGCTTGAAGCTCCATTTTGGACTTTGCAGCTTCTAAAAGTAAAAGAAATGAGCTATTATTTAGGAGTTATTATGGTGTTGTAACACTCCAGATATACTAAAGAGAATTGTTTACTCAGAAGAAGGTTGTTTCGATAGCAAAAATCCCTAAATGTGGACTTGGCTTTAGAATTGGGTGACGTGTAAACATTGAGCATCAGAGGTAGGTGTTTTGGAAAAGCTGGAGTGATGTGAACAAGACCATCAATTCTGGTGAGGGCTCAGGAAAGAGCTAAAGAGCCTCCTGAACCTTCTTGGATGTCATCTAGTGGAACTGTTTCTTGACCTGGAATTACGATCAAATGAAGATTATCTAAGTGGGTATGAACTGGACATTAGCATAATAAACCAATTCTTTATTTTTTTTCTTCTATTTTTATGAGAGTGGTCAGACTTGAGATAAAGTTCCATGTAGTCCAGGTTGCTGCCAAACACTACATATCTGAGATGCTTTCAGTCTCCTGCCTCCCTCCCACTTCCACTTCCCAATTGCTAGGATTACAGGGATGAGCCTCTATGCCTTGCATGCAACATTTAGCAACTGTAAGGATCCACCACAGAAATTAACTAAAAGGTACTGGAAACAGGTGGGAAAGCCATCCTTACTACAAAGTGGCAAAGGACTTGGCTGAGGGAGGGCAGGCTGGCTTGGTAAAGGCTAAAAGCACTTGCTGAAGCTTGAGCAGCTGAGGACAGTCCCTGGAACTCAAGGTTGAGAAGTGACACCCGGAGCTTGTCCTCTGACTGACATGCATGTGCTCCCTGACTCTCTCATCCCACTGAGAAACTAACAAAATAATTCGAGCAGGAAAATCTGCTCTTTGAGCCTACGTCAGGGGCAAAATTTAAGAGTGAAACTCTCTTGTTTGTTTGAGGATCTTCAGGCATCATGGAGCCTGTGGAATAACTTCTCCCATGATTTGCTGTAAAATTTGAAAAAGATAGACAGAAATTAAAGCCTTCACTTATAATAAAAAAATAAAAGAGAGAGAGAGAGAGAGAGAGAGAGAGAGAGAGAGAGAGAGAGAACTGAAAAGTTTTGATTTAGGCCTGAACTGAAGCCATAGGTAGATGTCACAGGAAAAACAGTCATTTGGAATTCAAAATTGCATCAGTAACCACAAAAGAATGTTTGATAGTTGTAGAGCTATAGATGCTAGTGAATCAACCTAGTCTTGTATCAAATAAACCCAGGCTTGTTCAACATGATGGGTGTGGAACTGATGGGAGGAAGTGCTATTTTCTATCTTTTTCTGCTTATTTGATTTACATTAGTTTTTTCCAGAAATATAGTCTCATATATCTAAAGCTTTTCTCACCCATGACACCTCTGGTGTCCTACTCAGAGACATTTCTGAAGAGGTGAAAATTTCGATGTTGGTTACAGAACCATTAGCTTGCACCTCCGATGCTACACCCTTCCCTTGGGCTTCCTATTCAAGATACCTGAGCTCTGAAGATTCACAACGTGTGTTGTATTCTGTTTCTACATCCATCAGATTTTGCATGGATTGCTTAACAACTTCTAGATGCACACAGTCAAAGCTACTGTATCATTTTTTTTTTAATTATAATGAGAGATTGCTGTGGGCCACTTGCATTAAAGGCAATATGGATCTAAATTTAACACTGAAAACACTGTGCCAAATTGTCCAGTGAAATGGCTGCAAATGTCTGTACTTAAACCTAATTCCTTTACTTATTAGCTGTATGATATTTAGCAAATTATGACCCCTCTTTTAGGCTGAGAAACAATGCAGTGAAGCACCTCCCAAGAAGAGTATATTTCCTTTCCCTCTGGACCTGAAAAGCCTTGTACTGTTTTTTACCATCAGAAAGCTCTAAAGAATAGACTGTGCTAGTTCCAAGTCTGTACTCCATACAGTCTTGAAGTTTTCATTCCAGAGATTCTGGAACTCAGAGACTAACACATGGCAGCCTGATACCGTAGTTACTATTCTAATACTGTGAAGTCACATGACCAAGACAACTTTTAAGCAAAAAATAGTTAATTGCGGGTTTTCTTAGTGTTTCAGAGATTTAGTCATAATCATCATGGTGGGGAACATGGTAGCAGGCGTGGCAGGCCCAGGGCTGAAGTAGTCGAGAGCCCTAATCTGCAAGCATGGGGCGTGGGGGAAGGGAGGGAGCGAACTGGTCTGTCTTGAGCTTTTGAAACCTCAAAGCCCACACCCCAGAAACACATTTTCTCTTTCAAGTCCACTCTTTCTAATCCTATCTAAGGGTTTCACTCTCTTGTGACTAAATGTTCAAATACATGAGCCTATGAGGGCCATTCATATTCAAAGCACCACACCTGGTTTACTAGGCTGAAGAATGAGAAGCTTTATAAAACCGGTTATACTGAGATAGTGCCTAGTTCACTGTTTGTTTGTTTGTTTGTTTGTTTGTTTGTTTTCAGAATGGCGGGTAGTGGGTGGGTTAAGACAAAGCTTCTCTGTGTAGCCCTGGCTCTCCAGGGACTCACTCTATATATCAGGCTTGCTTCAAACTCAGCAACCTGTCTGCCTCTACCTCCGAAGTGCTGGGATTAAAGGTGCACCACCACCCACCCACTTCTAGTTTAGGTCTTAATAGGCCAGTCACCTCAGTAACCAGATAATCCCATTTCTAGAAGGAAGTCAAGGTCTCCTAAACCTATGCTAGATCAAGAACCAGGAGACTAAGCCCCATCCAAATCCACATTCCTAAATTAGATGAAGAATTGGTACTTTAAGCAATTAATTTTGGGGTTAATATTAAAGGGATAACTGATACACATACCTCCGGAGTTAGAATCTTAATTAAAGGAATAATCAATACATATATCTCCTTAGTCAAATGAAATAACAAAGTATTGACTGACAAGATTATGAGATTTAAAGGAGATAATGTCTGTAAACCACTAAGCCTGTTCAGGGTAGTTGCGTGGTAGCTGCTGTCATGAATAAAAAACATCTTACACAAGTTTTCAAAAGTATGCAATGTCACAGGACCAATGAATCATTTGAAAGATTTATCAGATTCCCATTGTCCATTCTGTAGTTACCCCGTTGACTCCCACTACACAGTCTACAATCCACTTGCCTTCAGATGATTGCTGTTAGATTTCTAGGGAACAGAGGAGGAGACCATGGCTCGTCTCTCTACTAAACTACCAATTTATAGCGTTCCATCAGATTAAGTGAGAATTGTATCTGATGTTCAACAATTGGTATTAAACAGCTATTAGAGGGGGTGGAGGAGGACATGTAAATGAAATCATAAAGACAGATACCAAGAGAATCACATAAAGCAAATGTGAAAAACATCTTGTTAGTTTCTTCTGTTTTCAATGTTTTTCAAAATATTTAATTGAAAATAGGTTTTCATATAATATATTCTGATTATGACTTGTTTTCCCCAATCTCTCCCCAGATATTCCCTATTTTCTACCCACATAAACCTACACCCTTTCTCTCATTAAAATATAAATAAGCATTTTCAAAACAATAATAATGAGAATGATTGATGGTGATGATGATGATGATGATACAAGAAAACAAGCCAGAACAAAACAAAACAAACAGAAAAAGCAACAAAAGAAAGAGCACAAAAATAACATACAGACATAATACATGAACAAAAACTCTGTAAGGAGAAAAGGGGAAGCCCAGACAAAGCACTATGAAACAAAACAACAACAAAAATAAAACAAAACAAAGCCAACAAGAACTCCATTGGGTTTGTTGTCTGTTGGCCTTCTAATGCTGGGCCTTCCTTTAAGTGTGGTTTGCATAACTAGTCAGACTTTGCTGGGGAAAACCATTTTTGCCTTGCAAGCAGTTATCAATTGGAGATAGCTTCTAGGTCAGGGATAGGGGCATGTGTCCACTTCCCTATCAGAGCTGAGATCCCATGTGGCTTAGACCTATGCAGTCCCTGAACTTGCTGCTGTAGTCTCTGGATTCAGATGCCTTCGAGCCCTGCTGTGGTTAGAAGGCCTTGTTTCCTTGGTATCTTTCATCCCTATTGGCTCTTACAATTTCCTGCCTTCTCTTCCCTGAGATCTGAGGGGAGGGTTTTGCTGGAGACATCCTGTTTAAGACTGAGTGTTCTCACTTTCTGTACATGGCTCAGTTGTGAGTATCTGTTCTCATCTCTTGCAGGAGGAAGCTTCTCTGGTGGTAGTTGATCAAGAGACCAATCTATGAGTACAGCAGAATGCCGTTAGGAGCCACTTTATCACCTTATTCCTTTAGCAGGGCAGTAGTATTTAATTTTCCTCTAGGATCATTGCATCTTTGTTCTCAGGTTCTTGGCCGCCTACTCACAGAGTAGGCTTTAATTCCAATCAGATAGTAGTTAACTACCCCTACATGTTTTGTTAGTTTCTACACTAACTAGAATTTTAGCTAGATTCTACCACAAAGCACTACAAAAACATGGTACAAACCTGCAATCATAGCACTTGGGAGATGGTAGCAGGAGAATCAGGACTTCTAAGCCATTCTCCACTAGGTAGGGAGTTCAAAACCATCCTGGGCTACAAGAGAGCCTGACTCAAAATGTGAGACTTGTTTAATTGTTAAGATTGAAAAATTATCCCAATGAACTTTTGCTTTATGTTCCCAAACGCTAAAGTATAGTTCTAAAAATAAAGTCTAAATGATATACTTCTGAGCCTATAAATCCTGATGAAACGCTGCCCCTTCGAATGTTCTTTTCATGTCTTATATATAATTTTCAAAATTTTTACAAGTCTGTCTTAGTACTGCATTATATGTTATGCTGACAAGAGTTAATGGAGTCTCCATCTTTCCCCCAAAGGACTATAAAAAGCAAAGCTTTTGGACTTAAGGCACGGATATAAATATTAAGCCCAGGTGTTTTTAAATTACCTCCATAATCCCCAGTGATGCTCTCTATATTGAACAGTTCTGGCCAAATGTCATAAACTGTAGTCAATGTTTGCACCAAGTTAGGTGACATCCAGAATAAATGCATAAAATAAAGGCAAGTTTGCTGACATATTTATTTCCAGGATAGTTCTATCATGTGAACTTTATAATCATATTTGAAAATCCAGCTGTGGAAAGGTATGCACACTAGATAAATAACCAGAGGTCATCTGCCAGACCACAGAGTCGGACTGTCTATAGTAATGAAAAAAAGGTCTAAAATGGTGTTGGAGCAATCCATTTTTTAAGTTAAAATTTCTAATTAACCATATGCACTGTTGTCACCATCAATAGATATAACAATTCTTTTATGCCTCGGAGAATAAAAGATTATAATTTTTTTTCTAAAAATACTCCCTAAAAGTGATTTCTGGCTTCTTTCTATAAGTCTTGTCTTACCTAAAATGTTTCTATAAATATAAATGTTCACTTTGCCCAATGAAGACAGTTTTCCATCATTGGTTAATTCTAACGAAGTTCTCTGTGCTGGGCAAAACATGTCAGCTCAAGATCCTGGTGGATTGTTTCTATTAACAAACAGACAAGATTGTCTTCACATGTTCAAGACTACTATTTCTGGAAGGAACAAAACACATTGCTTCAGTCATGATTTAGTGGATATGTTCAACTTTGAGGATAATTTCTCTTTACCTGAAGACATGCTTTGATTCTAGATCTGTGTGTTGAGCAACCATATGAACCAAAAGAGTAAGTAGTCATGATTGACACATGACCTTTGTTGGAGACCTTTGCCAATTCAAATGGGAAGCTTTGAGATACAGCTAATTCAGAAAAATACTTTTTGTTGTAAATAGTTTACTAAAATTACAATGAATTTTATTTGATAAAAAGGAAGAAAAAATGTCTTAGCCTTTTGAGGAGTCAATAAATACAATGAGAGAAGTCAAGACCTATTACATACAGCCTATGGAAATATAATTTATTAGATGTAGTTTAGTCAATGAGTAGAATAACCCTAGACATTGCTCCCAGGATGAACTAATGTTACTACTATTTTCTACTGCCACTATCTGTCCTACTCCATTTAAAGGATTGCCATAGTGTAGCTTAGAATATGTAATCAACCAAGGTTTAGGACCCTTTCTACAAAGAGCTTACTTTGTATTCTTTGTATTGTCCTAGCCTATGGGAACCCTACACCTTCAACATACCAAACTAACAAAAGACTGCCATACCTGTTCTGCTCACCTTTTCAGTATTGAATCATTATTAATCCTTACTACTTTGAATGGTGCCAGTGTGTGAACTCATCTAGAGAGAAGAAAGAAGACTGACTAATTTAAAACTTTTGGATTTGGATTTTTCTGTGATCATTTTGCACAAACCGTATAATTTTTAGTTGACTAAAATTGAATCTATTGAAGCACAGCCTCCTATCTAAAAAAGCATATATTTCTCCATGCTTCATATCCCTCACAATGAAAATAAGGAAATATAAAATCTCTCTAGCCACATGGCATGTTGACTGGTACATGTACATAAGAAGAACAGTGGTAGGGTTTTTTAAGTTGTCCACACAGACACACACACAGGTATGTATGTGTAACAATAGTAATTACAGAAGAAAGGGTCATGAATCTGAAAGAGTGAGGAAGGACATAGAAATGGCTGGAGGGGGCAGAAGGAAGGATGAAGATTATGTAAAAGGAATATTCATACATGAAATTATCAAAACTAAAAAGAACATTAAATTAAAAGTGAAACTCTTTTGCATAATTCCTCAAGGAAATGTAAAAGCTACAAACTCATGAGAAAAATAGGAGAAAGGATTATTAGCAGATATTTTAATAAATTTCCGGAGAAGGGAATTAGAAAACATTTTATATTTCTTATATAGCAGGAAATGGCAGCCCCCTAGGTTAACACACGGAAAGAGCTGGGGCTACAGAGGAAGTTGGTCTTCCAGTATGAGTTCTGGAGTAACTGAAACATCAGAGTGCAAGAAGAAGAGGAAACCATAAGATCTGATACCAGGGAGTAAACACAGAAGCAGCCAAAGCAAGGGTTATGATGACATGGATAACCCTTATGGACAGGTTTTAGGAAGAAAGCACAAAAACAGGCATGAAAACATTGTTATAAGGGCTCACTGTAAAATGTTCTTATAGGCTCCTGTGTTTCATTTGTTCTCCAGCTGGTGGCACTGTTTGGGGAGTAGGAAGACCAACTAGACCAAGTGTGTCATTGGGTGTGAGGTTGGTCTTACTGGTTATATCCAGTCCCTGTTTCAGACCTAATCTCATTCTGCTACATAAGAAAGCTGAGATATTAGGAGCCAGAGTCACAAGCTCCTTTTGCCATAAACCCCACCACATATTCCTTTGGGTGATAGACTGTATTTCCTCAAACCATGAGTCAAAATAAAACTCCCTTCCTTATACTTTTGTAGGTCACATCTACAAGAAAAGCTACCATATAAATGTGATATAAACACATTGACATGCCTTGTAAATAGGAACTAGAGCAATGTCAGAATAGTATCTCCTCCTTCCATAGTAGGTATTACAAATAATGTCAATATAGATCAAACAAAAACTATAAAGCCTACTACTAAATATGGAAGCAGAGAAGAGGACAGTTGAAATGCTCAACAATTTTGAGAAGAAATGAGGATTTTTAAAAAGCCAAAGTAATTATCTTCACCCTAATAAAGGGATTATGGTGAATCAACACAATTTATGTACTGATTAGCAAAGACTTAATAAATGAAAATATTCAGTTGTTGAGGATGTACATGTAAGAACCACTGAAACAGCTCATATGCCAAAGGCATTTGCTGCCAACTCTGACTGTCTGGGTTTAATCCCTAGTGAAAGGAGAGAAGTGATGTCCACCATTGTGCTCGGCCCTCCATACGCACGCCACAGCATGTGAATGCTCAGTCATGTACACATAAGTAAATAAATAAACATAGTTGAATATTTCTTTAAAAATGTATAGCTAAGCAAAAATTCCTAAAATAATACTATAACTTTTATGACCATAACGTAAGGCAGTAATAGATATCAGATTCTTTAGATACCATATTTCGTGAAAACATAACCTCAATAGCAATAATGCATATTATCAAAAATACATTGGAAAGATGTTTATTTTGGTAATTTTTATATTAAAGAACTTGATAAGACATTGAAATATACATAAAAGAAATGAATTAGGATTTGGTTTAGGATTTGGTTTGGTTTAGGATTATGATTTAGGATTATAGTTTTATGCCAAGCACAAAAAAATAGGATTACATTTATAATAAAATTTCTAGTCTTAATAACCACAAAATCCACACAAATAAAAATAAAATAAGATACAACAAAATATAAACAAACTCATCATTCTGGATAAAACATGCCCCTTGTATAGTATATAAATATAAATACATGAGAACCCAGAGGAAGTGGGGCTCCCAGGAACTCTAACCTGGGCAGTATCTTAGGTAAGCAGACAGCAAGGTCCACCCCAAACAGGGAGTAACTGAGACCCACAAGGACCCAGGAAGTCACTCCCTGCCTGAAGCACTGGTGCCCTTTGGTCTGGGCCAGAGCACTGAGCAGATCTTGGGTGGCAGCTCTGCCCCAATCTCTAAGAACCCAGAGGAAACAGGGCTCCCAGAGCTCTAACCTGGACAGAATCCTGTCTGCACTTGAGCACTGAGCAGATTTGGGGCCCCAGTGCTTACCCCAGTAGTTACACCCACCAAACAAAGTTCTGATACAACCAAGATAATAGGAAAGACAGGCTCCAGTCAGGGACAGGGAAGGTAGCATCAAGGAGATACAGATGGCAAAAGGCAAGCGCAAGAACATAAGCATCAATAACCCAGGGTACTTGGCATCATTAGAACCTAGTTCTCCCACACTAGAAAGTCCTGAATTCCCCGTATCACCAGGAAAGCAAGATTCAGATTTAAAATCACTTCTAATGATGATGATAGAGGACTTCAAGAAGGACATAAATAACACTCTCAAAGAATTTGAGGAGAACATAGGTAAACAGGTAGAAGCCCTTAAAGTGGAAACACAAAAATCCCTTAAAGAATTACAAGAGAACACAAACAAACAGGTGAAGGAATTGGACAAAACCATTCAGGACATAAAAATGGAAGTAGAAACAATAAAGAAATCACAAAGGGAGACTACCCTGGAGATAGAAAACCTAGGAAAGAAATCAGGAGTCATAGACACAAGCATCACCAACAGAATACAAGAGATAGAAGAGAGAATCTCAGGTGCAGAAGATACTATAGAAAATATCAACACAACTGTCAAAGAAAATGCAAAATGCAAAAAATTCTTAACACAAAATATCCAGGAAATCCAGGACACAATGAGGAGACCAAACCTAAGGATAATAGGTATAGATGAGAGTGAAGATTCCCAACTTAAAGGGCCAATAAATATCTTCAACAAAATTATAGAAGAAAACTTCCCTAATCTAAAGAATGAGATGCCCATAAACATACAAGAAGCCTATAGAACGCCAAATAGACTAGACCAGAAAAGAAATACCTCCCATCACATAATAATAAAAACACTAAGTGCACAAAACAAAGAAAGAATATTAAATACAGTAAGGGAGAAAAGCCAAGTAACATATAAAGGCAGACCTATCAGAATTACACCAGACTTCTCACCAGATACTATAAAAGATAGAAGATGCTGGACAGATGTCATACAGACCGTAAGAGAACACAAATGCCAGCCCAGGTTATTATACCCAGCAAAACTCTCAATTACCATAGATGGAGAAACCAAGATATTCCATGACAAAACCAAATTTACACAATATCTTTCCACAAACCCAGCATTACAAAGGATAATAGCAGGAAAGCTCCAATACAAGGAGGAAAATTATACCCTAGAAAGTGCAAGAAAGTAACCCTCTTCCAACAAATTCAAAAGAAGATAGCCACACAAAGATAACTTCACCTCTAATAACAAAAATAACAGGAGACAACAATCACTGTTCCTTAATATCTCTTAACATCAATGGACTCAGTTCCCCAATTAAAAGACATAGGCTAATGGACTGGATACATAAACAGGACCCAGCATTTTGCTGCATACAGGAAACCCACCTCAGTGCAAAGACAGACTCTACCTTAGAGTAAAAGGCTGGAAAACAATTTTTCAAGCAAATGGTCCTAAGAAACAAGCTGGAGTAGCCATTCTAAAATCTCCAGCCAGAGAACACAAACGGTGGGGGGTGGGGGGAGACTCATGGTTCCACCTGTATAGGTAGTTGAGGGTGGCCTTGCCAGGCATCAGTGGAACTGGAAAGTCTTGGTACCAGAAAGTTTGGATTCCTTAGTGTTGGGGAATTGCGAGAGCAGGGAGGTGGGAATGAGAGGATGGTGGGAGCACACCCTCATAGTAATTGGAGGAGGGGAATGGGGTAAGGGGTTAGGCATCAGTGGAAGTGGGTGGCCTAGGTGCCCAAAAGTTTGGATTCCCTGATGTTGGGAAATTTGAGAGCAGGAAGGCAAAAATGGGAGGATGGTGGGAGCACACCCTCATAGAAACTCCCAGAATTATATGGATTAGACATGACAGAGGCAGGCAGCCAGAAGACTAGATTCCAGGATTCAAACAAACAATTATCTTGATACTAAAATTTGTTTTGAGAATTGTATATTGCAGAATACATAGCCTTGGTGTATCTACTCATCAGGGAAGCTGAGCAGACCTGCTCGAACCTCTGATGTCCTGGAATTCCAGCCGGATGCAGTGAAGACACAGTGTCAGAGGCTTATCAATTTATTCTTCCCCCAATCTGTCTTCTAATATCTCAACACCCATAATCAGCTTGAAGAAGTTAATGAAGAGTCGGCACCCCTATTCCCTGGGCTTTGGGACTGAGGTGGTTAATATTGGGCTGTCTTTCTAGGGAAAATAGTGGTTTTGGTGGAACAGAGAGGATTAGCTAGGATTTATTGCATAGCCATAACCTACTGGTATAAATATGTATAATTATTATTAAGATGAAGTTACAATTTCTTAAATGGTACAAAATTTACTTTGATTTCAAATTTAAGGTTTTCACTGGTACAAGCTTCTTATTAATATAAAAGTGAGATGAATATTGTTACAATCATAGGCATTGTGCCTGTACAACACAGTTAGGAATACAAGGCTTAGACCCAGTCCTTCTTTAACTTTTTTAACTTATTTGAGATGGTTAGCCTGTGAGTTAAGGGCCTATAGCAAATTCTTTGAGTTTATAGCTTTGAGTTTATTGTTAGGGTGTTTTCTATATTTTCTTTAGAAATAGCTGAGAGGAGTTAACAGACAACAGTCCAGATTGCCTTACATAAATAGTTGGTTTTCAAAACATCAGAAATCCACAGAATTGATGTTACAAACATTTCTGTATTAATGTTCATTTTGATTAGAGACCTGTCTGCTCCTGACAGCTTCCTGTCTTGGATTCTAAGAAGAAATTGAGCATCTCTGCAGTTACTCCAGTTGTGGGGAGACAGCCACTAGGCAAGAATTGCCTCTTTCCATCTACAGAAAAATCACTGTCCAGAAAAGGACACACTTGCAGAATAGTCGACTGATTATATCTGCCAAGCCAGAGTAATCAGCCCTTAATAATTCTGCATCACTAGGTCTGTCAGATGATCCTGGACCAGAAGGCTGAAGATTTGATGCTCCAACATTCTGTAGTATAGGGACTGTCCAGGTGTTCAGCTGTCTCTATAAATTGGCTATGTTTTAGATGCTATGCTTTGTGCTTCCCGTAATTTCAGTTAACTCAGTCATTCTGGATTTCTGATGGGGTGAAAACTTATAGTCTCATAGCCAATCCTTGCTATTTACTTTGAGAGAAAAGATTTGAGAGGATGGTTTTTAGCTGACATTCATTCTAAAGCCAAGAAAAAAAAATAGGTAGGTTCTTTTATTTAGGAGAGATGACAGAGGTTCTGGTTAGTCAACAAAATGATGGACTGGGTATTAGGTCTATCTTGCACCTTACTGACATAATTTGGTGTAGTTATGCTCTAACTGTATTTTGAGAGAAAAGTTTTATTTTAACAGGAAGGGTGATATGTAGGAGGAGCTAAGATGGAAGGAGTAAGGAGAGGAGGAGTAAGGAGAAGAAGAGGAGGAGGAGGAGGAGAGGAGGAGCTAGGTGATGAGAGAGAAAGAGAGAGGGGGGCCAGACATGGAGGCAGATGTTCACATGTCTCTGCCAAAGATAGTTGATATATCTCAGTTGGGTATTAGGTTACACTTCTGATTGATATTGAGCATTACCAATAACAAAGCCATTTGTTAACATTAAAAAAAATTGTATAAAAGCAAAAAGGAGAAGGCGGTATGGGATAGGGTTTTCTAGGAAGGGGAAATGGGGAAAGGGGATGGCATCTGAAATGTAAATAAAATATCCAATAAAAAATTTTTAAAAATTAAAAAAATAAATATAAATACATATTTATATGTACAATTTAGATTTATATATTTCTTTTAACCTCTGAACTGAGGATGTAGTGATTCAATCAAACTCAATGTTGTAAACTCAACAAGGCAGTTTAGGAGTCTGTTTTTACCACAGATCTATTTGGAACAATACTCGTGATAGCCTAAAGGTTGACATATATTCATTAGTAGTTTTTACCCCTTTTCTAAGGAAGTGGGGGCGTGGATGACCTCTTGAACTTTTCTTTTTTGGCTTGGGAAAAACAGAACACTTTTCACTCCCAAGAGTGAAGTACACTGTGAGAGCCACAAAGAATGAAGACATTGTCCTGGAAGCAAGTGTCATTGCTGCACCATGAAACGCACTTTAACACGGACTATAACTTTGTCGCTGCGAAGACATTTAAAACCACCTTCAAAGCACGGGTCTCCTCCAGCTTTTACAACTTAAAATCAGTAAAAATGCATTGAAAGCAAGACTAACAATCTTCTGACAACCTGTGCAATGCCTGTTCCATGTGCAATATTCCTGCACTTGAGCGCTCTTGCTTGTGATTTTTTTGAACTTAGTCGGATTATCATAATAAAGTGGAAAATGATAATTATCACTACTGTGTACTTCCTGTTAGCATTCCTTCTAGGCTCTGCCCCACAGTTACCTGGCAAAAGCCAGCTATGCCTCACTCACTATAAAAGGGGCTGCTTGCCCTCTCCTCTCTTACCCTCTCTGTCCCTTCTTTCCCCATTCCCCTCCCTCTTCTCTCTCCACATGTTCCTGGCTGATGGCTTCTCTTCTCTTCTCTTCTCTTCTCTTCTCTTCTCTTCTCTTCTCTTCTCTTCTCTTCTCTTCTCTTCTCTTCTCTTCTCTTCTCTTCTCTCTTCTTCTTCTTCTTCTTCTTCTTCTTCTTCTTCTTCTTCTTCTTCTTCGTCTCTCTCTCTCTCTCACTCTCTCTCTCTCTCTCTCTCTCTCTCTCTATCTATCTCTCTCTCTCCCCTCTCTCTCCCTTCTTCCTCTCTCTCCCTCCCTCCTTTCTCCTCTCTCCTGTCTCTGTCTCTCTGTGTCTCTCTTCCTGCCTGTCTCTGTTCTCTCTCAACTCCCCACCCCCAATGCCCTAAATAAACTCTATTTCATACTATATCTGTCCTATGGCTAGTACCATAGGGGGAAGGGATGCATGGGCCCACAGAGGCACCCCACCACCACCACTTCATCATACTCTCCTTTATTGTCATGGGCCCATGACAACAAACATTTCTCAGGGTCTGCTTATAAAGGAAACAAACAAACAAACCCCCAAAAAACCACAGTGAGCTTATATGCAGGTACAGGAAGTGCTGCCCAGTGTTTAGCTTTGAGTTAAGCCATTTTACACATAACAGTTCATATTAACATTTAATTTGATGGGTCCTACATAAAGCTCTGTGGAATTTCTTAAGATTAACCAACCTCAAAACATACAGAACATAACAGGATATGTGATCAGCCTGACCTTGTGCAATGTCAAATTGTTTTTCTGTGTCAGTGACCTGCAGTCACATTGCAGCAACAATATGAAATAGCTAATGGGCCAGGCAGTGGTGTAGCACGCCTTTGATCCCAGCACTTGGGAGGCAGAGACAGGTAGATTTCTGAGTTCGAGGCCAGCCTCCTCTACAGAGTGAGTTCCAGGACAGCCAGGGATACACAGAGAAATCCTGTCTCAAAAAAAAAAAAAAGAAAGATAGAAAGAAAGAAAGAAAGGAAGGAAGGAAGGAAGGAAGGAAGGAAGGAAGGAAGGAAGGAAGGAAAGAGCTTATGTGCATGGAACAAAGTGGCTACAGCTATGCTACAGGCAGGTGTGGGGCGGGCAGGCCTTAACACTCTGCTCTTCTCATGACTCCATCTGGGCCAACTCTTCTGCCCACCACAACAGGCAGCAAGAGGGCAAAACGGAGGGGAGGATCTCTCTCCCTCTCCCTCTCCCTCTCCCTCTCCCTCTCCCTCTCCCTCTCCCTCTCCCTCTCCCTCTCCCTCTCCCTCTCCCTCTCCTCCCCCTCCCCCTCCCCCTCCCTCTCCCTCTCCCCCTCCCCCTCCCTCTCCCTCTCCCTCCCCTTTTCTCCAATGCCACTGCACAGCAGACAAGAGGCAGTGCCAGCTTTCCCACACTTATTCCTTGGGGAGGGCTCAACAACAACCCCATATCCAGGGCCAGCCCTACTCTGTTGCCCAGGATAGGTGCAGGGCTTGCTCTCCCAGTCTGATGACTTTGGGGCCAGCTCTCTGGCCTGCAGTGGGGGGCAAGGGGTGAGAAGGGGGGAAATCTCTCCCTTGTCCATGTCGCTGCACCCAAAAAAGCGGTTGAAATCTCAAGAGAGTTAAAATGAAAGGTTTACAGATATAAAATGAGGTATCAGTGGGGATCACTGTGGATCAAGGGTCAGAGTTTTGGGGGCTTCTCCTGAAACTTTAAAAGGTTCAAAGATCTCCAATGACTTCTAGACCTCTCAAGTTGTCTATGATACACAGTTTAAGACTCAGTTCTGAGTCAGAACTCACTTTAAAGGATGAAGAATGCAAAGCCAGAGAAGTTCAGCTGCTCACTTATGGTCCTGCCTCCACATTTATAAATTGGTGACTCCAGTCTTAGGGTCCCAATGGTCCTCCTTTGGCAAGGCCACTCCAGAAGGTTTACTTCATAGATATATCCTCCCAGAATCATTTTGTATCTGAACTTCTGCCCTTGGTATTCAGGCTTCCAGCCAATCTCTGTGTCATTAGCTCTACTATAGATATGTGACATTAATCATTGGAATGATTTTCTTCGTGTTTTATAGCAGTGTCGGGAGGGGCAGAGCAGGGGAGTGTGGATATGACAGTATGCAATGCAGGGATCAGGTCAGATGGGCCATTCAGCAGGACTAGCAGTTTGATCTTTTCTCAACTATAGCTGAAAAGCCATCTCAAGGTGAAGGGGGGAAAAAGACCATCTTTGTATGCTGCTGCTGAGCAGATACAGAGGCAGGGGCATAACTACCATCGATGACTTGCGGCTTTTGAGTGTGCTGTGTTTTGTGCAGAGCCACATATAAATTATCAAAAGCACGCAGGGGTTGGCTATGTAGTTGTTAAGCCCAACTTTGGAAACATTTTTTTCTGACAGGTCTAGGCAACTGCCCCTCAGCAAACACACCCAGACTTTGTGGATACTTGTCAAGCAGTGGGACAGGATGGTGCCAGACATTTATGAACTCTAGCTACATCTCCTTCATTAATATGGCTGCGAATACAGCCCTGTAACCTATGCTTGACTGACTCCTACACTTGCTCAGGTTGAAATCCATAAACAGATACAACTTAATTGTTTTGATCCTTTATAAAATTACTTGACATTAATATGTCACTGCTCCTCTAGCACATTTGTTCAATAAGCTAAAAATAAAAGACTCCTTCACCTTTAAACCAGGTTCAGCTAAGGTTTTTGAGACTTATGAAATAGATGATGAGGGTGATCACTAGATAGCTTTCAGCCTGTATTCTCCTATAAACCACCATCAACCTTGTTAGGAATTAGAGTAGCTTTTCAAAATGTCAAATTTATTTTTATTTTAACTTTTTTTGCATTTTGTTTTAAAATGGTTCCTTATTATCATGAACAGGACAAGGTTGTCCCATGGACCATGGTGGAGACTCCTGTTCAGTAGAGTGTTCAAGGTTATATCAAGAGCAATTTGACAAGAAGAGACGATAAATGGGCTACAAAGGAGAGAGGAAGTAGCCAAAGTAATGTGACTCTACACATAAAAGACTGTAAAGACTCTGCCAGAAAACTACTACACCTGGTAAATACTCATAGAAGTAGTAGGATGCTACTTTTATAAAAATTAATGCAACAAAAATCAGTAGTCTTCCTATATAAGAAATTAAAAAACATCATAAGTATCTTATGTAGGGTTTATATTGCTGCGATAAAAAAAATCCCATGACCAAAACAACTTTTGGAGAATAGGGTTCATTTCATCTTGCAACTTGAAGTCCATCTTCCAAAGAAGTCAAGGCAGGAACTCAGGGCAGAGATCTGGAGGCAGGAACTTATTCAGAGGAAGAGTGGTTCTTATTAGCTTGTAACCATGGTTTCCTCAACTTGCTTTCTTAAAGCACCTAGGATCACCAGCTCAGGAGTGGTACTTCTTACACTGGGCAGACCTTCCCACTGGATCCACTCGTTAAGAAAATGTACTATAGACTTTTCTGTAGGCCATTCTGGTCAGAGGTATTTTCTCAATTGAAGTTTCCTCTTCCAAAATTATTCTAGTCTATATCAAGATGATATAAAATCTATCATTTTGAGGGAAAAATCAAGAAAAAATCCTATTCTTTTTTTAAAGTTTCTAAGAATAGATCTAACTAAAGAAGGTAATGACTTACAATGACACTTTAAGACACTGCAGAAAGAAGCTGAAGAAGATTTTTAGGAGATAGAAATACATCCCACACTCATACACTGGTCAGATTAATAGTGTAAAAATGGTCATCCTGCCTAAGGCATTTAATAGATTCACCACAGTAACATCAGATTTCAGTGCAGAAGGCTGTAAAGATAGCCCAGAAGTTAAGGGCAGTTGATGCTATTGCACAGGACCAATGTTCCATCCAAAGCAACCACATGGTGTTCTGAAACTTCAGTTCCAGGAGATCCAATGCCCTCTTCAGACCTCTACAAACACCAGGCACACACACACGCATACACACACACACACACACACACACACACACACACACACATATATATATATGCATGTATACCATCCCTAACTTAAAGTTACACCATACAGTAATTTCAAGCTATAGTAAATTACGCCATTTAGTACTTTCAAGTAATCAAAACAGCATGGCATTGGAATTAAAAAAAAAAAAAAAAAAAAGACACATCTGTTGGGGTAAATCTCCAACCCAAATAGGACCAATCAAAGAAAACACCACTCAATAATTATGAATGCAAACTTCATGCCTAGATTGGGCAGATTTACCACTACACTACTCTATTCCCCATCTATGAGATCCCTTATAACATGCAGGTTTTCCAGGCCACATCCTTCTCCTCCATTGTCCTTCCACCCCTCTCTCCTCCAGTCACCCCTCATCCCTCCTCTCCAGTTGTCTCCTCCCCTTCCTCTTTTTCTCTCCTCCCCTTCCTCTCTTCTTCTCCCAGCTCTGCCTCCTTTTCTACTGCCTAATCACTGAGCTCCACTGCAAATACAATGTAGCAGAATAAGTGTCCTGCCACACACATCAATCAAAGAAATAGGATTCAGGACCCAAATACAAGCCCACATTCCTACTCTCACCTTATTTTTGTCAAGGAAGCAATAACCAAAGAAGCACTGAAGAAGACAACATTTCAACACTAGTGCTAAGCAGCTGAGGTAGCTCCAGGTGGAAAGAAGAAAACCACATCCCCCGTCTCTCATCTTGTCCAAAATTTAACTTCAAATAGATCAAGGATTTCAGCATAAGGCCTGATACACTAAATGTAACAATGGAGAAAGTTCGGAATATGCTTCAATTTGCAGGCACAGGTTTTTGCTCAGGACATTGATAGCACACACATTAAGAACAGTAATTGGCCAATGAGCCCTTATGAAACTAAAAAGCTTCCTAAGGGCAAAGGACAGCATCATTCACGTGAGCAGGCAGCCTAGACCTGGCACTTGGTGCCTTTTGAATATTCAATCAACCTCCATTCTGAATTCATTTGTTTATAACGTACAGATGACCTTAATGTCTTTATAATGTACAGATGACGGGCTTACCTTTGAATAGCAGCTGACCAGACACCAGCTTTACTGACTCCACTGTCGTTCAAACTAATGGTTTTAAATAATTACAATATTTATTACTATATTAAATAAATACAGTAAGTATTTAATATGCTAACAGTGATAACTCAGAAGTTCCATGGATTGTTAGAAGGTCAATGGCACAGTGAATTCTCAGTATGTGTCAGGCCATGGGTTAGGTTCATAGAAAATAAACAGGCAGTTTTAAAGACATTAAGGTAGCAGTAGAGACCACTGGCTGGGGATGCTGAAAACTGGACTCTATTGTGATAAACTGTCCTGGTAGGTAAGGAGTTTATGAGAAACCAGAGTCAGATAATTCAGGTGCCTCCAAGAGTCTTTCCAGATTTCAACACTAAATTAGCCAAATTACTGCAACCAAACAATTTAGTAAGACAGTTACACAGTAGCTGTATTCAAACAGAATCACCAAGCCCTCAAAATAGTTAACCTTCTCTGAGCTTGTTCTCTCCTACATGTTTTTTGCATTTTCTTTCTTTTTAAAATTTCTTTTGTGTGTGTTAACATTTTGTCCAAATATATACATGTGTATCACATGTATGCCTGGTGCCCTTGAAAGTCAAAAGACTGTGTGAGATCCCCTGGAACTGGAATTATGGACAGTTGTGAGCCAGCATGTGAGGCTACAAATTGAACATAGATCCTCTCAGAGAGCAGAAAGGATTTTTAACTTCTGAGCCATCTCTTCAGCCGTTTTTTTCTGGTGTTTGTTTGTTTGTTTGTTTGTTTTTTGTTTTTTTTTGTTGGTGGTTTTGGTTTTTTTTGTTGTTTGTTTTTGTTTTTGTTTTTCTTCTTTTAGTCAGGGTTTCTGTGTAGTCCTGTAGCCCTGGAGATCATTCTGTTGGCAAGGTTGGCCTCCAACTCACAGAGATCCACCTGCCTCTGCCTCTGCCTCTCTGCCTCTCTGCCTCTCTCTGCCTCTCTGCCTCTCTGCCTCTCTGCCTCTCTGCCTCTCTGCCTCTCTGCCTCTCTGCCTCTCTGCCTCTCTGCCTCTCTGCCTCTCTGCCTCTCTGCCTCTCTGCCTCTCTGCCTCTCTGCCTCTCTGCCTCTCTGCCTCTCTGCCTCTCTGCCTCTCTGCCTCTCTGCCTCTCTGCCTCTCTGCCTCTCTGCCTCTCTGCCTCTCTGCCTCTCTGCCTCTCTGCCTCTCTGCCTCTGCCTCTCTCTGCCTCTCTCTGCCTCTCTGCCTCTCTCTGCCTCTCTGCCTCTCTCTGCCTCTCTGCCTCTCTCTGCCTCTCTGCCTCTCTCTGCCTCTCTGCCTCTCTCTGCCTCTCTGCCTCTCTCTGCCTCTCTGCCTCTCTCTGCCTCTCTCTGCCTCTCTGCCTCTCTGCCTCTCTCTGCCTCTCTGCCTCTCTGCCTCTCTGCCTCTCTGCCTCTCTGCCTCTCTGCCTCTCTGCCTCTCTGCCTCTCTGCCTCTCTGCCTCTCTGCCTCTCTGCCTCTCTGCCTCTCTGCCTCTCTGCCTCTCTGCCTCTCTGCCTCTCTCTCTGCCTCTCTGCCTCTCTGCCTCTCTGCCTCTGCCTCTCTGCCTCTGCCTCTCTGCCTCTGCCTCTCTGCCTCTGCCTCTCTGCCTCTGCCTCTGCCTCTGCCTCTGCCTCTGCCTCTGCCTCTGCCTCCTCTGCCTCTGCCTCTCTGCCTCTCTGCCTCTGCCTCTCTGCCTCTGCCTCTGCCTCTGCAGTGCTGAGATTAAAGGTGTGAGCCACCACTGTCACCCAGTTGTCTGGCTTTTTTGTTATTGTTGTTGTTGTTGCTTTTTTTTTTTTTTTTTTTTTTTTTTTAGTACTTCTTTCATAAAACACAATTCAAGTACTTTGCACATTTGAGTTGCATTAATCCTCAGTCCAAAAAGTCAAAATCAAATTAATTTTATCAGTAAGCTAAGTGTAGGCTCATACAATTAGGAGGCTGAAGCAGACAGATCCCCACTGCCCATCTCTTTGGTTGGTTTTTTGTTTTTGTTTTATTTTTTATCTTTTTTTAGAGTCCAGTCATTATCCCCTCCCAGTTCACCCACCCACAGTTTCTCATCCCGTTCTGCCTCCCCCATCTCTAAGAGGATGCCCCACCTCCCGACCCCCCACCCTCCCACCTCCCACCACCATCCTCTACCCCCACCCTTTCACTCCACACTCCCCCACCCCACATTCCAAACCCTACACCCTGCCAGGCCTTCCCATTTCCTAAGGCCTCAAGCCTCTCAAGTGTTAGGTGCATCTTCTTTCACTGAGGACAGACCAGGCAGTCCTCTGTTCTCTCTCTCTCTCTCTCTCTCTCTCTCTCTCTGTGTGTGTGTGTGTGTGTGTGTGTGTGTGTGTGTGTGTGTGTGTGATGGGGGGGCATTCATATCAGCTAGTGTATGCTGCCTGGTTAGTGGCTCGGTGTCTGAGAGATCTTGGGAGTCCAGGTTTGTTGAGGCTGCTGATCTTCCTATGGGGTCACCCTCTACTTCAGCTTCTTCCAGCTTTTCTCTAATTCAACCACAGGAGGCCCTGAATTGAGTTAGACCATGGGTTGGGTGTAAGTATCTGAGTCTGTCTCAATCAGCTGCTTGTTGGGCCTCTCAGAGGGCAGCCATGCTAGGCTTCTATCTGTAAGTACATCATAGCCTCAGTAATAGTGTCAGGCCTTGGGGTCTCCCCTTGAGCTGGATCCCAGTTTGGGCCTGTCACTGGCCCTCCTTTCCCTCAGTTTCTTCTCCTTTTTTGTCCCTGAAGTTCTTTTAGACAGAAACAATTCTGGGTCAGAGTTTTGACTGTGGGATGGCAACCCTGTCCCTCTACTTGATGTCCTGTCCTTTTACTGGAGGTAGAATCTACAAGTTCCCTCTCTCCACTGAAGAACACCTCATCTAAGGTCCCTCCTTTTGAGTCCTGAGTGTCACCTCACCTTTCAGGTCTTTGGTACATTCTAGAGGGTACCCCTACCTCCTACCTCCATTCATTCTGATGGCCCTTGGGGCTTCACTCCTGGTCTCTCACTACCTCCCCACCCCACCATACCTGATCATGTTCTTTTCCCCTGACACTCCCTCTCCCTTCTCCCACCCAGTTCCCTCCCTCCCTCTGCCCTCTGCTTTCTTCTCCCTCCCAAGTGGGACTGAGGCATCCTCACTTGGGCCCTTCAGCTTGTTAACCTTCTTGAGTTCTGTCGATTGTGCCCTGGGTATTTTGTACTTTTTTGGCTAATATCCACTTATTAGAGAGTACATATCGTGCATGTTTTCTTGGGTCTGAGTTACCTCATTCAGGATGATATTTTCTAGTTCCATTCATTTGCCTGCAAAACTCATGATGTCCTCCATTCTTAATAGCTGAGTATTACTCCATTCTGTAAATGTACCACATTTTCTGTATCCATTCTTTTGTCATGGGACATCTGGGTTATTTCCAGCTTCTGGCTATCACAAATAAGGCTGCTATGAAAATAGCGGAGCATGTGTCCTTATTATATGTTGGAGCATCTTTTTTTTTTAATCAAATCATAATTTTTACTTTTTAACACAGGGGTTATAAACACAAAAATGCAGGATGTGGGGAAGGGGATGACACAGAGCATAGGTGTTCAGGGGGAGTACAGATATCTTTCAGAACAGGGTATCAGCTGGGTAAAGGTTCAGGGGACAGGTCACTATGACTCTGCCTATGATTCACTTGTCCTTATCTAAGTTGGTACTATCCGCCAAGGCTGCCTATTTACAAGGTCTATGACTACTCAGGCTGGTAGATTTACACAAAAGCTGCCTGTTTACAATAGCTTATAGACATCTGTTTCAGTGTTTTTCCATAGAGACCCAAGGCTTTGTGTTAGCAGGCATGTATGTCAGGCCTATTGCTGATTTTAGGCTTATGGCTGATTTTAGGCCTTCAGTGTATAATCAGGGCTGCCCCTGACATCTCCTCCCTTCTCCAAGTATAGAAGGGCCGTGGCAATTCTAATCTTGCCAAGGCAGGGATAGAGGCCTGACCTCCAGTAATTAAAGGGGACCTTGTAATGGCTCCGGTCCTCCTGTCGTTGTCCAGTGAGGCATGAGAGCCATACCCATCCCAATGTCTTTTTCCTGGAGAGGGGATACTTTTGACATCAACCCCTATGCAGTCAGGCTTGTCCCTCAGGGAACCCAGAAACATATTTTTAACTTTTATTTATATTCCTTTGCAGTGCTTAGCTTCACAGTCTAAGCAAGAATTCAGACCACCAGTTAGAGGGGGTTCTGGGTGGCCCTTCTCTGCTTGGTCTAGGGACAGAAGTCCCCTCTTTTAGGTTGGGTGGAGATGGGATTTGGGAACACCCTGGATAGAATAACAACCTCATCTTGAGTCTCATGGTCCTCCATAGCTAACTTATGATAATGTATCTGAATAGATTTTACTATCAGATTATCTATCTGTTGTTTCACAAAGTTAGTCAGCCTATTTAAGGCCCAGGGACCAAAAGAAATAAGCAAAAATGACCCAATTAATGTTCCCAAGATGGAAGGAAGTAGAGTTAACAATCATGAAGAGGTTGAAGACCAATTCTTGTACCAGCTCTCATCTTTCTCTTTCTCTCTCTGTCTTTTCTCAAGACCTTCTCTGGCCTTTTTCATGCTCTCTTTAATCATCCCTGTTTTGTCTATGTAAAAGCAGCATTCTTCTTTAAGGGCTGTACACAGTCTAGAGCTGTACACAGTCTTTTCTATTGTAAAAGAGAAAATCAAGTCCAATAAAGTCCTTTGCAATTTTTGGAGATTGCATCGGACAGCGAAACAAGAGATTTCTTCAGATTAGTGTTGTCAGTCTCTAGCTGTTTGATGTCCTTGTCAAAGGCCCATCGGAGGGAGGTCTGAGTAGTGTAAGTCCAGAGGCCAACATCAGGATTAGAACTCCTAACAGCAGACATCAGGGGGGATTCATTTTTACCTGGAAAGAAAAAAAGAAGGGAATTCTCAGGGATATTTCTCTTCCCTGGATGTCAACTGTTATTCATCTTATTTTTAATTGGGCCTGGTTTTGTGGGGGTATTTATTTAATTAATCTTTTTGGCAGCCATTTAGCTGTGCCTTCTGTGGTATCAAACAGACATATCAATCCTCAGCCCCATATGAGAACTGGGTCCTGGTCATTCTATTTAAGTGTAAAAGGGTCCTTCCACATAGCTGTGAAATATTTTTACTGGTTGGAGCATTTTTTGAATATATGCCCAGGAGTGGTATAGCTGGGTCCTCAGGTAATACTATGTCCAATTTTCTGAGGAACCTCCAGATTGATTTTCAGAGTGGTTGTACCATCTTGCAATCCCACCAACAATGGAGGAGTGTTCCTCTTTCTCCACATCCTTGACAGCATCTACTATCACCTGAGGTTTTGACTCTTAGCCATTCTGACTGGTGTGAGGTGGAATCTCAGGGTCATTTTGATTTGGATTTCCCTGATCACTACACACTACGGACTTTGAACATTTCTTTAAGTGCTTCTTGAACATTCTCCTCTATTGTGATTTCTCTGTTTTGTACCCCATTTTTTGATTGGGCTATTTGTTTTTTTTTTTTTTTTTTTTTTTTTTTGAAGGTTAGCTTCTTGTGTTCTTTATATATTTTGGATATTAGCTCTCTATCAGATGTGAGGGTGGTGAAGATTTTTTTTCCCAATGTGTAGGTTGCTGATTTAAGAGTAATGTGTGCAACACATTGAAATCTCATCAGATACAAATAAACACACACACACACACACACACACACACACACATGTTGTAGAAAATATGAAGCAGGAGAACCATAGTTCAAGGCCAGCTCACTATCTTAGCCTTAGTTCATCATGTAAATCAAGGAGCTTGGATATTAGCACATTACTAGACACTTCTCTAATGGGTGAGGGCTGGCTTCAAACAGAAGAGGAAAGAGAAATTTCAATTTGGTGATTTAGAGCATCCAAGAGGGAGAAGGGCATGAGTAGCCCTTGATTCTACAAACATCCCTAAAAAATCATGACAAAAAGTCTAGATTTTCAAAAAATCCCAATAAAAGACTATTTGAGTGTTCTCAACAGCACTGCTGCTGCTGCTGCTGGCCCTGTCCTGTTTCCAGGCATCTGTTGCTAAGGAGAAACCTGTCATTTTCAGGAGAAAAGTTCAAATGGCACAGCAGTTAAGCTCTGGTTTCGCAGTTTAAAGTTTCACGCTACCCACTCTATCTGCTACCCCCTCCATTATACTCAGTCTGCACTCAGTCTCCGAGAAAATTAAAGACAATCTGGGGGGGGGGGCTAATATTTGAAATGTAAATAAATAAAATATCCAATAAATCAATAAAAGAAATGTAAATATTAAAGCTGCAATGTCGTTTGAGCTAAAAGTGTTGGCCTGTGTAAAACTGATAATGTCCTTCTAGTCTTTAATGCTTCCCCAGGTGCTGATCAATTCCAGTGAACTCTGTACACAGAAAGGCCTAAGATGGCCTTTAAGTTTTATACAGAGTGTATGCCCTGTTATAACTTCCCATTGTAACATCAGGACAGAGCTGCCGTCTTCAGTGCACCACGTCCTTTGCTTTGATGTTACTTTTCAACCCTGACTAGTACTTTCCTTACACATTCCTTACAGTCCTTCTGCATGCTTTCATCTGGACCATTCACAGCTGTTTCCTGGCTGTGCAGTACAAGAAAAAAAACATGATTGTTCCCAGGACAGAACAAGCTACTGCTGCGTGATGATTTTAAGAGACACACTCTATGAAAATCACGGTTAGCCGAGGATGAACGACAAAATTACACTCTCCTCAAAGACCTTCAGTTTAACCAAAGGGGATGCTTTATCATTAAGAACCACTATCAAGTGCCCCAAAACATTTTTCTAATCGTTTATTTACTTTTATTTTATGTGCATTAATGTTTTGCCTGCATGTATGTCTGTAAGATGGTATCGGATCCTCTGGATCTGGAGTTGTAGACAGTTGTGAGCTGCTATTTGGGTGCTGGGTATTGAACCCAAGTCTTCTGGAACAGTGTTCTTAACCACCAAGTCATCGCTCCAGCCCGAGAAAGCATTTTGTAAATGAGGATTATAATTTCAATTTCTTCAACAATTTCAATGAGTCAAACTTTATTATCCTAGAGGTTGTTTTCAAAGTAAGTCTCTGTAACTATACAACACTACTATAAGTTTTATTAACTTTTATTAATTTTTAAGTTGTGTTTGTTCCACATTTCTAGTTTCTGATGTTTTATTTCTTAATATCTATTATTTTATACATTTTACATCTATTAGATCAGAGATATTCCCCATCATCTCATTTTGTGTGTATTTATGGGATATAAGAGAAAAATGACATGGTAGCTGCCTGGCCCATGGGGTCACCTTCTCAGTGTCCTGTGGCTGCTTACAGTCACCATAGGACATTACTGGACTGTTGACACCGTTATTGTCTGCAGTAAGAACTTTGGAGTGAGACAATAGATTTGTAAAATCCATACATAAATGAGTCTACACAAAAAACAGCTAACTGTATAAACCATACAGTGGATGGCTTTGCACTGTAGGATTTTGTGATTTCAGAGGCTGAATTAATTTCCTTATTTCAATGAAGACTGATGGATTTTCAAATGTACATAGTTACATTATCAAATATTTGGAAAACCACAATTATATTCATTGATATTTAAATAGAAAAATAAATCTAAGCTTTCTTGATTTCGATAGAGACCTCCTCCTCCATGCATTTCCAGGTTTTTTATTCTCCCTTCTATACATAGCACTTTGTGGGGTCGATGGTTCTCCTGTGTGACTATTTTGATTCATTTAAAGTGTATTGTTCTTAGATTTATTTAATAAGATTTTCTTTCACAAAGTATGCTATAATTTCTCCCCCCTCTCAATTTAACTTACCAAAAAGGATGGGGAAAAGAGGTGGATAGAGGCAAAGAGTCTGAAACAATTTTATTGTGTTTTTAAACAGAAAAACTTGAAAGATGTTCTTTTTAAAAAAAATCAGAAGTTTTATGAGGATTCATTTTATTAAAAGCCAGCAGAGTGGCATGGAAACCACAAGGTGGCGCTGTGAGTCCATGCTGGTTCTCCTACTGGGAGCAAAACAGCATTTTCACAACTGAATTCTGTTGATTTTTCTAACTAAAGTGTACTTGAAACTTAAAAAACAGGACTAACAGGACTCATGAATTGTAAATATGCTTTTTCAATTGTTACTAAATTCAAGGTTGTATGCTTCTAAATGCTAACATAAAAGATTATAGTTTGAAAGTGTAAACATTAAACATTTATTAGAATACTAAAAAATTTTCCTCAAAAGTTATTTCTAGTTATAACTTAAATTAATATTCTACTTAACATTAAAATAAAATTGTACAGTATAATGAGGCGACTGATGTATAAAACAGAAAGATAACTTCCTATAATTCCATCACCCAGAATTACTATCGCCGCATATTCATTTAAAAAGTTAGAAGATATTCACACAGTAACTTTCTAAGTTATTTTGATTTTCTTTCAATTTAACTTTAAGACTTTTTCTCTCCTTAAAAGCTAACTTTCCATTATTAGAAAGTGCAAAGCACCTCCACTGTGTACCACATGGATGGCCAGCATCTGGGTCGGTTCTGATGGTCTGAGGTTACAGAGCAGAGTATTCACATAGCTGACACAGTTCCCTCCGGAAACACACAGAAGACACCTGCTGTCACCACTGAGTGCTAAAGCAGCACTGACTGTACATGAAGAACTGTATTTGTTTAATTTCAGTGAGCGTTTTAATGTTGTGTTACAACGTATTCCCCAGCACGGATCCTAAGCCTGTACACACGAGAGCCCCCTGGGTACAATATGCAATCCCGTTTGGGAAATCTCCAGCAGGATGTAGACCAATACTACAGCCCATACGTTCAAAAGCATATTACTTACACTGCCAGTAAATGTCAACCCAAAACTACAGAGCTCGCTGTAGTGACTTGACTCGGCAGCAGCAATATACTGAAACAGAAAGTTTTGCCAAGAAAATCGGAAGAGAAAACCAGCACAATTACAGCTTAAAATATTAAAAGTATTTATTTAAGAATGAAAAAAAAAACTCACATATCAAATAGAATCCAAATAAAAATTATCATATATTAAAATTATATACAGAATTCATATATATATATATATATATCTCCAAAGTCCTGGGGACGTTTATGCAGAACATTCTATGATCAGTGACTCGAGCACTTCAGTAACTCGGCGGTTTCTTCAAACCTGGAAGAGAGCAAATGTGTGTTAGGTAAGGGCATGGCTCAGAATGAAGGACAGGACTTTAACTGTTAGATTTACCTTTCTGAGTCTATGATAAACTGAGTGTTTCTCTTATTTTATGTACAATTACTATTAATACAGGTAAATAGAAGAGAGCAAAAATAAATAAGTCAATTCTTGTAGCCTAAGTTATTTTAGAAGTTTGCTAAGGTCAAGAAGCTTTGTACTTTTGAAGGTAGCAGGGTACATAATACTGTGGTACCATTTCATCATACGTTTCCTTCAAACTGCTCTTTGCCACAACTACATGCACCATCACCTGTCTCCAGCGAAAGCATCATTTCTTCATCAACAGCTCCCTGAACTCCAGCAGGACTAACATAACTGAAAATGTCTCCCAGCTATCCAGCTACATGCACATAATGGTTTGGTAAATCAATTATCACAAGTAGAGAGATGTGAATTAATTATCAACTAAAATATTGCTGCCCTCTGTAACCTATGATTAACTGTGTGAACAGCATGTTACGGTTGTTTGCTGGAAACCAATGACTCATCTCACACACACACACACAACTGGAAGCAGTCTGTGAGCCCTGAGTCTGAAGGAAACGGCACAGCTGACTGAGGCTCAAAGGTGTAAGCACACGCAGTCTGTGCACTCTGCACTCCAGGCAGCTCCCACAGAGCAACAGCTTCTCTCGCCCTCTCTGTTACTTACATTTTTTTCATCCTTTCCATTTTCTGGATAGTTGTTTCCTTTAATTTAAAAAGCAACAAATTTAGGCAATTTCTCCAAGTAAACAATCTTCAAAGACAGACCATGGATACAGAAAACACACTGTGAAACATTGCATAAAGTGACTCTAGTCAACACAAACACCCCTTGAGAAATTAAATTTATTATTCACCATTTTCTTGCCAACAGTATACCCTACCAGTATATACTAAAAACAGCACTTGTTTCTTCTCGACCTTAGATATCATCTAAGCAGTCGACAGTCTCTCTCACCTCTGAAAAGTCTTTCAGGACACAGTAATTAATAGTGGAGCACCTGGGCGTTGTCTCCGACGATACTGTACTATAGCCAGACGAGCGATAGTTACTTGCTGGTCCCCCCACATTGTATTTTTTATCTGTAAAGAAATTACATTTTAGGATATCTTTCCATTATATAGTGGAGCCAAATATTTACAAATAAAATAAATTAATGTAAGATGGTTATCTGGTATAGATAAAATGAGGTTTTCATAATT
The DNA here is from genome assembly GCF_011762505.2 of Arvicanthis niloticus. Classification (NCBI taxonomy): domain Eukaryota; kingdom Metazoa; phylum Chordata; class Mammalia; order Rodentia; family Muridae; genus Arvicanthis; species Arvicanthis niloticus. The sequence goes on from NC_047673.1 coordinate 47,079,459, forward strand.
TTTATTCTTGTAAAGACAGATGCTAAAAATCTCTAATAAAATTTTAAAATACACTTGGGCTTTGTGGTTCATGCTTGTAATCACATATACTTAGGAAGCTGAGAATCTTGAGTTCATGGCTGATCTAAGCAATATAGAAAAACCCTGTCTCCCCCTGCTCCTCCTAAAACTCTATTTTACGTTTGTCATGATATGTGTCACTTTAAGTGTATAAGACTGTTAGTAATTTAAACTATAAACTACTTGGGACGAGAGAGATGGCTCAGCAGTCAGCAGGGCTTGACTCTTCCCGACTTGAGTTAATTCCCAGCAATCGCATGGTGGCTCACAATGATCTATAATGGGATCTGAGTCCCTATTTGGATGTGCATGAAGATAAAGCACTCATACACATAAGATTCATGAATGAATATTTAAAAAAAATAAATATAAACTACCTACTGATGTGTTCCTTTCTTAAAATGGTGACATCTATAACAATTGAATACTGAGTAATTTTTCACAATGCTTTATTATGCAGCAATGTGAAGTAATTTCAAATTTGCTTTATCTTTGTTTTGTACCTAGTGGCAATTATTAGAAAAACTGACTAAATATATATTTTATATGTAAATATAATATGTATAATATATTTACATATATATAATATATTTAAATATAATTATTTTATATATTATATAAATAACACAAATATAATATATAAATTATATAAACATTTATACTTTATACATTATATAAAATATAAAGTATGTCATATATAACATATCTATAACATAAACAATAAACAATATAGATACATTATTTATATATTATATTTATATAATTAATGTCATATTAATGATATATTATATAGTATAATCAAATACTATATATTATCATATAGTACATAATATATATTTATCATATATAAAAATTTATATATAATCATGCACATATATGTATGTTATTATATATAATAAATATATATGTGATCATTAAAACATACACAAATATATTATATTAATCTATATTGCATATTATATATTTATATATGTTATAATATATAATATAATAAATGTATATAATATATGTAAATATAATAAAATATATTAATATCAAAAGGGATCTAATCTTATGTTAAAAAAAAGTTAAAAATTCAAGATCTAGGTGTTTTATTAACAATAAAAACCTTGTTAGATATTCTGATATCAATGTGGCAAAATAAAAGCAAATTTTTCCTGTTAATTCCATCAATTACTGAACAGCATACTCAGATACGTCATTTTTCTATCAATCATGCCTATTTAAAAATTTGGCTACAAACACAAAGCCAAAATAAATCATTCACACTGGTTTATTCACATAAAGAGCATTTGTTGTATATCTTCCTGGATGATAAAGTATTAATACTCACGGACTAAACAAATGCTTTTTATCTGATAAAGCCAAATCTTCCTTGACAACCTGTTGTCTGCTCCAGCTTGCTGGTTTTCTCTGTGGAGTAGTTTTCTTAGCTTATTTTCTTGAGTAAACTTAGCTTGAATAAAATAGTCCAAACTTAACATGATCTGACTGACTAGGTCTTAAAAAATTCTGAAATGTCATTAGACTTGACACCTTTTGACAGCTATTTACTAGGTTAGATGTGTACTTGTGATCCAATTAGCTGAGGCTAACAAGGTCACATGCTACAGCTGTGAAGACTGACTACACCCAGCTGCTTACAGGAGCCTTGGGAACTTGGCAATGTTAAGAAATAATTTGAAACTCAGCAGAAACTGTCACTTCCATCCCTCTAAATATGTGTATTATTTTCTTCTAGTAGAGACAGTTGTTCTCCGAAGATTCTGATTATTTCCTCTGCTGTCCCAAAGGGGAAAAGGAACAAGCATTCAGGGCTGAGAAGACAGTTGATAATAATGGCTCCCCTCACCCTGAACTTGGGACTTGGACTTTTGAGGCATAGCACTGCTTCATGTAGAAGAAGGTTAGCATTCGGCAAGCTAGGTGGCTTCTCAGACAGAAATGCCATCCGGGACACCCCAGAGGTTATTGAGGTCCTATATACAGAATGCAGCTATATTTAATAGCCAGATCAGCTAAGTGCATATTATGCTCACGACAGTTCTGTTTTCCTGCACTCTTAGTAAAATCTTACTGGTTCAAACAAAATTTTCTAGCCATGCTGTAGAAGATTAAGAATTGGTAACCACGTACAGATTAGAAAGCAAAGGAGCAGCAGTGACCCCACACCGAGCTCCTGAAGCTGGAGTTAAGAAAACATCAGTAGGAGGGTTTGCATGTGACAAGGAGTGCCACTAATGGTGAGATACTATATATTTTAGCCAACTGTCACGTGACTACTGATTGACTTCTCATGGCCAACTCTGGAGGATCAGTATATTTTACTAGAAACAGAACAAATCGGGCTCTTCAGTCATCAATAATTTGCAAGCCAGTACCTACAAAGCAAGACCTAAGTTGTGGAGATCTTTCTTAAGCATTTCCTATATAATGAATTATATTCAAAAAGGAATTCAGTGCTTTTTCTGTACTTCTCTTCACCTTTCTTTCCCTCTTCTGTTAAAGAATAACAACTACCTGGAACCCAAGCACAGTGTAAGGTTGGTCTTACCCTTTCTTCTCTCCTCCACTGCTTCTACTTGTATCAGTAACCACAGCTCACTACTGATACGTCTCCAGGAGTTTACCTTCACTATCTTCATGATCAGTGTCCTAGTAAATCCCTCATTATTGTTCTGAAAAATGATCACTAAAACACCTGTGTGCTTTAGTTTCCTCTAGTTTATCACTCTTCTCCTTGTATGAGAATCTTAATAAAATATGAATCTGAAAATATCAGTTAAAATCTTTTATGACTCCAGGGTAAACTCCATGACCTGGTCTTTCTATTCCTCTACCCTCACCATGTGCACATATGCACCCTTCCTGTAGTCATACTGGAAGACAAAGTAAAGCAAGGCAAACCAAAACCAGCCTTGACAACTGGTAGCCTGCAAGCAATTAATACCCAAGTTTCTGTATGTGCTAACTTACAGTATTTAATAGACAACAATTTCACTGGAAGTCATGAAGTGCAGAAAAGTAAAACCACTGCCATGATGTCTAAACAAGGTCACTATTCAGTCACGAAAATGGTCAGACGCAGCCCTCAGCACTAATGTGAGTGCTTCTCTTTAGCTGGACTTTCACTCGTGCCATGGACCATCATATTATTGCTGCTCCCAAGGACATACAGATCAGAGGCTCCTCACTTCCTACACGCTCTTCCACTACCCACTCACCCTGAGACACAGTCTTACACCTCCCATTGGATTAACATACTTTTGATAAAGGAGAAAACAAATTTGGAACCTCACAAATTCCTTCCTTATTGAACACAATTCTAAGATCAGAATGATAACATTTGCATTGTACTCTGTATCTAATGAGAACAAACAGCCTGTGTTTCTATTCACAAGGTGTGGTGTGCAAGGTTTTGTAAAGTCTTAGGTCAAATTATAAGCTCTATGATACCAGGTGTTCACTTTAGTCATAATCTAAACCTATTTTGGATAAGGGTCTATCTTATTCTGAATTCTAGTGCAGCGGCTTAAACTTGGGTATACACAGTGAGTAGATATCAGAACAGGCACACTGAACTTGGAAAAGGTAGTTTTCTGTAAACAGCAGGCAAAGTGCTCTTTGGGGGAGCAAATGGCTAGATTCAATACATACACACACTGGAGACAGAAGTTACAAGTATTATTTTTTGTGCTAGACAGATCACAAGATAAAAAATTATGCTCTTAAGAATTTTACAGTTGAAAATGATATTGAACTATTCACGACAATGGGAAAAAGCAACATGCTACCTAATCTGAAATCTGCAGCCTATGATAAATTTAATAACTTAAAAAGCATCCCAAATAACTAATGTAAAGACTGAACTTGTCTTCTGTGAGATGACAGTAGTATTTGCACTGTGTACTGTTGAGGAAAGCTATCAGAGTAAGTTGCCACGATTCAACTCTGTCCACATTCAGTGAATGTGTAGCCACTGGCACAGCCACCAATGAGTTTCAGTGAAACTCTTCTTCATCTAAAGTCACATATGCATAATCATAGTTATTTTACATGGTTGTTATTAGGATTAAATGCATTAATACAGCAGTTAGAACAATGCATTTTCTTAAACTGCATATTGTCAAATGCAGAGTATTAAATACATAGTAGCTGAAAAGCTCTAATGATGTTTCAGATCTGTATTACTGAAATTTAACCTCATGATAAACTGTCAATTGTAGAAGTGATCATTTTACAAACATAATTTAATCATACTAGGAGATAAAATGTGGCCCTTTGCTTTTTCTAAATTAAGACTCAAAAGAATAAAAGCTGTTGCTGAAACTGGAGATCCTTGATGCTCAGGAACATGGAGAATATCAGTAGGAGGTTGTGACATGGGAAAGGCCACCGGAGTTCTATGCCATTCTCATTTATTACCATCAATAAGCCGAACTTATCGAGGTCTGCTTTTCTTATTGACAGTACTATGTTATTCTAGACCGATTCAAAGTAAAAATCCCCCAAAAGACTGTACACCAGAGTACATTCATCCTCTATACCCTGAAAGATATATATTCTGCTTTTATAAGCAATTCTTGGCTGTCTGTAGTTCTCTATTTTCCTTTTTCTAAGAGCTCTATAATTGTATTTTATTAATAGAAATGTTTAATAAAAACTGAAGATATGGATCAATCAGTAAATTTGCGTAATTTGATTTCCAGAACCAAGTTTTTTTGGTTTTTTTTTGTTTTTTTTTTTAAATCAGATGTAATAACTTGCATCTATAGTCTGAATACTAGGGTGATGAAGACAAGGGGATCCTGGGAGCTTACTGGCTAGCAAGTATAGCCAAGTTGGTGAGCTCCAGGTTCAGTGAGTGACTTTATCTCAAAGAATAATGTGGAGAGTGATTGAGAAGGAAATCTGATATGGACCTTTGGATTTTATGTGAGCGCGCGCGCGCGCGCGCGCACACACACACACACACACACACTCTCTCTCTCTCACAGAAATGAAAAGGCTAAAGATGTCAAATGTCTGCTGTTCTAAACATATTTCCAAGCCCACAGTACTAAAACATTAACTTACCACAGAGCACAGCATCCACATCACTAACTGACTCAGAGTCTTCACTTGCCGTATTACGCTCTACAGATTCATTCTGGAATGTGCAGGCAAATATTTAGAATAAAATAAAAGGTGTTTCATTTTATACTGCTAAACATAAAATATAAGCAAAGCACAGGGCATGTTTAGTTTGAATAAATTTGTTTACAAATAATATATAATTATTCCTGTTTAAGAAACAACCATTTAGATGCAGAAGCAGATAGTAACATTTTTGAATCTACACCTCCAGTCTCCAAAAGGGAAAGACAGACTAAAAATTGAAATTCTAAGAAATAAAAGAGATTTCTCAGACTATATAAGACAATGGTAAATTTGGTAGTTAGAATAAGAATGGCCCCCACAGACTAATATTTTTAAATGCTTAGTCACCAAGGAGGGACACTGTTTGAGAGGGATTAGGAGATATGGCCTCTGCTGGAGGAAGTGTGTCACTAGGGGTAGGCTTTGAGGTTCAAAAGCCCATGCCTGGCCCAGTCTGTCTCTCAGTGCATCAGGACATAACTCTCAGCAATTGCTCCAGCCATGTGTGCTTCCATTTTCCTTGCCATGTCGACAATGGACTAACACTCTGAACCTGTAACCAGCCCCCAGTTAAATGCTTTCCTTTATAAGAGTTGCCTGGGTCATGATGTGTCTTTACAGCAATAGAACAGTGACTTAAGAGTAAATTTGATAATTGTTTCCATTAAATTCATTTTATGATTGATGTTAATGCATAAAGAAAAAAAGTTGGAATTTCAATTTTTGCCTTTTTCTACTTTTTCTGTAAACTTTGTCCTACTAAAATACATAAAATAATTTTAAGTTTTTCAAAAAATGCTTACCTCATTCTAAGTATTTCAAGTATTAATCTATTAATCACTAAAATCTCAACTTACAGGTTTTTCAAAATATCTTATTTGATAGGAAAATAGCCACAAGAAGTATAACAAAACTTGTTAAACTTAAGCAGACTTTACTCTAACTATACACTTCCTAAGTAGCCTCACACACGGCCCTTCTACGAGTGCACAGATTGAATAAGATGAGCACCTCACTGTACTAGACAGCTTCGCACAGTGGTACCTTTTTAGACAAGAGCATCTCAGTCTCAAGAAGAGTAACTCGACTTAGAAGGTTATTCCAGGCCTTCTCATCCACCATCACTTTCCCTTTTGTTGTAGCTTCCAGACACTCAAGCCGTTTCTCTACCCAAGTTAGCTGCCTCAGCTTTTCTTGACACTCAGCCAGTGCGATCTGCAGTGCAGTGATCTCAGGATTATCACATGCACCCTAAAATGATAAGCAAGACCACAGATGATGTGGAGTGACATTTCCATTCTTTTATGCTGTTTTGATAGCACAGAAAAGATCACAGTGTGAGAACAGAGCCTTCCTTGCATGTAGACTTGGACCTTAACACTAGTTGGTCAGAGGTGACCCCAGTGACTCCATTTTCACAGCAACGACTTGTAAAGTCTGCACCATGCTCTTACATTAGGTAGCTCAATACGACTGTCATTACTTAGTTCTAGAAACAACACCTAGTATAAACCCAAGCAGCAATAAGCAAGACAAAATGGCAATATGCTTATTACCTAGAATGTCACATAGAAAAAAGTAGTCCTATAAATAAACTTTCATAAGTATAACTGCAACCCAAACTGTATAAAGATCACAAGACACAGCACTATATCAGAAAGAGGAGAGATCATATACATAACGGTGCTGTGTCAAGAAGAAGTAACAGAAATGGAAGGCTAGCAAGGAGTCGCATGGGATAGCATACATCTGTAACCCTACCACACAAAAGGCTAGGCAGAAGGGGTTTTGCAATTAGAAGCCACCTTGAGCTATGTAAAGTCAGCCAAGGCTAGATAGTGAGTCCATGCCCCTTGGGGAAAATATAGCGAAAACTCCCTTTGCTGACAAAGGGAAATGGGAATAAAATGCCAAGCTTACAAGTGGCATTTACAAGTGACCGTAATTTCCCTGGTGCAGGCACCTTTTTTTTTCATTTCTCTTTGCTTTACTTTTAACTCAGGAGGGAAACTGCAAACAGATCTGACAACTGGAATCCACTGACTTCCATTCAGTAAGATTGATTCATTCTTAAGTAATAACATAGATGTCATAATTTAAGAGTTGAGAAAACAGTCCAGGATTCAGAGACTGGAGTAAGCACAGGCACAGAACAGTGTGTTACAGAGCCCATCAGTCCTCACTTGCAGCTCAGCCTTGACCTCAGGGGCCTGGACCTCAGGAATCCGAATGTCAGAACTCTGCTCTTCCGACTCACTGCAGTCTTCACTCACTTCTGTTGAGGTTACAGTCCCTTCAGGAATGCCAACCTTCTCTTCATTGTACAGGTGGCGGATCACCACAGCTTTCTTCTGCAGAGACAAACACCAACAGATACTTCCAAGGTTTACTGCCACGATGCCTTTAAGTATACTCTGGACAAACTGTATAAAGACTTGAAGACATTTATATTATCAGTAATGTATCACAATGTAGCATGCTAAGATTAACATATTTTATAAGCGTTTCGGAGACATGGTTCAGCTTTTTAAAAGCTTTCTTATATCTTAGATGGAATACTGAAATATATTTTAAAGATGTTTAGTTTTGTTTCAAACTGCTGGAGAAAGTGATTACAGTAAAGCTGAAACAGGATTAGCAAAGATCTGATTAATTGTTGAGACAGGTTGATCTGTGCTTTTGTAAATGTTTGAAATATTACATGATAGAAAGTTAAAACCAAACCCCAAAAACAACAAAACAAAAACAACTATTAGGTATGGTAGCACACAACTATAACCCCAGCATTCACTAAGCCTAGACAGGAGGGTTAGAAGGGCCAGGCCAACCTGGGCTATATAGTGAGATTCTATCAATGAATAAACAAACAAACAAACAAAAGTTTTGACATAATTTACAAGTTATACAACAACTAGCTGTGTGAGGACTCACTATAATTTTTGCTATTGATCAAATCACAGTGTATAGGTTATCTTTAGCTGAAAGTTCAAAATACTGAAAACCAGGAAGTACTAAAACCTCACATTTTAGCCACCATCTGTCTGCCTATGGATTGTCTGTACAGACATGAAAAACCCTAACACATGAAGAAATCATAAACCATCTACATGACATGAGGCATCGGGAAGGAGACAATTTGTTTCAGCACTGCCAACTTCTCTGTCAACAAAGAAATAGAAGTATGTTTATGAATACTACCATCTTGTTAGTAGTTATTCATGTTTCTGGTATTAAAGTGTTTCTAATCATGTATTTTGGATTAAAGACTAAATAATTGTATGTATTTTGCTTTATTTAGAAACAATTTACATCTTTTATCTAATTATTGATTATTAATTTGTATTCTGCCCTCTCACCCAAAAAGAAAAATAAATGGAAGTACATTTATTATTAAAATGGAATATTAGCTTAGAGCTCCCCTTGAATATGAAAAATTGCTATCTCTAAATGTATTGGAGTTTTTGGCAACAGGTGCTCAAAACAAACAGAGACAATGTATTCCTATAAAGAAAGAATACTCAAAACCAGATTACTAGAAAATCTATACTCTTGGTTTTCATTGCTTCTAAAAGAATCTTCATAAACACTCTTGATACTAATGGATTACTTAATACATACACAGCCCTTTTTAGGGATAATCAGATACGTAATTAAGAAGGCTGGAAAGATGTCTCAGGTTAAAAAACACTTACAAACTCTTACAAAAGACACAAGTTTGGTTCTCAGAATTCACATGGAAACTCACAACCACACAACTCTAGTTTCAAGGGATACGACACGCTCTTTTGCTTCCTTCTGATGTACAACCACATAAGATTAAAAAAAATGTATTTTTTTAAGCATGTCAATACCTCTCTAGTATAACCTTACATTTTATCTGAAAAATGAAAAGAATTCAACATTAGAAATATAAAACCTATTCAATTTTTCCTGTTTACACTTCTCACAAGTTTAGGAATGGTCCCCAAACATCAAGTGCACTAAGAAGCTGCCTGCTGCTGAGACTACAGGGAGGAAAGGGAAGTGGGGTAAGAGAGAGGGGTGAGAGAGAGCAACAGGGGGTGGATATGGTCAAAACACATAAATAAATGAAATAAGGGCCTTTAAACAACTAGTTTTCACTAATAAAAATGCCTTGTATCCTGTGCTGCCTGCTGCAGTAAAGTATCTACTGTAAGCAGATGCTTCTGTTCCTTTTCTTTTCACACCTTTCCTGACGTCATAAACCTGCCCGTGACGTCAGTGCTGACAGCCTCTGCAGGACGCTTCTCACTGTGTGAACAAGGTTCTGGCTTCTCAGAAATGTGCTTCTTCCTTTGGCATGATGAAGTCTAAGAAAGGAAAAGAAGGAGATGAAATAATTCATTTTGTAATGTAAAATAGTATGATATAGATTTAAATTCTACTACTTAAATACTTAGTTTTGGTAATAGCAAATAGTGAAAATAATGAAGCATGCTTTGTTTGTTTGTTTCTTGAAAATTTAAGTGAAACTGGTATGGTGGTGCTGTATTCCCATACACAGAAGACTGAGGAAGGAGGCCTGAGGCTAGCTTTAGTTACACAGAAAGTATGAGGTAGCCTGGGCTACAAAGTTAAAAACAAACAAAAATAAACAAGAAAATAAAACAAAAACTTTAAAAAGTGTCAGAAATACAATATCTTTGAGCTGTTAACTTAGTTCCAGATCATAGATGTGTAAGACACATGACTAGTATTAGAGAAGTTACGATCCTTGACAGGTTATATGTACCATATGTGTATAGTGGAGCAACTACGGCATCTGACATGTGGGCCGTATAGAACAATGAGATTAGATTAGCTAGATGCTTATGGCTTTATCTAAGTTAGACTGTAGGACAGCCCAGTATTGCTATGACCTGTCCTCAGCAAAAAGCTAGCTGTGAAATATTTGTCCTATAGAGGGGATTCTGAGACATAAAAGCTCTGTGGTTTTACACGCTCATGTCCCTTCGAGTTCCCATCTTGGTTCTGCACAACCCATTTTTGGTAGAAACTACTCCTAGTTCCTAGATATGCCCCTGAAATTCCTAGACAATTCCACAATTATGCACATAACATTAACACACAAAAGTTCCCTTCAGTTCATAAAACACTCTGATGCATACAACAGTTGGAGTATTCACCTATCAAGCTTAGTTGCCCACTCCCTTCCTTGAGAGAAAGCACCGTTCCTTTTGCTTCAGTAAATTTGTTTCTATATTTAAGTCTCTTCGACAAAGGTCCTTGAATTCCTTCTCTAACCACTGGACTCTAACAGTCAAAGAGCTTCTGGGCTCAGCAAGTCGCGTGACCAGGCACTTTTAAATGATTTGCTGTTGATTCAAATATTAGGCTTTTTAGCATTAGTTAGAACTAAAATCTATTTGTAAAATCACCTTGTCAAGACCACTCAATTCCTTGTGTTTTTTCATCACACAATTCAATATATCACAGACAATTTCAATTTTCCATTCAGCAAATCCAGACTGTATAAATTGCTTTTTCGTCAAAATTGGTTTATAAGCAAATTGATCACGAAGAAGCTGCAAAGGAATAAAGGTAATAATTAGAAACAATTTGTTTGTTTAATTCAAAATTTTATAGCCGCCTGATCAGAAGGTAATAACTACCTTTGAGAGGAAGATCAAGCCATTGAATAAAGGTACTAAAAATATAGAGTTGGTGTTCAATGATGCCCGGGAATGAGACAAGCTGCCAGGGATATTTGGGTGGGGGGCAGAAGGGAAAAGAAGAGAGAGGAAGAGAAAGAGGAGAGGAAGAGAGGCAGAGGGAGGGGGATGAGAAGCGGGAGAGAGGGATGAGCACTTTAGGACAGCCAGAGCTAATGAGACCCTGTGTCGAACAAAACAAAACAAAACAAAACAAACACACAAAAATCATAGTACTTGACAAAATTAATGGTAAACATAAAGTTTTTAAAAATCAAAACCAACTGAGATTAGTCTCCACTCAAGTGTCTAGATGCTACTGAAGATATAAGATCTTATCTCAGATCTCAAGAAATAAACTATGAAAGTTTCACTTTGTAGAAGTAATTAATACAGAAGCTGGTGGACTGTCAGCTCTCTCTCTTCCAGTATACAAACATTTAGTAAAATTTCATAGAAAGCAGGCAAATTATAGCCAATGACAAATGTTTACTAGATGCCATAATTAATAAGAAATGTTGAAAAGCAAATAGGAATTGTATATTTATTGCAATAGAGACCACATTTTAATGAAATAAACACCTATGAAAATAGTCGAGTATACACACGTGTGACACATGACCACATATGATAATAGCCCCAGATTATAATGAAGCTAATTTTTTTCCTATGGCCTAGTAATTAAACTTTATTACTTCCATGTTTAGACACATAAATACGTATACTCTACTATAAATCACACAATATTCAGAACAGGAACACATTACATGTTTGTAGCCCAAGGGCAATAGGCTATGCATATAGACAACATCTAGGTCTCTGCAAGCACACTCTGTTATTTTCCCAATGATAAAATTGTCTATCAATGCATTTCTCAGGACGTATATACTGCTGGTAAGTAAACATGCAACTGTGTTTTGACAGTTATTACTAAAGTATTAATTTTAAAAATCACTCAATAAAGTAATTGTTTCATAAACTCTGACTACCTTATAGACAGTATCTGTAAAGCGCACATCATTCTTCGCGATAAGCTCTATACTGGAGTCCATCAGAAGTTCTGCTACATGAGGGGAGTAGGACGTGAGAGAGTAGCTGATGATGGGCAAGCATGCTGCTGTGTCTCCCTTCATCAGGCTGAAAGGGAACGGAGAAGGACATCATCCACATAGGCACAAACCTGGGTGATTAAGTAACTAGTAATGTTGTCAATAACTTCCTTATCATTATAGACACAATAATGAAGAAATACATGACTCTCCAGGCTTTCTATGCTACTCTGAACCATTCTGATCAGATTATGAAACAGCACTATTCATAATTTTCATGTGCTCAGAACCTCACTACTGCTGTACAGCCTATCTCCTACAGTTTTTATGGCTTTTCTAAAGTGTATTCTTACTTGATCTCCTATAAATGAAAAGAAAGTACGACCTTACAGTTCTCAGGAAGATTTTATACTTTTGTAACATTTGCTACATTAACGCATTTATTCCTACACAAACCTGCAAACATTAATCTTATGAACTCTAAGTTACAAATGAGGAACACCCAGAGCTTATACTGCGATTCGGTGCCCACTTTCTGCTTCCTTGAGAGCTGTACCTTTTTTGCTTGTGTTCACATCTAGAAGGGGGTCCTACATGTTGCCTTTATCTGTATTTATTCTTTACGATTCATTACTTAACACTGGTTCTCATGAAGCTATCTTCTTGGTATCTGCTGCCTCATGCTGTCTGTTTCTAATTGTCTACTTATTTACTGGTGGATAATGACTCGGTGAATCCTGCACAACGAAGCAAATGAATTATATCTTCAATTACCCAGCTGAAGTTACACTGTACTTCTGTATGAACAGTATATTTTCCACAGAATTGAAAATGTGTGTGTCAACCTTCCCATCTCCACCTCAAAGTTTTAAAAAGCATTTTGTTATTTGCATGTGTCATGCCCACAGCAACTGCAGATGTAAGGCCCCGATAGGGTTGCTAGGAGCAAACTCGCTTTCTTTGGAAGAGCAGCAGGTGCTTTTAACTCCACTCAAAATTTAATAAGAGTTTTATTGCACGGAGGCTGCCTTAAGAAAGGAACCCCACTAATCAGAATCTTCCACATTAAGAGAACACAGTAAATGGACCAACTCCATCTTCTATACAAAGAAATACATTTGTAAGAAATGGCAACACCTGTGCTCATGCTGGCTGTATTAAAAATACTACCTCATGGAATGAGAGAATGGCAGATTATATAATTAATAAAACTCATTATATCCTTCCGGTCTGGGCACAAGCACTGCCCCCAATCTCACAGAACCCAGAGGAATCTGTCCTCACAGGAGCTCTAACCCGGGCAGTATCTTAGGTAAGGAGAAAGCAACACCAGCTCCAAACAGGGAGTAGCTGGGACTCACTAAGACCCAAGAAGTCATTCCTGGCCCGGAGCCTTGGTTCCTTCCAGTCTGGGCCCGAGCACCGAGCAGATCTTGGGCCCCAGCTCTAACCCCAGTAGCAACACCCAACTCACACAGTTCTGATACAACCAAAATAATAGGAAAGACAGGCTCCAGTCAGAGACAGGGCAGGTAGCACTAAGGAGATCCAGATGGCGAAAGGCAAGCACAAGAACATAAGCATCAGCAACCCAGGGTACTTGGCATCATTAGAACCTAGCTTTCCTACACAAAAAAAGTCCTGAATTCCCCATATCACTAGTAAAGAAAGGTTCAGATTTAAAATCACTTCTAATGATGATGATAGAGGACTTTAAGAAGGACATAAATAACACTCTCAAAGAATTTGAGGAGAACACAGGTAAACAGGTAGAAGCCCTTAAAGAGGAAACACAAAAATCCCTTAAAGAATTACAAGAGAACACAACCAAACAGGTGAAGGAATTGAACAAAACCATCCAGGACATAAAAATGGAAGTAGAAACAATCAAGAAATCACAAAGGGAGACTACCCTGGAGATAGAAAACCTAGAAAAAAATCAGGAGTCATAGACACAAGCATCACCAACAGAATACAAGAGATAGAAGAGAGAATCTCAGGTGCAGAAGATGCCATAGAAAATATTGACACAACTGTCAAAGAAAATGCAAAATGCAAAAAGTTCTTAACACAAAACATCCAGGAAATTCAGGACACAATGAGAAGAACAAACCTAAGGATAATAGGCATAGATGACAGTGAAGATTCCCAACTTTGTTGTTTTCTTCAACAAAATTATAGAAGAAAACTTCCCTAATCTAAAGAACGAGATGCCCATAAACATACAAGAAGCCTATAGAACGCCAAATAGATTAGACCAGAAAAGAAATACCTCCCGTCACACAGTAATCAAAACACCAAGTGCCAAAACGAAGAAAAAATATTAAATGCAGTAAGAGAAAAAGGCCAGGTAACATATAAAGGCAGACCTATCAGAATTACACCAGACTTCTCACCAGATACTGTAAAAGCTAGAAGATGCTGGACAGATGTCATACAGACCCTAAGAGATCACAAATGCCAGCCCAGGCTACTATACCCAGCAAAACTCTCAATTACCATAGATGGAGAAACCAAGATATTCCATGACAAAACCAAATTTACACAATATCTTTCCACAAACCCAGCATTACAAAGGACAATATCGGGAAAGCTCCAATACAAGGAAGAGCAAGAAAGTAATCCTCTTCCAACAAATCCAAAAGAAGATAGCCACACAAAGATAATTTCACCTCTAATAACAAAAATAACAGGAAGCAAAAATTACTGTTTCTTAATATCTCTTAACATTAATGGACTCAGTTCCCCAATTAAAAGACATAGGCTAATTGACTGGATACATAAACAGGACCCAGCATTTTGCTGCATACAGGAAACCCACCTCAGTGATAAAGACAGACTTTACCTTAGAGTAAAAGACTGGAAAACATTTTTTCAAGCAAATGGTCCTAAGAAACAAGCTGGAGTAGCCATTCTAAAATCTCCAGCCCAAGAACACAAAGGGAGGAACTCATGGCTCCACCTGTATAGGTAGCTGAGGATGGTCTTGTCAGGCATCAGTGGAAGTGGACGGCCTTGGTGCCTGAAAATTTGGATTCCCTAGTGTTGGGGAATTTCGAGAGCAGGAAGGCAGGAATGGGAGGATGATGGGAGAAACTCCCAGAATTATATGGATTAGACATGACAGAGGCAGGCCCCCAGAAGACTAGATTCCAGAATTCAAACAAACAATTATCTTGATACTAAAATTTGTTTTGAGAATTGTATATTGCAGAATACACAGCCTTGGTGTATCTACTCATAAAGCAAGCTGAGCAGACCTGCTTGAACCTCTGATGCCCTGCTATTTCAGCTGGATGCAGTGAAGACACAGCATCAGAGGCTTATCAATTTACTCTTCCCCTTGACCCTCTTCTAATACCTCAACGCCCGTAATCAGCTTGAAGAAGTTAATGAGGAGTCAGAGCCCCTATTCCCTGGGCTTGGAGACTGAGGTGGTTATATTGGGCTGTCTTTCTAGGGAAAAGTTGTGGTTTTGTTGGAACAGGGAGGATTAGCTAGGATTTATTGCATAGCCATAACCTATTGGTAGAAATAAGTATAATTGTTATTAAGATGAAGTTATAATTTCTTAAATGGTACAAAATTTACTTTGATTTCAAATTTAAGGTTTTCATTGGTACAAGCTTCTTATTGATATAAAAGTGAGATGCATATTGTTACTGTCATTGGCATTGTGCCTATATAACACATTTAGGAATACAAGGGTTAGACCCAGTCCTTCTTTAACTTTTCTAACTGATTTGAGATGGTTAGCCTGTGAGTTAAGGGCCTATAGCAAATTCATGGCTCTGAGTTTATTGTTAGGGTGTTTTCTATATTTTCTTTAGAAATAGCTGAAAGGAGTTAACAGACAACAGTCCAGATTGCCTTACATGGATAGTTGGTTTTCAAAACATCAGACGTCCACAGAATTGACGTTACAAGCATTTCTGTATTAATGTTCATTTTGATTAGAGACCTGTCTGCTCCTGACAGCTTCCTGTCTTGGATTCTAAGAAGAAATTGAGCATCGTTGGAGTTACTTCAGTTGTGGTGAGACAGCTACCAGGCAAGAATTACCTCTTGTCATCTATAGACAAATCACTGTCCAGAAAAGGACACACTTGCAGAATAGTCAACTGATTATATCTGCCAAGCCAGAGTAATCAGACCTTAATAATTCTGCATCACTAGGTCTGTCAGATGATCCTGGGCCAGAAGGCTGAAAATCAGATGCTCCAACGTTCTGTAGTATAGGGACTGTCCAGGTGTTCAGCGATCTCTATAAATTGGCTAAGATTTAGAAGCTATGCTTTGTGCTTTCCATAATTTCATTTAACTCAGTCATTCTGCATTTCTGACGTGGTTGAAAACTTATAGTCTCATAGCCAATCCTGGCTATTTACTTTGAAAGAAAAGATTTGAAAGGATGGTTTTCAGCTGACATTCATTCTAAAGCCAAGAAAAAAGCCAGGTTCAGAACTAAGTCTTTTAGTTAGGAGAGATGACAGAGGTTCTGCTTAGTCAACAAAATGATGGACTGGGTATTGGGTCTATGTTGTACCTTACTGACACAAATTGGTATAGTTATGCTCTAATTGTATTTTAAGAGAAAAGTTTTAATTTAACAGGAAGGGTGATATGTAGGAAAAGCTAAGGTGGGAGGAGTAAAGAAAGGAAGTGGAGGAATAAGGAGAGGAGGAGCTAGGTGACAAGAAGGGGGTGAGAACATGGAGGTGGATGTTCATGTGTCTCCGCCAGTCAAAGATTCTTGATATATCTACGTTGGGTATTGGGTTACACTTCTGATTGAGCATTACCAAACTTATAAAGCCTTTGATTAACATTAAAAAAAATTATATAAAAGCAAAAAGGAGAAAGGGGGATGGTATAGGGGTTTGCTAGGGATGGGAAATGGAGAAAGGAGATGGCATCTGAAATGTAAATAATGTATCCAATAAAAAATGTACAAATCACAAAAAAAATCCATTATATACCAATGAGCTTAAAATTAGACAGAGACAGTATCTAGACTGACGTATATACAACTAACAAACAGCCATCCTAAATTCTCTTTGGGTTGGAATTTTTATTCATACTTATGAATAGATTCTACTGTTTTCTGCTTTCTTAAATATATACACTTAAATATTATGATATTAGATATAAATATATACAAGTAAATTTCTCTTAAATTTATTACAGTTGTTTATTGTGTGCCTGTGTGTTTGTGCACAGGTACTCACATGCATACGCAATAGCACAGATACCTTGGCACACATATGAAGGAAAAAGGACAATTTGAGAAACTTGGATCTTTTGTTTCAGTATGAGGCCTGGTGATTGAAGTCAGTGTCATCAGGTTTGGTAGCCAGCTCCTGTACCAAGCTGTTAGCCCAAAAGTGAATTTAAATAGGATCCATAAGAAAAGGTCATTATTTTCATCATGTAATATATTATCTCAAACGTTTTGCAAAATAATAATAAACTTATCAGTAAGCTTCAAACATCAAATGCATTACAGCTTACCCGACATAATCCACCTCATTGGGGTAATTTAGTGAACGAAGCACTTGTTCTAGCTTCCGCAAGCTTCTTTTTAAATCACCTGTTGCCATTATAATGCGATCCAGCTCCGACTCTTAAACAATTTTACAATCTTTCATCTAAAAATGAAATGATGGAGTACTGGTTAACTGTGCACTTTCGGAAGCTGCTCTGTTCTACTGTGTAGACATCTCCTACACCTATCTGTGTGTATCCCCAGCACGTTCCACCACCTACTTCTGCTCCTCAGAACTTAGCACTTCTATGGCAGGTTAAGGGCTTACTGCCTTGGAGCTGACTCTAAATGCTAAATGTGAACTTGGCTTCAACCTCATCCTCTATTTTATTCTTTTCAGAAAAATAAGTTTGCCTTGTATTTATGTTCTTCCCATGTATTTCATCTAGCACTCTCCCAAATGTTTTACCTGGAATGATAATGGACTATAATAGTTACTTTTTCCCTGTGGCCATATACCTAACAGAAGCACACTCAGTGGAAGAAACCTATTGGTTCAATGCTTGAGTGTGCTCAATGCTTCTCACAGTGTGGAAGCCATGGAGACAGGCAGCAAGGTGACAGGAATGTGCAGTAGCTGCAAGCCCATGTTACACCAGACCAGAGGAAGGACAGCAAAGAACTGGGATCAGGCTACCTAGCATCTTAAGGCATCTTCACGCCTCAAGCAACTTTCTCTAGCTAGGCCCCACCTCCTAAAGATTCCACAACCTGACAAATTAGCACCCCATCTGGAGACCAAGTTATCAAACATAAGCACCTATGGAGGACTCTTCACATTCAAATCACAGCTGATACCATTTGGGAAAAAAAAATAGCAAGTTGAAATGGCCTCCATCATTAATTAACTTGAATGCTTATAAAACCTATATAATATAAACAAAAAAATTAGCACAGATTTAAGTTATTATTCCCAAGGCTTGGATTTCATGCAGTTTTAGATCAGAGATGCCTATCTTAAAAAACAAAACAAACTCATACTTTACCAATATCTTGCTCAAGAAAATTACAAGAGTACTTTTAGAAACTAAATTCTCTGAGACTGAAGTTCCTTTAAACTGAAATCACTGATAATAAAAGAACAATTCAAGAAGTAGATGAACTATAGTGATTTTTTTTCCCCACGGTCTGCATTTCAGCAACTCTCACCACATAGACCACCCTTTTCCATACACCTCTGCATCTATGTAGATCAAGAGAAGTATATAAGCTGGCAATGTGCAGAATTCTAAGGCTGGGCCACCACACATCTGTAGCCATTTCCCTGGATGTGGGCATCTACTCGCTCTCTGTGGGAATACCATTCCCATTTCCAGTCTGCTCGTTATGAGCATGATGAAGAACAAGGAATATACATGTAAGTATCCTTGCACTGATATTATGGTGACCATTTTGAAGCATTAAATAACACCTGCTATTATTTATGCAATAAAGATTTTAGGGGGGGAAGGGAAGAAATCATACAATTAAATTATACAACATACTGGTCAGAACAGTAAGGCTTATTTCCCATCTTTCCAGATGCCAGAACTAGACAGACATACAGATATGGTAAGACAGACTTCCCAGACCAACCTTTATCACCTAGGAAAGGAGAAGTGGGAACTACTCTAGCCTCTCTCTGTAACTATAAACACTGTTCCTGAGATTTCAGATTGCAACTCTGATCTTGTTTCAGTTTCCAGACCCATCTGACAACACAGTTGTTAGTTTTGTTCCTATCCCATCTTCCCAGGACATGCGATTTCATCCAATCTTTTCTTTTGTTGGTATCCTAGAATACATTTATCTTTACATTATTTCTACCTCTGGTAATGAAATTTCGGACTATAAAATATGTCCCGGGAACACATCCTCTTCATTACCAGCACAATACACATTTTGAAGAAAAGTAAGATTCAAGTACAGCTTGTATCTGTAGGTGAAGGAGAGAAATGATATGACAGAAAAGAAAAACACAAAGACATTTAAAAACAAGATCATAGAAGTATGTTTTCAAGAAAGGCTTTCCTAGTATTTTTTAATTAGTAAATACTAAAATTATTACTATTGACACTAATCAAGTACTGATACTCATTTTTACACTTGACCATAGTTAAAAGGTCAATAATCGACCTGCTACATATTCCTGAGATAAAAAATAACCTGTTACTTAAAAATAAAATTATAAGCCGGGCAGTGGTGGTGCACGCCTTTAATCCCAGCACTTGGGAGACAGAGGCAGGTGGATTTCTGAGTTCCAGGACCACCAGAGGACTACATGTGTCGAAAAACAAACAAACAAAAAAAATTATAATTTTCACTTTATATTATTTATCAAAGGATATTAAATAAAGACAGTATAAAGATTCAATCATTAAGCATTAAGGTCTCACTGGTCTACCTAGCTTTCTGAAGAAGGAACAAATCAAATCCGCCAACAGAATTCCTGGAAGACATTGTGAGAACGGCATAAGGTGGCTTTGGTGGGGGAATGGGAATTGATCTCGGGGTCTTGGCATTCTACCCAATGGCTGTACCACTGAGCTAGTCCCCCAGCTCAGCAGTTTAAGATGTATTGTTTCAAACCCAGGTCAATCTCATAGCTGCTACAGGTCTTTTAAAACACGTCACTGGATTCAAAAATCATTGTGTTCAGGATAAAGTAACTAGCCTTTAATAATCACAGTGGATAGCTATGATTGTGAGATCCAGCTTGATATATCTAAAAGCCAAACTTTAGCTAGAGGAATACAAATCTGTAGAAATTAAATTTACCAAATCTCTCCGTAATAGATACTAGGAAAATGCTGTTGTAAGAAAAGATTCGAGGAGGGAAAAAACGGAGAAAGGTAGGGCGAATGGAAGCAATGAATGGTTCAGTGGCACCGCTGTGTTCACACATAAAACACTGTTAAAATGCTTGCTGTAAAATTAAGTCTAGAATACATGCGTTAAGATTAGTTTTCTTTTTATACAGAGCAATCTGTAGTCCTCAAAGTAAATGGAGAATTCTTATTTTAAAAAACACCATGAAGATGAAAACAAAGACAACACGAAGGAATACCTTTACTATTCTAGACAGTCTTTTGGAGCTAGATGTATTCTGGACTGAAAGGAACTTGGCGGCCACAAACCAATTCTAAGAGGGCAGAGTATGATTCTTTCTACTTGGTGCCTTCCCCAAACCATACCAGCTGGTACACGAGCAAGTCCCATCTAGAATTCCCTTTCTGCCTCTAAATTTAAAAGGATGAAACGGTAGACCTGATGGTTCGCCTACAACCCAGCAACCTCGGTGAGTACAGCCGAAGGGCCACCTCCGTCCAAGCCAGAGAAAAGTCAGTCCGCGAGCAAGAGCTCAGCCAGCAGCCGCTAAGCAAAATGAAAGGTTCCCAAGGCGACCGGACAAACACAGAAAGAAGAAGGGAGCACAAGTAACCCGAGAAAGTGGCGGGAACCGGGTCTCCAGACCCAGCGCCTTAGCGCCCGCGCCTTGGGTCGCCTCTCGTGCCGACGGTTTGTTTTAAGAACTTAGACTTCGAGCGGAAAGTTCGAACAGCGGCTAAACATTCCGAGCCACAGGCTGCCCCAATTGCTGGTATTCCTAGGTGCAGATTCACACTCGGTTCTCTCGGCTTCTTCAGGAGAGTCTACTGATATGAAAGTCTTATTAATTACATGTCTTGTATTGATTATCATATTTCAAATTAGCATAATTTTGATGGCCGAAGTCATTCAGAATGAGAAGTGAGAAATAAAGACTTTATGGCGAATCTGAATCAAGAAAACTGGAACCCTTTTCCTTTAAGAAGCCGCTCCTCGACGTCACTTCCGGCAACAATAGGAAACGTCAAAAACTTGCACGGTCCGCCACTCCGGCTCCTGCAGGTTGAGGTGCTGTGAATTCCCAGGAATCTAAGGCGGCTTCTGATACTCTCGCAGTCATTTTGTTCTCCAGCGCGAACACGTGCGCTCTGGACAGGCCTCTCCATGGCTTGGGCACCAGTTCCCGGCTGAGCCATTTCCTTTTCGGCTGACAGCCCCCGCCCACAGGCTGAATCGTCGCGGCGGCGGTGGAGATCACAGGTCGCTCAGGTACTAGCGTCGGCACAGATACTTCCAATGCCTTGCCTCTTCCGCCCGTACGCCCTCACTTTTCTTCTCCGAAATGAAGACAAGGGATGCTTGCCACTTGGTAGCACGGCCCAGTAAGCAACAGTTTAGGACCAATGGGCACTGTAAGACATTTTGAGTGACAGCGGCGGTGGCTTATTAAAATGGTGTATCGGAGTCGAGAGGCGGGTGTGAGTCTCTTCTGTTTCTAGGCCATTGGTATAGAGGTCGATTTGGGACTCGCGGTGGCAATCTCAATGAAAGAAGACAAACGGTGGAGGTTACTTTCTTAATCTTCACGTGTTGCTTTTATGATGATTATAGTGTCATTCGATGCCCAGGCAAACTTTCATTCTTTACGACGTCCCATTAATATGAATCCAAACATATACAGTTTAAGGTCTCTGCTGATTGCTACTTGCTACAGTCTCCAAACAAGAATATAAAATTGGTTAAATACTTTTCTTTGTGTTTTGTTTTTCTGCGACTAAGCTCCACTTCCCACATCGTATCTGCTCAGTACACGTTGTTTAGACAAAAATCATAGCAATTTGCAATTCTTACTCGATATTTTTTAGGTTTATTTTCCGTTCTGTATTTACTAATTAATAATAGTTTACAAGTGAGAGATTTATTTTTAAGGACTCTCTCTTCAAAGCGTTATCTTCAATACTGCAATTGAATACAATCTGTTGTTTATTGAAGTGTTTGCGCTCCTTTTTTATTTGTATTTTGAGACAGGATCTCCTGTGTACTCCAGGCTGGCCTAGAATTCATTGTGTAGTCCCGACTGTCCTTAGGTAGCAATCCTTTTGCTTGGCCTCCCAAAGGCCTGGAAGTATGATTTTGCAACAGGCCACTAGGTACTCTTCCCTTTGCTTTGATATTTGTTTGGACTTTGGTACTTTCACTCCTAAGAGAGGACCTTCTGGTTGCCATTGTGAAAGGTTTTTGTTGTTGTTGTTGTTTTGTTTCTTATTATTTACAAAGTAGAGCAAGTCTCAAAATGAACAATAAATAAATGTATTGTTTTCAGGTTAATTCAGAAACTTCTTGATTATAAAGTTTGTCTAAAATTAACAATTTAACAGTTTAACTAATTAACAATTTAACAATTTAAGTTTGTCTAAATTAACAATTACCTAAGTAACTTCATTAGTTATGTATTGCTGGTTTATGATTATCCCCGTATTTAATGCAGCTCAAAACAAGCATGTATTATCTTGGTTTCTTTGAGTCAAGATTCAGGGCAACATTCTACAGAGTAGTTCAGATTTTTTCTTGGGGTAGCAGTTAGGCTGTGTTTTGGGTCTTGTGATATTATTGAGAGACACTGAGTTAGAGTAAGGATTTACTTCCAAGTGCATGCACATGGCTGCCAGCTGGCCTAGATTCTCTGCCAAGTGGGTTTCTTCATAAACTACCTTACAGTATGGCAGTTGATTTCTCCTACAACAGACTATCTGAGAAAAATCCAAACTGAGGGAAGATACCTATATTTTATAATCTAATCTTAGAAGTGATACCCTGTTACTGCTATCATATTGTATTTGTTAAGAGTCTTAAATCCAACCCACATTACAGAGGCAGACGATAACATAGGAGGCAAAGTCAATGGAAACCATTTTAGGGGCACCTGGCACAAATAATGTCGCTGACAACTTTTAGCAGTTAAAGTAATTAAGAATAACTTAGCCAAAGTATGTCCAAAAGAATTTATTTCTGGCAAGGAAAGAAAAAAGCCTGATTGTGAAGTAATATGTAAACCTATATTAGCATCAACTCCTGCAGAAAAATAATTTAAAAATATATTTTATATTAATTATCCTAAAGAATATTATTTAATACTGCCTAAAGGGTAGAGAATCTGAAAGCAGTGTTTGAGTTTTTAGGGTCTACATATCACAACTGGAGATTCTGTATTTCTTATATTTTACACTTTCACATAGCTGAAATTGGGTCAAAATCAATGTATCAAAGATAGCTTTTGAAAAAGAAAGCAGTTAGGAAAAGGCTAGGGCTGGGTATAGATAAAATTCAGGTCGATGATAAATTTGTGTTAAACCTATATGATCAAAAAGGAGGTGGGAGAAGTGTGTTTTGGAAATGTGCTTTGATTTTTAAAAAATAGCATTAGATGGCAAGTGGGAGTGGGTAATAGCGTGGACTGTACCTCATGTTGTTACGTCTATCAGCCCAAGCAGTGCTCTGCAGAGACCTCTACTCAACTGTAGCCAGAATATTTACCTTGCTGCAAACAAGCAGCAGCAGCAACAACACTTAGGATGAGAATTATGGAGCAAGGTTTATTTTAAATTTAATATAGATTTAGTAGGAGCATTGACAGAGAGAGAGGGACTTATGAAAACGAAGGTACACACCCAGGTCTTGGGCTTTTCAAGATAGAATTATATTCAAGGGTCTTAACAATAGCAATACGTACAATTTTCATAGCCTTTAAAGTCATATGATTCAAAGGTTTTTAAAATGTAAATAAAACTGTTTGGGGTGCACTTATTTTTATCTAGTCAGCATTCTGTTAATAGGTATGTTGGTTTATAGTGTATTATAAAGCTTTGAATGTGATGAGATTAAAACATAGGGTTAAAAAAGAACAATAACCTTTACCACTCATGCTTCACAAGAAAGTCAAGACTGTTTTGATTGTAAACACGATTCCCAGTTTTGTCAGATTCTCATTAATTCATTAATTAAAATTGTCCATGCTTCTTCCCAAGTTTGACAAATACTATAAATCCTTATTTATTTGCAAAATATTATTCAAGTCTATTGACAACAAAACAAATATATGCAGTTCAAGTTTGAGCAACGAATTTAAGGTGCTTAATTCTAGAATTATCCATGTATATATTCTTCCAGAATAGAGTGCATATAGATAGGATTGTTTAAACATTTGAATGAAGAAGCCAGCTTTAAGAAGTAAACCACACTTAGCCTTTCTGCCCATACTGCTTAGTTATTTATAGATGTGGTGGGCTGGAGAGACAAGCAGTGGGAAGAATGGACACTAAATAAACTCACCGCCTTTACCATCTTCCCATGGTGTGCAGTTTTTGGTAATTTTCCTCTTTTGTTTTTACACAATTGTGGAATTGTCTTTCAAGTTTCAGTTGTGGTAAAGCAATGCACACAAAATAAAATTTATCAGTTTATCCAGGTCAATGATATTCAATATATTTATAGTGGCTTGTGACTATTTCCACCTTCCACCTCCATAATTACTTACATTTTATACAGCTAAA
Organism: Arvicanthis niloticus; assembly: GCF_011762505.2. Classification (NCBI taxonomy): domain Eukaryota; kingdom Metazoa; phylum Chordata; class Mammalia; order Rodentia; family Muridae; genus Arvicanthis; species Arvicanthis niloticus. Next base: position 47,104,282 of record NC_047673.1, read on the forward strand.
AGCCTATGTCCATCAACTACCCCTTCCCAATTCCTTTCACCAGTTCCTGGCAATCCTAGTCTACAGTCTATGATTTTGTCTATACGAAGTACTTCATGTTAGCAGTATCATGTAGATTGTTTTTATGTAGTATTGAAATTTTAACAATATTAAGGTTTCTAGTTCATGAGTACGAATGTATTTCTATTTATTTCCCTTTTACTTCTATCAGCAGTGCTTGTACATTTCATTGTAGAAGTGCCCAGTCACCTGACTAGTTAAATTAACGTCTGAATATTGTATTCTTGTAAGTGAAATTATCTTCTTAATTTTCTGTTCAGATTGTTTATTAGTGTATAGAAGTGCAACTAATCTTTTCTGTTGACGTAGATTACTGCCTTTTTGCTGAATTCATTGTTAATTATAAGGTGTTTTGTTTTGGTTTTGACACAAAAACACAGCTCTCATGTCAAAGAGAATAAAAGATAGTTATTCTGGAGCCAAACATGTCTCCATACTCTGAAAACATGGCTTCAGGTTATTTCAACTACTGTGTTCCAGCCTGTAACATTTTTTTTTTTAACATTTTTATAGCTATAGAGCAAAAGAAAGTCTGGATCAAGGCCCTTTTCAAATACAGGATAGAATTATGAGGAAAGCAGGCTGTAATAAATCAGGAAAATCTCTGCCACAGATTTCAGATGTTGTGTGATACATGCTTAGCAGTTTGGTTGAAGTTTGTTGCTCTATTAAGTTACTACATCCCAAAATGTCTTATGTGACAGTCACATGTTAGGTCAGACACAGTGAGCAATAGATGGCTATTAGGGGATTAATGATAGTTCAAGATAATTTGATTCTGAATATCTACATCCCAGCTGTCCATAGTCACAAAGTTCCAATCAGTCAGCATTGTGAATGAATCTGTAACATGAGTGTGGCTTCTTTTGTGAATTTCAGTTCTGTTTTACTTTGGTTTTGCAAAATCTTTAGTGTTTTCTACATGTAAGGTCATACCTGCAAACAGAGATGGTTTTACTTTTTGTTCCCTACTTGGATATCTTACATTTATTTATTAATTGCATGGATCTCTGGAAATAAACAAACAAACAAAATAATGTATAGCTGAAAGAGATTTGGGGTATCAAGCTCAGAACCCTAATTTTAACCAAATATTGTGAGAAAACAGACTTCAAGATTTTAAGAGATTTGCCTGGTTCTCACAACTTGTTATGGAAGTAGTCTAGATAAAAATCATCTTATTTCTGACTCTTTTCCCTAGTTCAGGTTACCCTCAGTATTTTGTTTTAATACGTTAGGTAACGTGTATTGAGGGGGTAGGCAAGAATGTGCCATCATTGTGGGTGCTGGTACAGCCATGCTGGGTGAATAGTAATTCTGGAAAAGGAGAACCAGTTTTTTTTTTTTTTTTAAATTGGTATCTGTGAGCAATATGGTACAGTAATTGTATGTACTAGTTAAAACAACATCATGTTTGGGTCAAAGCAAACTGAAGAAATTGAATAAACCTAAACTTCTCAGATTTGTGGTTATGTTTACATAACATGTTTTCATTTTCTTGCATTCATTTAAATGCTATTTTGCTAGCACTTATAGGAAGAAATTAAAGAGGTAGGGGTGGAGGTGGGGGCGAACTTTAGAAAACAAGGCAATATTGTAAATCTTTTTGGATTAAAGCAACCCACAAATGGTATGCCTTTTAGTAAAAAACAAAAAACCTGCTCGTTCAGGACCAGATCTCTAAATTTAATGAGTGGGGCTTTTATGTGTTTCATGTACCTTGTGACCTCTTAGTGCTTAACTGTTTCCCTTTTCTCTTTAGAAAGACCACCTTGTGGACTGACCTTCCTTCATTTCTCTGAACTGTGGACTCTAAATTTTAGGACTGTGATTGGTTATCAGGTGTTTCTTAAAATTTTTTTTACCTGTCTACTCCAAACAACTTTGGTGGTCTATTTGTCTATATTTGTGGGTGTCCAGACATAAATTATTGGCTGCCAATCTGATTCTGAGTGCCTCACTGAAAGTAGTTTCTCTCAGACTCACACTTCTTACTCTATTAATACCACTTCATGACAGCTGAAGATTTTAAGACCTAAAATAGTGAAACATGAAGTTGTTATGGTCTGTTTGAGAAAAGCTCTTTTAAAAAAAAGGATATGTAAATTTTCTTTAATAATTCCTTAAAATTTAATTGAATCTGTATTTTAAACATAGTATGTTAGCACTTTATTTGAGTTAGGACATTTATTTACAGATTATACTTTCACTATTGAGATGTAAAACATAGTGAAAAAAATAGCATCATACAATGAGAATTTAAATGAAATGACTCATGTTTTGTCAGTTATCACAAAAGAACTTTATGGAATCAGATTGCCTGAGGAAAAAAATAAATCATTAGAATCAGAGTTTGAGAGACTCTTCTGTTCCTGTTGGCCTCTGTATAGATTTTAACTGAATGTGAACCGTTCGTCATTGCTGGGTGTGCTGGCTAGTTTGATGTCAGCTTGACACAAGCTAGAGTCTGAAAGGACGGAACCTCAACTGAGAAATGCCTACCTAAGATCCAGCCGCAGGGCAGGGCATTTTCTTAATTAGTGAGTGATCTAAGAAGGCTCATCCCGTGAGTGTGTGTGTGCGTGTGCGTGTGCGTGTGCGTGAGAGAGAGAGAGAGAGAGAGAGAGAGAGAGAGAGAGAGAGAGAGAGATCAGTCAAAATGGCATCTTTTTTTTTTTTTTTTTAATGCAGTCATATACTGGAAGTAAACTGTAGAAAACCAGGTCCTCTGGGGCATGCCCAGCTGCCCTGAGCTGCAAGCTGTCCCCTGAGTGCCATTGTCCAGCCACAGCTCTCCAGGCTTTCACCAGGCCTTCTGCACCACGAACATCCAGGTTAGACCCACCCAGACCCCTGTCCAGCAGGTTCCCCCTGGGGCATGCCAACCTGCAAGAGCTAATTGCTCTGTAATGTTTTCTAGGTTTGAGAATTCCTTTATTTTCTGAGATTTACTTTTTATTTATGTATATGGGCATCTTACCAGTATGTATGTCTATGCATTGACCCTTGAAGATGATTGTGAGAATTAAGGCTTAATGATATATAAAAGTTTTGAGTGGTTGTTACAGAGTAGTAAATAAACTGATTTATAGCACTGAAACAATATTATTGGTTAATGTTTATTTTGAGTATTACAGCAATGTTTCTGGTATAATACTATGAACAAAAGGAAGGGAACAAGACCAGAAAGTCTAAGAATTAAATCTCCACATTCAAAACAACACATGGAATACATGGATATATATTTTTTTCTTTTTTCTTTAAAAGTTTTTCTCTGTCTTTGGGGGGTGGGGCAATTATTCTTGTGGTCAAAGAGCAATTAAAGAGCACTTTCTGCTCTTCAAAAGGACCAGAGTTCAGGCTCCAGTGCTTATGTCTGGGCAGGAGATTTAATGCTCTCTTCTGGCCTTTTGGGCCCCTGCATATATTACATGCATATACATACTAATTTAGACATTAATATTTCTCAAAATGTCAAAAATAACTTTTATTTAATGTTTTGCAATTTTTCTTAATGGAGTCACTCTGCTAATTCTCAAATTCCATTCTAGATTTATTGATAATTATACCTTGCATTATTTTTTCTCTGAAGGTTTTGAAATGACTTCTATCTCTATTATTCCTTGTTTTTATTAAAGATTACAATGTTGAAAAAAGCGTTCTCTTCTCTTTTATTTATGTTTTCATTGGTCATTTATGCAGATTTGTACGTTTTTTAACATTTCCCTTCTTAGTTTATATCCAAATTGTCCATCGTCTGCCCATTAGGCACACCATCAAATTAATTCTAAGGTTCCCTCTTCAAACTATCATAATTGTTTTTGTTATAATTTGCCTTTAGCTAACTCAGTCCATCTTTAAGAAATATTGCCTTACCCAGCAGTGGTGGCATGCACCTTTAATTCCAACAAGTCTAACCTGGTCTACAGAGTGAGTTACAGGACAACTGGGGCTATATAGAAAAACTATGTCTGGGAGGCAGATTTTGTTGGCAGATTTTATTTATTTATTTAATTTTTATTGGATATTTTATTTATTTACATTTCAGATGTTATCCCCTTTCCCCATCTCCCCCAGAAACCTCCTATCCCATTCTCCCTCCTCCTGCTTCTATGAGGGTTTGCCCCCACCTATCCACCTGCTCCCGCCTTTCTCCCCTTGAATTCTCCCACACTGGGGCATCCAGCCTTCACGGGACTAAGGACTTCCTCTCCCACAAATGCCCCAACAAGGCCATCCTCCACTACATATACGGCTGGAGCCATGGGTCCCTCCATGTGTGTTCCTAGGCTGGCAGTTTAGACCCTGGGAGCTCTAGTTGGTTGGTCTGGAAAAGTGAAAATTGAAAGATGAACTTTTTCATTGTAACTTCATATTCTGAAAGTGTAGGAGCTTCATAGAACATGCAGTATGTGGAGTGGATTTGTAATAGCTGTTAAAATTAGTGTTATAATTGGGCTGGGGAAGTGGCTCAGCTGTACAGGCATGAGACCCTGAGCTTAGATCCTTAGCACTTATGTGAAAAGTATAACCAGAGTTGGGTGAGGGGTGGTCCCTGGAGCTCCTTGACCAACCATCCTTGTCAAAATTCATAAGCTTCTGCTTCTGTGTCATTAACTAAAAGAAGAGCAATAAAGGATTTCAGACCTCCGTGTGCAAATGTATACACACACACACACACACAAAACAAATGCACAAATATACACATAGAAAATCGTTAAGTTTTACTGAAAAGTTACTGAATGAAAAAAGTTGTAGAATATCATGTATGTGTTTTAGTAATACTTTAATGACTGCACATTAGATCGAAGTGAAAATAAAATGCTGACATAAGATGTATGGACCCCAGGAGGGCTGGGTCTTTAAAGTAAAGACCCTACATGGTCTTTACTTAGGGTGGGTTGTTTGGTAATCATTATGCATAAAAGGATGTAGTTTTTAATTATGTGTATGTGTTGTATGTCTGTGTGAGATAATGTGCATATGTGTTCAGGAGTCCACAGAAGCCAAAATATCAGATACCACCAAGATGGGGTTCCAGGCAGTTGTGGGCTGCCCAGAATGGGTGCTAGGAGCTTAACTCAGGTCCTGAGCAAGGCCAGTACATGCTCTTAACTGCTCGATCATGGCCCCAAAGAAGACCTTTCTAGCTTTATTATACAAATAAAGAAACAGTGACCCGAGGAATTACCTCGCCGGTTTTCATTATTCATCTCACCCTGAATGTGTGTTCCCTTTTGTCCCTGTTTTTGAGTCCTCCACCTTTTTGGGTTCTTTAGGACATATACATTTCTGCTTCCTTCTCGGCAATATTCTAAACTAATCTATCTCTTTTTAAATAATATCTTAATAATTCTTTGAATTTTTTATACATGTATACCATGTATTTTGGTCATAGCCATCCACTATTACCTTACTTTGGTTCTCCCTAGTTCCCGTCATGACCCCCATCATAGAATGTTACCTCTTCCTTGATATTAAGAAAAGGTAAAGAAAAAAATCTCTGGAGTTCAGTTAGTGCTACCCATGTAGACATGAGTATTGAGCTATGCTCTGGGGCTTGAGCCTATCAATGGCTATGTCTCCAAAGGAGTGTAGCTTTTCCTCTATTGCAAAAATGTGTTGTTATACTCTGTATATTTTTCATTTTGACTGTATTTTATTTGTGTGTTTTATATTTGTATGAGTACGTTAGTATGTGTGTGGGTGTGCCTTTGTCATTCCATCTATTGGAAACAAGAAGACAACTTGTAGGAGTCTTCTCTCTTTTTCTACCACGTGGGTCCTGGGAATCCAACATGGATCATCAGTGTTGACAGCAGGTTCCTTTATGGGCTGCCCCATTTCATACGCTGTTCATTTTTAAAGGCTGCTTTAGCTAATTGAGCTTATGGATTATAAGTAAATATTTTTCAAAAGTTTTCTTTTTTTCAAATCCATCTTAAATCTTGCTTCTATTTGTGTCAGTCCAGCTACTTTACTATAACAGCATAGAAGTTTGGGAGCAGATCATTAAACTTGAAATGTAAGAAACATTAATAAAGAAGCCAAAATATAAAACTCTTATGATTAAGTTAATAAAAACAGCCATATTTCAGTCCCTGTGACACATTCCCACTGAGTGTTCAAGGTAACTCAGCAGCCATGAGAGTAAGATTTCAGAATTCCCTGTCTATTGCTGTAATGCACACATGTATTCTGAACTGGATATGAATTATTTTGCTCTTAAACCTGAAATGTATATAATGTCTCCAGGAGACACACATTACTTGATAATGTAAGCTGCGAGTAAGTAACTAAGGACCTGGTAGTCAGGGGTTGTGATTGCATAAGATTGTAGGAGACCACCCATTCTTGCATCACTTCATTTACCTCTTTGGCCATTGCCTGAACCTAACCTTACATTTTCCACAGATCAGTGGTTGAATAATCACTGTTTTAGTGTTTATAACAACTGTATAGAAGGCACTGCCATAAATAATGAGAAGTAACTTCTATATACATGGGAACTAGCCTATACTCTTATGAAAATATTTTTAAGATGCAATTATATATTTTCCATAGTACATATAAATAACCAGCCATTATTTTAATCACAGTAACTCATATTTACACTAAAACTTATGTTTGCAAATATTAAAAAAAAATGTGTTTTTCAATTTGAAATTCTTGGCATATTAGGTGATCTCACTGTTCATCTGATTTTCTTTGACCAGGTAACTTTGACAAGTGAGCACACCTTTCTGCTTTGAATAGCATTGTGCTTCCCTGTTGAAAGTATTTATGATAAGTGCTATTTCATTGTATGAAATGTGCCATTGTTTCTGCACTTTCCTGCTGAAGCATACCTTAGTTTCTTTTAAGTATGAGCACTTATAAATAAAACTGTTACAGACATTCACGTACAACATTTTATGTGGACTTACATTTTTAACTTACAAATGTAAGAAGTGTGAGTGCTGGATTGCATGCTACAAACTGTATTTACACATGGAGGGACCTATGGCTCCTGGCTTGTATGTGGCAGAGGATGGTCTTGTTGGACATCAGTGGGAGGAGCAGCCCTTGGTCCTGTGGGGTTCAATGCCCCAGTATAGAGGAATGCCAGGGTGGGAAAGTGGAAGTGGGTGGGTGGGTAGGGGAGTACCCTCATAAAGGCAGGGGAAGGGGGCATGGGATAGGGAATTTCCAGAGGAGAGACATGGAAAGGGATAACATTTGAAATGTAAATAAAGAAAATATCCAATTAAAAAATCATTAATGCTAAAAAAAAAAAAATAAAGAAACGAAACTACCAGACTATCCTAAATGTGCCTTCATGTTCACTTCCTCACAAGCATTAGAATCACCAGTGTTTTTCTATATATAGGATTATGTGGGTGCTCATGAAGGCCAGAGACAGCAGATCTTAGAGCTGGACTACAGGCAGTTGTAAATTGCCTGACACAGGTGCTGGAAACCACACACTGCTCCTGTGCAAGAGTTGAAAGTGCTCATAACAGCTAATCCATTACCAATCTTTTATTTTAATTTTTAAAATTATTTATTTACATTTTAAATGTTATCCCCCTTCCCGGTCTCCCCTCCATGAGCCCCTACTCTATCACCCCTCCTCTTCCCTCTAAGAGGTTGCTCACCTACTCACCCACTCCCACCTCGCCTCTCTAGCCCTTCTCTGGGGCATCAGGACAGATGCCAAAGAACATGCCCTCCTACTGAGGCTAGACAAGGCAGTCCTCAACAACATATGTAGCAGGGGACCATGGGCCAGCCTGTGTATGCTCTTTGGTTGGTGGCTTAGACCCTGGGAGCTCTGAGGGGTACAGTTAGTTGATACTGTTGTTCTTCCAACAACAAAACAAAAGGGGATGGGGTTGCCATCCCCTTTACCTCCTTCAGTCCTTTCCCTAACTCTTCCATAGGGATTCCTGACCTCAGTCCAATGGTTGGCTGTATCTGTATCTGTATCTGTATCTGTATCTGTATCTGTATCTGTATCTGTATCTGTATCTGTATCTGTCTCAGTAATGTGCTGGTAGAGGCTCTGAGAGGACATTCATGCCAGGATCCTATCTGCAAGCACATCTTGGTATCAGTCAGCAGTAGTGTCAGAGTTTGGTGCCTGTGCATCGAATGGATCTCAAGTTGGGCCTTTCGTTCAGTCTCTGCTTCATTTTTGTCTCTGCATTTCCTTTAGACAGGAACAATTCTGGGTCAAAAATTTTGAGATGAGTGAACTGCCCCATCCCTCCACTGGGGCCCTGTCTTATCTACTGGGAGTGGTTTCTTCAGTGCCCACTGTTGGGCACTTCAGCTAAGGTCATCCCGATTGAGTCCTGGGAGCCTCTCATATCCCTGGTGTCTGAGACTTTCTAGAGGTACCCCCCCCCAATCCGGTCCCCCACCCCACTCTGGTGCTTATTTCTATTCATTCTCCTGGCCCTTGGGGCTTCTCTCCTGTCTATCCCTATAGCTGATCCTGCCCCACTTTTTCCGCTCCCCCTCCTTTCTCCCGCCCAGGTTCTTCCCTCCCTCTGCCTCCCTTGATTATTGTTTCACCTTTTAAGTGAGATTGAACCATTCTCACTTAGGCCTTTCTTCTTGTTAAGTTTCATACAGTCTGTGTGTTGTATCATGGGTATTCTAAACTTTTTGGCTAATATCCACTTATCAGTGAGTATACACCATGTATGTCTTTTTGAGTCTGGATTATGTCACTCAGGATATTTATGTAGTTCTACTCATTTACCTACAAAACGCATGATGTTCTTATTTTCAACAGCTGAGTAGTATTCCATTGTATAAATACACCACATTTTCTGTATCCATTCTTTGGTTGAGGGACGTTAGGGTGGTTTCCAGCTTCTGGCTATTACAAATTAGGCTGTTATGAACATAGTTGTAATAGCTATTCCTGGTTGCCAATCTGAATTGCCAATCTGCAATTCAGAATTGGAGGCTCACCTGTTATCCAGATCTAGAGGCTAAGAAGACACAAATTTCTGACCTGGATCTTGGCATGGAGATCTTAAGGCTATGAAAAACTTAGGCCCAAGTAAGGTAGTATATATGCTTTTAATCCCAGGAGACTAAGCAAGGAGATCTCTGAGTTTATGGTCAGCCTGGGACAAAACAAGTCCCAGATCCAGGCATGGCGGTACACACCTTTAATCTGGGCCACACCTTCAGCTGGAGATCTACATAAGGACATTGGGAGAAGGAAGATTTCCTCTTCTTAGCACATCTGTTGGAATCTACTCCTAAAGAAGACCAGCTGAAACAACTAGCCTGTGGGATGAAGAAACTACTTCCCATTCACGCTAACCATTGTGGGGAGTTAGACTACAGACTAAGTCATCATAATAAATTCTCTCAATAAAGAAAGACATTCCACGTGTTCTGTGACTCTAGAGAACTCTATTACATAAGTGGAACACAAATCCTTGTGATATGGTGTGGCATCTTTTGTCTATATGTCCAGGAGTGGTATAGCTGGGTCCTCAGGTAGAACTGTTTCTAGTTTTCTGAGGAATCACCAGTTTGATTTCAAGAGTGGTTGTACCAGTTTGCAGTTCCACCAGGAATGAGTGGAATGCTTGTTTTCTTTTTGTTTTGGATACAGGTCCTTTATTATAAATGTGTTTTACAAATATTTTCCCAGATTGTGGTTTGTCTTAATATTTTGATTTTATATGTTTTCCTGAAAGTATGTGTGTGTGCACCATGTGCATGCAGTGCTTGCTGAGGCTGGAAGTCAGCATTGGATCCCTTGGAACTAGAGTTACAGATTGTTGTGAACTCACATGTGGGTGCTAGGAATTGAACCTGAATCTTCAAGGAAAGCAGCCAGTGCTATTAACCACTGAGTCATCTCTCTAGCCCCATGACTTTAATTTCTAAAGCTTGAGGCTGCTGTCAGCAAGCACTTCTTGGCATCCACAATAGTGCCTGGGTTTGGTGACTATATATGGGATGGATCCCCAGGTGGGGCAGTCTCTGGATGGCATTTTCTTCCATTTCTGCTCCACACTTTGTCTCCATATTTCCTCCCGTGAGTATTTTGTTCTCTCTTCGAAGAAGGACCGAAGCATCCATGCTATGGTCTTCTTCTTGAGTTTCATGTGCTCTGTGAATTGTATCTTAGGTATTCCAAGCTTTTGGGCTAATATCCACTTATCAGTGAATGTATACCATGTGTGTTCTTTTGTGACTGGGTTACCTCACTCAGGATATTTTCCAGTTCCATCAATTTGCCTAAGAATTTCATGAAGTCATTGATAATAGCTGAGTATACTCCATTGTGTAAATGTACCACATTTTCTTTATCCATTCCTCTGATGAAGGACATCTGGGTTCTTTCCACCTTCTGGCTATTATAAATAAGGCTGCTATGAACACAGTGGAGCATGTGTCCTTGTTATATGTTGGAGCATCTTCTGGGTATATTGGAGCATCTTCTGGGTATATGCCCAGGAGTGGTATAGCTGGATCCTCAGGTAATGCTATGTCCAGTTTTCTGAGGAACCACCAGACTGCTTTCCAGAGTGGTTGTACCAGCTTGCAAGAAATGCATGCTGACAGGAACCTGGTATTGCTGTCTCCTGGGAGGCTCTGCCAGAGCTTGACAAATACAGAGGCGGATGCTTGCAGCCAGCCATTGGACTGAGCACAGGGTCCCCAGTGGAGGAGTTAGAGAAAGGACTGAAGGAGCTGAGGGGGTTTACAACCCATAGGAAGAACAACAATATCAACCAACCAGAGCCCCCCCCACCCCACCCCCGAGCTTTCAGGGACTAAACCACCGAAGTGTACACATGGAGAGACTCATGGCTCCAGCCACATATGTAGTAGAAGATGGTCTTGTCAGGCATCAGTGGGAGGAGAGGTCCTTGATCCTGTGAGGGCTTGATGCCCCAGTGTGGGGGAATGCCAGGGTGGGTGTGGGTGTGTGGGTGGGGGAGCACCCTCATGGAAGCAGGGGGAGAGGAGATGGGGTGGGGAGTCTCTCCTGGGGGGAAACTAAGACAGGAGATAACATTTGAAATGTAAATAAAATATTCAAAAAAATAAATCTTGAGGCTGGTTAAACTGATATCTAATTTTGTGTGCTACAAAGGGAAAAGTTATTTTTGTACTTTTTTGTGCAAAAACAAATTTTTCCATACTTTAAAATCATTCGTATCTTGCTTCTCTTTGTAACCTCTATTTCATATAAGGGGGGGGGGGGGAGTCTGCGTGTATGTGTGATGTGTGTGTATATATACATACACACATAGATAGATAGATAGATAGATAATTTATTTGATCTATAACCTCAATTTGTTTGTCCCAATAATAACAAAAATTTAGTAAATATACATATGACTTCTTTTTAATTAAGAAAATAATGTTTTCTACATTTTGAAGTTTTTCTGGATGCTGAAGTTGTTTCTAGGACTTTTCCATAGTGGTAACTAGTGGTTTGTTTTGTGTGTCTAATGGGTAGTTTTTTTTCTTTCTGTGTTCTCTCTCAGGTTCAAATCATACCAAGAAAATTATTTCACTATCTTACTGACTTCATATGAAAATCAGAATTCTTTTTCTAAAAAATTTTGAAATAGTAGTAATCAGTTTGAATTAATGAAACAAGAATATTTTGTGTGAAAGAGTTTCACAAAATTATTTGTATTAAATAGTCTTTCTGATTTAGCTTTTTTCTTAGTTTATTTTCTCAGGAAAAACTCCTTGCTTTGAAAGCAATATCAAGTAAGTTTAGGCCAGTCACTTTCTAAATATTTGTGCATGGGGAGTCCAGGATATTTAACAGCTGTTCTGACAGGTGACATGTAGGTGGGGGAGACTGAAACACACCTCCTTATGTCTTTTTCCAGGTGCTTTGGACAAATTCACAGAGATATTTGAAGAAGAGTCGAAAAATTACCTTCAATTGCATTTTTGTTTTTAAGCAGCCATGAAACCAAATAGGCAGTTATTGCTGAGAAATTTATTCTAGGTGTCTAATTTATAAGGTTTTGAATTGGACTTCAGGGCCTGTGTTACATTTTATTACAGTCTACAGCCTAAGTGTAGACTGGCAGGAATTAAATGGAAAGCCTGCATCACAGCTATTATGCATCTGGGAGTGTGGTTAAAAGGAACTAGCTTAGCTGAGCCTGGGTTGTGATAAAAAGCAGGGTCTGGAGACTTTAAGTGAAGTCCTGGACTCCAGTCAGAGCTGGATTTAATACTAGCCCATAAGTTTGTGTGACTACAACTTGTGCTTTCAGGACATCAGCAATTTAACCCCCTCCACATGAATAAATGATTATGTTACCTGTGAATTTTAAAAGTCTTTAGAGAGCAAGCTGGTGGAGAGGCGATGAGCAGACCAGCTATTTAAACTCTCTCCCAACTGCTCCACTTAAAGCATCCCTGCTCTTCCTTATAATACCCTGCAGCTCTCTTAGCAGCTGAGCCATTGCCAGTCTTTTTAAAAGTGGATTGTTTTCTTTTTGAAATTATGCTTTAATAAGAACTTCTAATTCCAACAAACAAATGTGTTGTGTGAGATTTGTTATACCTCTGGGAAAGATGGCTTGCTGCTTTGTCACTCTTACTACTTTCTGGCCTTCTCTTAGGCTTGCAGATGGGTCAAGGACTCTGGAGAGTGGTCAGAAACCAGCATCTCCAACAGGAAGCCTACAGTGAGACAGGCTACCTCAGCAGAGAACAGAGTAGGAGAGTGGCTACAGGCAACATTTCTCACACCAGCCACCGGAAACAAGCCCAAGGAGGCATCGATATCTATCATCTTCTGAAGGCAAGGAAGGCTAAAGAACAGGAAGGGTTCATTAACTTGGAAATGCTGCCTCCTGAGCTGAGCTTCACCATCTTATCCTACCTGAATGCAACTGACCTCTGCTTAGCTTCGTGTGTTTGGCAAGACCTCGCGAATGATGAACTTCTCTGGCAAGGGTAAGATAAACTCACCGATTTTAGCTAAGATCCCTATCCAGTTTAATGTTCTTTTTCATAGCACGCATGATTGTGAAGTAATTAATTTTAATATGAGCTTACAATAATTTTTTTTACTAAATCTTAGAAAAATAAGTAAGAGTTATCTTCTCAGTTAGTTTTGATATTGCAAAAAAGACAGCAGAGAAGACAATGGGATAATGACTTTAGAGCAAGAAGTTACAGTCAAGACAGGGTATTGCCCATCAAAATTGCAGTCATTTGAGAGGCATATCCATTCTGAGTCAGAATTTATAATCTATAGTGTGTAGTCCTTATGTTTTGGTGAAGTTTGTATTTCCCAGAATATCATCTGAAGCTTGGTAGACTTAAAGATCAGTAAAAACAGTGACTTTGTTGCTTTCAAAGTGAGCATGTGTGTTTTTATATTTCCATTTAACAATGTTTGCTAGCATCAACTTTTAAATTATGACAACTTCACCTTTGCTTTTTCTAAATCCTTTCATCTCTGAAATCAGGTGAACACTGGAAAACCATGACAAGACAGTTTGTTACATAAATCTTAATTAATCTTATCAGTCTCAATTTAAACCACAATACATGAGCTTTTGAGAAACAGAATTGTTTTTTTTAATTTCATTTATTCCTAAACAGCCTCCCACTCTGATGATGGTTTCTTTCTTCTTTTGAGTCTTGAAAATGCTACCAATTAGAAGAATTACTAGATTTCAGATTTTCTAGTATTCTTTCCCAAAACTTAAGTCTCATTGTCTTAAAGTAGCCTGTATAATGATAAAGAACTTATCAATAGTAGTAGTCGTGTACCTAGAATGGAAAGGTAATTGACAGATTTGATGAATTAATTGGAGTTGCCAAATTCCAGTGGAAGTATATTTTCAGTAGAAGCATTTCTGATTTGATCTTCCAAAGGTTTTGGATTGTTGTATAAAAGTATTTCTTATCAACTAATATACGTAAACAATCTGTCTTATTGTTTGTGACCTTGTCATACTGTGTGAGTACAAATTCTTATAGCAGTGCTTAAAATAAGTGAGTTTTAAATGATTTAAGTATTATAAAGATTAGACTAATACTTTACACCTGGCTTATTCTTGGTCATCTTTCCCCTACATCTTAGCATTTTCCACAAATAATTTGTGTTATTTCATTTGAACTTTGTTTTGTTTCATTGTTCATTTGTTTGTAGCCAGACTGACTTCAAAGTCCTGAAGCTCGTGTTTCAGCCTCTCATTGCTAGAGTTGTAGTTGTACACTGCCACACCCAGCTGATTCTGTATTTGAACTTAAAACAAGATTCATTTCTAAACTAGTGAAATTCAGTCTGAATATTTTTTCATTAGAGCTTTAAAGACATTTAAACATATTAAAAATATTTTTTCTGTATTTTTGTCTTAATGTGCTCTGATAGATTCCAGAACTCTGAGGCATTACACTAAATGATTTAGCTTTCAAATACTAAGTGATACATCTGTATAGATTTGAAAAACATAATCCTTTGCTACAGAAAATAGTGTATTATGAGATGCAGTTCTTCTTCAAGGTTGAATGAAAACTTTAACAGCTGCACGTCTTTGTAATAATGAAAAATCACGGATGTGGAATGGCATCTTAAGCGTGCTCAGCCTCACAGCAGTTGATGTGCAGAGCTGTAGAGTTATGCTGCGTTTAATTTGTTGTTAATGTATTCTTTTTTGAAAAACAAAGACAAATTTCCTTGATCAACATTTACTGTTACTTCATAGTTGGCATGGACTCAATAAATCTCAACTAGTTTAACATTGCAAACTCTGAGTAAGACTTATATCTAGATGTTGCAGGAATGCATATTAGTTGTGTGTCTTTTGGAGACTAAAGTAAACAAATTCCATTGATCATTTTATTTATTTATTTATTTATTTATTTATTTTACATCCCGATCACAGCCCTGACCTTTCCTCTCAGTCCTCCCACTCAAATAGCGCTTACCCCATTCCTCCCTTCCCGTCTGACCTCTGAAAAGGGGGTATCCCCCACCCCTTGGTACTAACCCACCCTGGCACATCTAATCACTGCAGGACTAGGGGTCTCCTCTCCCACTGAGGCCAGACAAGGCAGCCTAGTTATGGGAACAGGATTCACAGGCAGGCAACAGAGTCAGGGACATCCCCTGCTCCAACTGTTGGGGGACCCACATGAAGATCAAGCTGTACATCTGCTACATATGTGTGGGGGCCTAGGTCCAGCCCATGTGTGCTCTTTGGTTGGTGCTTCAGTCTCCGAGAGCCCCCGAGAGTCCAGGTTAATTGAATCTGTTGGTCTTCTAGTAGAGTCCTTATCCCCTCCAGTTCCCCCAGTTCTTTCCCCAACTCTTCCACAAGAGTCCCTGAGCTCTGTCTAGTGTTTAGCTATGGGTCTCTACATCTGTTTTTGTCAGCTAGTTGGTGGAGCCTCTCAGAGTACAGTTATACTAGGCACCTGTCTGCAAGAGTATCATTAGTAGTGTCAGAGATTGGCACTTGCCCATGGGATGGGTCTTAATATGGGCCAGTCATTAGTTGTCCATTTCCTCAGTCTCTGTCCCTGTACATCTTGTAGTCAGAACAAATTTTGAGTGGAAGGTTTTGTGGGTGAGTTGCTGTCCTTATCCCTCTACTGGGAGTCCTGCTTGGTTAAAGGAGGTGGTCACTTCAGGCTCCATATCTCCCACTGCTAGAAGTCTCATCTAGAGTCACTCTCACAGACTCCTTCAAGTCTCCCCCATGCCAGGTATCTGGCATCTCCTAGAGATGCTCACCCACCTTCAGCTGCCCCTGATTTCCTTTCAGTCACCAGGCCCTCTCTACCTGGTTCTCCATACTCCTGATCTACCCCCATCCTCATCCCCACCCCCATCCTACTCCTATTCCCTCTCCCACCCTCCATCCACCTCTGATGACTATTTCCCCTTCTGAGTAGATTAAAGCATCCTCCCTTGGGCCCTCCTTGTGATTTGGCTTTTTTAGGTCTGTTGAATTTAGCATGCATATCCTGTAATTTATGACTAACATCCACTTATCAGTGAGTACATGAATGTCCTTTTGGGAATAGGTTACTTGACTGAGGGTAATATTCTCAAGTTTTATCCATTTGCCTACAAAATTCATGATTCTCTTGTTTTTAAAAGCTGAGTAGTAGTAGAAAATGAACCACATTTTCTTTCTAGAATGTGCCTGCCTAGCCTTGTAGTGACTTGATGTGCTCAAATGGTTTGGTACCAAAGGTCCCCTCCTCTTTTCAAAGGAGAAGGGGGAGGGAATGTGGAGGAGGGGCTTTGTGAGGGAGGGCTGGGAGGAGGGGGGCTATGATGTAAAGTGAATAAATTAATAACCATTAAATAAATAAATTTAGAACCATTTTTTTTTTTTTTTTTTTTGGTTGAGGAGCATCTGGGTTGTTTCCAGCTTCTGGCTATTATGAATAAAGCTGCTATGAACATAGTGAGCAAGTGTCCTTGTATATGGTGGGACATCTTTTGTATATATGCCCAGGATTGGGTCTTGAGGTAGAACTATTCTCAACTTTCTGAGAAACTACCAAATTGATTTTCAGAGTGATTGTACAAGTTTGCACTCCCACCAGCAATGGAGGAGTGTTTATGAACTTGCTTGTCTCAGTTTCTTGTGTGGTCCACTGATATTGGAGAACTGTTGTCAGGATTGGGAAAGCCAATGCATTTAAAACGCTGAACATAGTGACTGTAATTTAGTGATCTCTAGGTGATTGTCATCTGTCATTGATCTTATTCTTGATTGCTTGTGCTTAATTTCAGATAGTATTCACCAATAAGATTAATCTTTGTGACTGAAATTTTCAGTGCTAATTGTATCAAATATATTATACTCTATGAAACCAGAAGTGCAAATCTTAAAATAAAAGTTTGCAGACACATGTTTACTGTTCGAAAGGCAGTGGGACCTGGGAGAATGAAGGTTAAAAATGAGATACACTTAAGTTTCATGCAACAGCCAATTTATTCCGAGCATCAGACAATTTATGCCCTAAATATTAAGAATAACTACATGAGTAAGGTGTTCAGTCACAAGGACAAGCCTTGTGTGGCAAAAACATGTTTTCCATATAGATATATAAATAAATAACAATAGTGGCTATAGTGAATAATCTGATGTAAATTCACTTCTGTTTGCTATCCTTGGGAGGAACCCAAAACATATTCCAAGAGCAATTCTATGTTTTTGAAGAAACCAAGGTCACAAGACTCTTGTTTCCTTGGAAGTTTTCTTTTATATAAGCACTCAAAATTTCCTTCATATGATTCCATTCTTAGTGTTTGGACAGCCACAAAATCTAATTTTGTGTCATTTAATTTCAGAATTTTATCATGTGAATGTATGCTTTATCTTAGGGAACATAGTAACTTTTGTCTTACTTTCTTTTCTGTTTACAGGTTGTGTAAATCCACATGGGGTCACTGTTCTATATACAATAAGAACCCACCTTTAGGATTTTCTTTTAGAAAACTGTATATGCAGCTAGATGAGGGAAGCCTCACCTTTAATGCCAACCCAGAGGAGGTAAGTGGAGGGCAGGCTTATCTGCCTCAGGTGAACTGGTATGATCTTGTTGCAGGCTTCTAATAGTGTGACCTTGAGGGGGAATTCAACATAACTGAACATGCCTTTCCAGTCTCTGAAAGACCAAGCTTTCAGTTCTTGTTAGATGGCATAGTCTCTTTTGTTTGCTCTTCCTGGTCACATTCTAATCTGTCTATCTGCTAATACTGTATGTCAGGATTCTTGAGATGTATACCGTATTTACTGGTCTGAAACATATTACCAGGGAGTATAAACTTTTGTTAATGAGAGCAATCATGTAATATATTCATCAAATTATATCTGCAGCATTATCTTCCCATTTACTCTATTTAGTAGTGAAGTACTTGTATTAGAGATAATTCCAGAAAATATCATCCTAATGTCCTTTATCAAGAAGCTGAATGTTGATGACCTTAGCTGGCAAGATGGCTCAGTAGATAAAAGAGTTTGCCATTCAAGTCTGGTAGCCTGAATTCAATCCCCAGAAACCATATAAAGGTGAAAGGAGAAAACAGAGTCTACAAAATTGCCTTCTAACTTACACACTATTTGTATTGTGGCACAAACACATACATGTATATTAATATAATAATTTTTTTACAAACATAAGTTCATGTTTCCTAAAACCTCTTCTTGATTATGTTGTTTAATTTTATAATATTTAAAAGTGATCAAAATGTGAAGAAAAATTTTCCTTCAACTTTTTCTATTATTATTTTACTGTATCTTGGAAAATAAAAAGAGTTTAGAAATGCTTACACATCTACTGGACTTACACCTTCAAATCCAAATGGAAATGGTATTCCTTGGGAGTTACTACTTATCATGCATTGTTTTCTATGGAAACATTAACTAGAACTACCTTAATTTAATAGTTATTTTTAAATGATTTTTATTTGTTATAAAGTTACTAATAATGATTTGGTAAATTGGCGGCTGGAGAGATAGTTCAATTGTTAAGAGCACTGGCTGTCCTTCTAGAGGTCCTAAGTTTAATTTCCAGCAACCACATGGTGGTTCACAACCATCTGTAATGAGATCTGATGCCCTCTTTTGTCATGCAGGCATACATGCAGATAGAGCACTCATATACATAAAATACATAAATAGATAAATAAATCTCTTAAAAACAGAAAAAAGAATTGTTTAAGCTATGCAGCCAAGTTCCAAAATTATCTTAATTGTATTATAAATAGGAAAGTATTTCTCCAGTTTTTAATTTTAAGCTTAAACCTAATCTATTGTTCTTATAACTGTGAATGAAATAACACAGTGATGGTACATTTTTAAATAGATTGATTTTCCCTTACAATAAATACTTTCCTTGTCAAATTTTTCTTGCACACTTAAAATTTTTAAACATGCACTTTATCATTTAATCTTATCATTACAAATATAACAAATAGTTCAGTATAAAACCTGCTATAATGTTCACATTGAGATACCAATTCTCTTTTCTTTTTTTCTTTCTAATGGTTTAAAGTACTTGAAGTTCTAATGCTTTTTCTAGTTGCTCATGTTATTTTTTGAGACAGAGTCTTCTGAAGCCCAGGCTTGTCTTGAATTTACTATATATTTCAGGCTGACTTTAAACTTCTGATCTTTCTGCTTTAGTTTCCAAAATGCTGAGACTATAGTGTGCCACCATGCCAAAAAAAACCATGGATTCTTAATGAAAATGGGATGCTTTATTAAAAGCTAGCATTCAAACTGCATATTTGAAGCCTTTATAAGTAAAATGCCACGTTTTAGACTATAGTAAACAGTAAGGAATTTCCATATATTAGAGTTTATTGCTTATCTCTATATTGTAATTTTCCAATTCAATAGTAAAACATGGTTGCTTTTCACAATATCTTCTGTGTAAACAGATAACATAAGCATGTCACCTTTCAGGTCTTGCACTGTGACAGAAATCTCACTATAGTTATTCATAGGCTAGATTAGTTTCAGAGCCTTTCTGATTTTAATTATAAGTAAACTTTACTGATTGCTCATTAAAGTAGCTCATATCACTGGTGAGCTGTCAAATGTTTTGCTTTGGTCTGCTTAGCAATTGAGTTGAGATTGCTGGAAAAAAACTGAGGCCAACTAGTGTAGTCCTTTGCTCAAGGATATGTAAATCAGGAGAGAAAACTTTTGTAAGCCCTCCCCTTATTATGCCTAGTTTGTGAAGTCTCACTGGCTTCTATCATAAATTATATGGATGTGATATCAAAGTATCATCTTTAATTCATATGTCTTGCAAATGTTCCATTGTAAGCAAAGTAAGTATAACTTGTTAAGTACCAAGTTGTACAAAGTCAGAAAAGTGAGATACCATGGCTGGTACTAATGCTGGTAAGTAGTTGTTTCTTCCTAAGTGTCTTGGAGTTTTAAAAACAAATTATAAAGTCATGGTTTTTTTTTTTTTATGAAAAGAAAGAAAAAATTTCTGACCTCATATATTAGGATATGGGCTAGATAGCTTTAAATGACTAAATTAGAAAAATTAGACACAAAAGTATGTTTCTATGTTTGCAGCTCTGTACATTATACCATAGAGTTATTGTTAATAACTCCTAGACTGTTTTGAGGGAAGGCAGAAAAAAAATAGTACTCAAGTCCATTTGTAATGTGATTAGAATTTTAAATTTTTAGTTCAGATATTTGCTAAGCAAGGGAATTCAAGTTATCAAATTAGAATTTTTAGATCCTCAGTATCCTTTCCATCCTGCCTTTCATTGTTATTGAGAGTTGGCTGTATTTCCTTTCTTCACATCTTCATGCTCAAGCCTGATTGAGAGTAGCTTAGAGTGTTCCTGAATATGTTAATTCACTGTTCTGAAAGGGCAAAATGCTGCCCAGAGGCACAGAGCTGAGCCACGCCAAGGGTCTGTGGTTCAGACTCTGATTCTATGTTATTGTGAATATCAGTACTTTAGTAGGTATTACCTATAGCAAACAAAATTTTATCTTTGCTAAAATACACTCATAGTACAAATAGGCCACCCCCAAAAAGGCATTTAAATGCCAATATCCATTTAATGTATTCAGAAAAAAGAGGGAAATCATTTTAATGACTTTATCCCAATTTTCATTACAAATACAAAATCAGTTTGTTTTTTACTTACAAAGTGAATCAAAGTCATATTAAAGAAAGTTATCAGAAAGATATTCTCATGGAGAACTTGGCAATATGAGTATAATTAGCCAGATCATGGGAATGGAATGCTAGAATCAGAGTACTTTTGGAGATTTATTTTTCCCCCACTCACTAGAGCACTGTCATCAGATATATTTTTCTGGGGTTCATCTAAGTAAGCAGTAAATTATTGTTAATAATATGTTCAAATATAAGTGGTGTTTATTACAGCTGCTTGAGATAAGTTATAAATATTTGCTGAATATTATAAAAAGTGTATTTTCCATGATTTCTAGTTTGTACATAAGATTTTTTAATAACAAACATCATTAAAATATAAAAATAAGAATACTTACAGCCACAGGGAACAAGATTCTCCAAAGGACACCGTTCATGTCACGGATATGGGTAACCAAACTTCATAACAACTGCTGGCAGTGGCTCGTGGGGTGGGGGAGAACATCTGCACAATTTGGTACGATTATCTAGCACGCTGTTGTTATCTGCATGACATTGTGATCTCAGCTGTATGTAATGTCTTGGTCTTGTGCATGAGCTTCTGTACTGTGTGGCAATGACCACATTCTAGTAAAGGAATGTGCTGAGTACTATCTGTCTACACTAAGTTGTAATTTTCCCTGCATGTACAAGTTCAGTGTGTCAATTCTATTCTGCTAGGAGTGTTGTGATAAATGGTACTTTTCATCTATCTTGTCTAGAACATTTTCTGGACAGAGTTATTTTTAAATTTATAGTCTTAAAAACTGATAGTAACCATAGTATAAGGTAGACTTGTTTTCAACTCTATGTTTTAAGTAGTCTTTACAGTATAAAAGTATGCAGTAGCTGTATAAACAAATTTCTCCTATATTCATACAGAAATACCTAATTACATACACTTTTATGAATTTTACTAATTGGAGCCTGGGTAAAAGTCTATTATGAAAAGTATTTTGTTTAACCTATTTTACATGGAAATGAGTTAAGTAGATATGACCTATTTTAGAAGAAATGAATTAAATAGATATATAATTTATTGTTAAAACTTTTTTTTTTTTTGCTGTTTAACCAGGAAATGTATAAGTTCTTCCATTATAGGAGCAATTTTAAGAAGGTGCTCACCTTACTGTTACAGATTTGACTGAGTTTTTTATGTATAGCCTGAAAATGCTTATTATCTATTTCATAGCATAGGGCCAGTAGTGTAAATAACTTAAACTTTTATTCCTAAGGATAGATAACCCCAATTGGTTTTGTCAGAACATACACAAGAACATTTTCAATTATATAGTGAGGAAGTAATTTTCAAGTCAGGTAAATTTGAAGAGGATAGATTTCTACTTAGATTTCTAGTTAGTCGGCTGACAGTATAGCTTTGTGAAGCCTGTAACGCATGATACACATAGGGAATAGTCAACAAGTACACATAGTATGAAACACTATCCAAGTTTATTTGATACAACAGTATTTGGTTTTGTTAAGGAACATTCCAAGAAACATAGTTGGAAATAAACTTATAAATTTAAGAATGGCTGAGATGTCATACTATTCATTTGCAGCTATCTGATAAAACTCTGCTGGTTTATAATTGTTTTTTAAATTTAACCTGCCATCTCTATAATAGAATCTGTATACCTACAATTACTTGTTTTCTTTTCTATTGTCTGATAGTACTTACTATTTAAAAACAACAGTTTTGTTGTGTCTTGACCGACTGAGACCATTTTCATATTTTGTGTTTTAGTTATTACTTACATTTGTTAAGTAAAGTGTTACTTTAGAAAATAAACCCCTAAAGCAATATTCAATATTGCTGTAGACTGATACAAATGTCCCTGAAAAGTAATTTGGTATTATTGACTATTTGTAATTAAATCTTTGATAATCTTATTCTCTGTATGAGCCGTATAAAATCTGAATATCTCCTGTATTTCCAATGATGAGTTACAGGCCATATAGATAGATTTCCTCAAAAGGAAAATGCTCTACCTTTTGAGATTAATTCTAGTTCCACAGAGCCAGAAATGTTTACTTAATTTTTTTATAGAAAACAGTCTCAGTAATAACTGTATGTTGTACATAGTTGAGAGTAAGCCCTATTAACAGGAAGATGTATGTGCCTTGAACAGTCTGTTATAGCCTATAGATACAGAAACTTGAATTTCTAATTCCTCGATAGAATATAAACTGAAGTTTATCTTGGAATGATTGAGTCAGTCAGTAGCTGTCAGTGTTTCACAGCCAGTGCCTCATTTTATGAATTGGTACCTGCAGTATTTACCAAGTAGAATGCTTTGGCTTCAAGGAACAGCTCAAGCTGACAGTGACTTAAATCGTATCTATTTCTTTGCTTTAAAGCATCTTGAGGAAGATATCTCAAAGTGCTAGAGTGATTTCATCTTTGACAGTCTGTAGACTTTGACTGGAAGAGCTGCCACATCTCCTTCCCCTCCTCTGTTCCTACCTCCCTCTGGCCTGCCTGCCTTCCTTCCTTCCTTCCTTCCTTCCTTCCTTCCTTCCTTCCTTCCTTGAAGATAGATTATTCTCTCATACAGTACATCCCAACCAGTTTCCCTACCTCTTCTCCTCCCATCTCCACTCTTCCTCCCCTCTCCTCCAGATCTACTCCCCTTCCATTTCTTCTTCAGAAAAGAGTAGGCCTCCAAGAAACAACAACCAAATAGGACAAAACAAGATACAATAAGACAAGGCAAAAGCCCTCACAACAAGGCTGAACAAGGCAACCCAACAGGAGGAAAAGAGTCTCAAGAATAGGCAAAAAAGTCAGAGTCACACCCACTCTCACAGTTAGGAGTTCAGCAAAAATGTCAGACTAACAGCCTGGCAGAGTGATGCAGGTTCTATGCTTGTTGCTTCAGTCTCTGTAAGTTCATGTGAGCCCTGCTTAGTTGATCTCTTGGTGTCCTTCATCCCCTTTGACTCCTACAGTCCTTCCTCCACCTCTTCCCGGAGGTTCTCCAAGCTTTGAGGTGAGGGACCTGATGAAGACCTCCAATTTAGACTTTCTGTTTGTGTAATGTCTGGTTGTGGGTCTGTGCACCCACTCCCATCTGCTACTGGAGGAAGCCTCTCTGGTGACTGCTGTGTAAGACATCAGTCTATTAGTATAATTAGTATGGCAATAGTTCATTAGGAACTATTTGTTTCTTTGTTCACCAGTTGTGTTTGGTTCTATCCTAGGTCTCTGTGCTATCTAGTTTCCTGTTCCTAGCCATCCAAGCAGTGTAGAGCATGGGCTGTCTCGTGAGACATGGGCCTCATGTTGAATGGCCACCTTTGCCCCAGCACATCTTACATGACTTGACATGTTGTAACCAATTAGCAGACTAAAAGTATTAACTTGCCCAGGAAAAGCTAGTTGAGCTGTATTTGGGTTGGGGATTTATCTGATTGTTAACTAGCTCCTTTTACTCCAACTAAACTCTTACATCAGATATGAAGATAAATTTGTAGTGGTCTGTCGCTACCCACATCCGACCAGTGAAATAAGGCAACGGCAACCGTGTTCTTCTTCAAGCGGTTTATTCAGCTATCCCTGTATAGCAAGCTTCTCTTTCTCTTCTCTCTCTTCCCTCCCCAGCTCCCGTAGCCCCTTATAAGCATTGCCTTAATCCTATCAGCAACTGCCACGAAGTCACTGGAGATTGGCCATTCTCAATGATGCGAGGTGGGGTGATTGGGTAACCACACCTCTCAGCGCATACAACTCCATATATGGAGTTGTCTTTTCTCTCAAGCAATGCCTATGCCAAGTGCCACCTTGTAATGGCAAGAGCGGGAGCCGCTTCCCACAGTGGTCTACCTATCCAAATTGTTGTGCTTCCAGTACCAGTGTCCCTCCTGTGGGTATAAGGCCTCCGACCCAGCAGATACCGTAACTGAAGGAGAGAATCAAAACCTTGCAAGTGGTAACTCATTAAAGTGTTATTAGGGGTGCTTACCCAAAGGCTGTGTCCCTCTTTTCTGCTTCTAGAATTTTACTTAGCAGAGTATCTGAATTTCAGGCCTAAACCAACCATGCAATCCCTTCTATTCTTTTTTTCCATTGACCCAGAAGTGTTTATGTAATTTAGTCCTGTGAACTACAGCACCAGCAGAATTATGCTGAAGGATTTGTAAAATTTGTTTCTAAACCTAAGTATGAGGAATGTGTGTGTGTGGGGGGGGGGGTCTGCCTTTATAATGAGAAAATTGTGTGTGTGTGTGTGTGTGTGTGTGTGTGTGTGTATGAATATATGTGTGTATGTATATCTAGTCTGGTTTATAGATGATTTTATAGTTAAGAAACCAACTGTATCCTGCATGTTAAGTCAGTTTTATTATCTATCAGGTCTTCCCTTTCTGTCCTTTCTCCTAGAGTTATTGCAGTACATGGTTTACCTGCAGGCTGTGGAGTTAAAGTTAACCTGTTTCAGAGAAATGGATTTCCCACAATTGGCTCATGTTGTCAGAGCATCTGATACACTTCCCACTTGTTTCCTTTATTATCTATGTTAAATGCTGATTTTCTGTCTCATTGTGAAATCATCATGAATAAAAATTAAGTAAAATTAATGGGCAGTGTGTTGGTAGACAGTATATATGAATAGGTCTTTTTCTTCACTTAAATTATGCTTTTATTACCAATTTAGATTAATATACTTAGAAGTCTTTTAACATTGTTTATCTTAAGTTCATTTCAAAGAAAAAATATATTTTCTCTAATTTCTTTTACCATACTCTCTTTGACTAGGTTTCCTCTAACTTGATATAAGTATAGTTTAAAGTGATATCCTTGATGTCACTTTATAGATTTAATATGTAAGATGGTTGCCTTTCTTATCTCTTTAATGCATTAGTTGTTGCTCCCAATATAGCTGCTATATCAGAAATATAAATGACATTTTTTCCTTTTAGATTCAGTCTTCAAGTGTTAGGTTTCCATCAGCTTAGTCATGGCTTTAGAAGGATGGTAAAACATAAGTATAACATTAGCTTTATTTTTCACAAATTTATTTTTTGTTCTAGGCCAGTAATTAGTACAGTGTACACTGTATTAGTAATTAATACAGTGACCTGCTGCTAGTGGTGATTTGGAACAGTGCCCTATCCTCTAAGAAGTAGATTTGAGGCATTTCCACATGTCTTAGGGGAGGGTCTTACTAAGCATCTTGACCTCATCTGAGTTCTGTCATTTTGATATGAAGGATGTAACCTCTGTGTTGTTTCTGCCTCCATGGAATAGGTAGTTAGAATACTGGTGGTGTTATGATTAAATAAAGTAGGGCAAGTCAAGTAGTCAGTGTTCCTGACTGTTCAGTAGATAGTGTTCTCCAGGCACAGCTACGGTAACTTAGAGTTGAAGAGACAGATTCTGCTTCAGGCCTTGAAGTTCCTCTCAAACCTTTAGATTCTAGTAAATAACTCTTTGCAGCTTGAGTAGTGGTTCTTTATAATGTGTGCATCAGTCTGACCAGGATCCACAAAGATTGGTGAGACCTTTTGCCTTTAGTGTATTATCTGGCAGGTATACACAGTAACATGCTGTTTTGATGAGTGTATTCCTCTACTTCTGTACTCTTAAGACTTATAAAAATTTGTTAATTATTTTAAAAAATGTTTCAAAGCTCCTAAGTATATTTCAGATGTCCATGTGACTAAAGATTATGACAAAGTTACAATTTTGTTTTAAAAAGCATAGTATTTGTCTCTGACATTTATTAAGCAAGAATTCCAAATCATGTGTAGACATCACTGTCTCATTAGTTTGGGTTGTCATTAAGCATGTCATAGCTCATAAAGCTTCTTTTCCATGGCTTCTTTCGCCAGCCTAGAGCCTGGTGAAGGGAGAATGGGCTTTTCTAAGAGTTTTATCTCAGCTAACCCATTTCAGTGATAAAGTGCCCATGTAATTGTTGGGCATAACTTGTGATTTGAGAAGTGTCATCACGTCTTAGTGATGCACCTTAGTCACAGGCTCAACTCTGTGAGGAGCTGTTAGTAGCTCACAGGTGGGGTTCATTTTCTGTTTTAAGGTATTTAACTTGATTAACAGGGCTTTTAGTTATTTAAAACTTAAGTAATGAGGTTCATCATTTGTCTAATTCATTGCTTTCTCCTTTTTGAAAAAAAATAAACAAGCAGAAAAATCTGTTTTGTATCTCCCTTCCATTTCTCTACATTTCTTTAAAGAAGTGTTTCATTTCTATTTGGATTTTTATTTACCTGTTTATCTTTTACATTGGGACTTCATCTTTAACATTTATCCACCCATTTTGTTTTCATTCCTGCTGGGGACAACCCTGCATATAGGTTTAACTTTTTAACATAATATTTTTGTGATTCTGCTCTTACTCTCTTCCTTTTCTATTTCTTCTCTCCCATGCTCCTCTCCACGTATTTATGGCAGCCTCTACTACTCTTATCTCTACTGCTTCCCCCACCTCTCTCTGTGTCTACTCTCTCCTCAACTCCCCTCCCCATGCCCTAAATAAACTCTATTGCATACTTAGAAAAAAGACAAACAAAAAGCATCCTTTTTTAAATGTGTATTGGTATTTTTATTGTGTATTTTTATTAGTAAATTTATGTGTGTTTTGCCTGCTTGTGTGTTTGCATACCACATGTGACTGGAGCCCAGAAAGGCCAGAAGAGGGCGCCAAATCCCCAGTTTCTGAAGTTAGAGTGTTACAAGCAGTTCTGTGGACCTTGGGAATCTGATCCTGGCCCTCTGGAGAGCAGCTCGTCCTCCTAAAAGCTGAGCGCTCTCTCCAGTTATTCTGTACTTTTTATGTAATTGAAATATAATTTCATCATTGCCCCCATTCTCCTCCCATGTCCCCCACTCCCTGTCAAATTCTGAGCTCTTTTTTCTTTCCTCATTATTGTTACACATACACAGACACACACACACACACACACACACACACACACACATCCTTATTTTTCCCACTCTATCTTTTTAGTAGTTCATTGCCTCTTAAATCTTTCCCGTTAATCCATCATTACTTCAGTTAACACCGTGTGTGTGTGTGTGTGTGTGTGTGTGTGTGTGTGTGTATACACATCACTCCTACCCCAATTCACTCCCTTTTTTTCTCTCTTATTTTGGAATCAACCCCAGGGTCCTGAATACAGTAAACAGGAACTGTAGCACTGAGCTCTCTCTGGGCCTTAACACCCTCATCTACTTGTTTGTTTTGAGGCAGGATCTCACATGCCCCATGTTGGCCTCAAACTTCTTGAACTCATTCTGTTTCCACTTCCTGAATTCCAGGATTATAAATATGTACTGCTACTCCTAGTTTTGTTTTTGTTGTCGTTTTTCTGTGGTACTGGGAACGAAGCTTCGTGTATGCTAGACAAGCACTTTTGAGACCAACTGAGTCACATCTCCAGCCCATCTCTTGATTTGTTATGTTATTTTTTTTTTAAACTATTTTCCTCTTCATCAAGCCAGAAAATTGGTTATCTTTCACTTTTCATTGCCTTATAGGCTGTTGTTTAACACATTTATCAAGTACATTCTCCTCTTAACTTCATTTATATGACATATAGAGTTCTATATTATCTTTTAAAATCTATCACTTCCTACTTTGCTGTTTTGTACATGCCCAACCTGGATATCTGCCATATCTAATTACTTAATTTATAGTCTACTATTTCTTTTCATGGTATAGTAGTCTCTACAGGTTACATATTCCAACACTCCCCAAAGCTCCTTATGCATATACACCTATAAAACTTAACTCATCATGAGGAATAGTAAGATACAAGAATATTAATAGAAAACTTACAACAGTACACAGTAATAAAAAGCATACGAATGTGTTCTCTGTATGACTTATGGTACTTCCGCCTTGTCTTTGAAAGGAGTTGCTTTGTGGCCTTCCTTTGATAGCATTACTGTTCTTGTGTTTTAGGGGCATTTTTAAGTAAAATCTGGGTCCATTGATCACAAGTACTATGACACCAGCATGGAACTTGTGTCATATACAAAGGGGACACAGATTAAATGAGATGGGGCTTAGAAACGTGTGAGCTTACTCTATTCAAAATGGTGATTAACTTAAAACGTAGGAAGTTTTAAGAAGTATTTCTAGAGCAAAGTTGACTAACACGGCAGAAAGCAGACACACTAAGAAAGGATTGTTACATTGTCAAAGTCACACTGTAGAGCATTGCTTCACTTTGTCATATAGCCTTCAGAGGTTTTCACTTATACATGTCTAGAGCATACAGATGTTGCCATAAAATTCAGCACTGCTCTCAATTCAGTTCTAGGCGTACTCTCACGTTCAAGATACTTCCCTGTTTCCTGAAAAGAGCCAAACTTTGTTTCTCGCATTACCTTTGCTCTAGTGATACAGATAAGTAAAAATGGCGTGTTCTTCATCAAAACTGTTGAGACCTTTCACTCCCTTAAATCTTATCCATGTGTCCTATCTCTTAGTAATTATTTCTGGCATTGGACAGTTAAAAATACTTTTTTACATGTTCATTTAAGCTTTATTCCACCATTTTGTGTCATTAATTTGTCTTATGTGTATATTCGAGTTATTTATATATCGACCTCATCACCACAAATAGGCTTAAATTTCCTTTGGGTAAAATACTTATCTTACACTGCTCAGTGTCTGTTACTCAGTACTGTACCTATGTAAAGCGTTAAGGTCGTAAGTATAGACAGATACGTAAGTGTGCACAGGTGTCTGTTTTATAAAGTGGTCTCTGGGTATTTGTTACTATATCAAACTATGAAGCTTAAATGGATATTTTCTTAAAGATCCCTGAGTCTTTGGGGTTAATTAGATGACTCCAGTGAGTCAAGGTGCCTGAGCCCATCAGTAGCCTCCAGGCCTCCTTTAAGAGCAAATCCTTGTGAGAATATTTCTTTAAACCAAATATTAAGTAATGGATTTTTAAACTGGGTAGTGGTGCACACACCTTTAATCTCAGCACTTTGAAGGCAGAGGCAGGCAGATCTCAGGTCAGCCTGGTCCACAAAGTGAGTTCCAGGACAACCAGGGCTATACACAGAGACAAAACCTGTCTTGAAAAACAAAATCCAAACAAACATAAAACGGAGTAAATATTAGGTTATAATGCTGTTTTCCTATACAAATTCTATCTACCCTCACAGTAACTTTCCTTTAGAAATACTTCTAAGGACCATCTACTTTGACCAATCATTTCAACTGCTCAGCTTATGGCTTGGAGCCATCTCACTATAAGACCAAAACCATTGTGTTGTATTGCAATTACCTAACAAACGTGTTTTAGAATTCTCCACAAGTAAGGACTAGCAATTACCCTGAACTTAAGTAATTCTAAAAGTTGAACAGAATAGTATTTTAATTAAGAATTAACTTTAAATAAGCAATGGAATTAAATAGTAGTAAATTTGAAACTTAAGTTTGTTTTAGAAAAGCAAAAAAAAAAAAAAAAAAAGGAATCAAGCAGATGACAGAGTAAGCAACTGAGTTCTAGTTGCAAGCCTATGCTTTCTTACGTGATGCTAGTTTGAACTGACACTTGTGCTTGCTGGCTATTCCTCCTATGCTTACAAGGCTAACCTGCCTGCTCCAGAGAAATCCTAACCTCAAAACTGGCATGTGCCTTTTTTCCTTGTAAAATCAATAAAGTTGGCTTATTTCAGGTCGTTATTCCAGTTTTCTGAATTGTATGTATACTCACTTCTTCACATTCAATTATTTTAGAGAACTCAAGTTAGATTAGATATGTAAGCTTTCTAAACATATGTTCCATAAAAAGCAAATAATCAACATTGTATTATTATTATTAAATATATTTTATGATACTTAATGAGCCACATATTAAGGCTACTGTGTAACTAAGTAACATCAAATGATGTTGAAATGGTACCATTGTGTATCTAGAGAAATATGAATTTATTTTTGTGTAATTTTAACAGGGAGACTAAAACTAATTTTATATCTATTATCTGGTAGTTGGCTTATGAATAAAGTAAGTAAAGTATTATAGTGCATAATAAACATCCCTTGTCTTTGAATCACTTCAGTTAGAATTAACCATTGGAAAGAATTCAGAAGCGTTTTATCATTGTTCCTTAGAGCCTTTGGGAAACCAACATGACTCACGTTTTGCTAGTCAGATGAGTAAGCATACAGTCAGCTCTCAGTCGTTCAGACCAACGGAGGAGAGGAAAGGATGGACCAAGCATTAACATTTGTGTAGTCCTGCCCCCTCAAGCACTGGCAAGAGAGCCTCACGCCCAAAAAGACTTTCTACCATGATCACAGCACACATGTAGCCTTTGTTTCTCAGGAGTCAGTGAGATACAGCTTGAGCAGACAGGAAAGCTTCATGCTATCATAGTCTGCTCTTCTAGTTGATGCCTTAGTATTGCTTTTATAGTACTGCATCTCACATGAAAAGTTGATAATGTTGCTGTTAACATTCTGATGGCTCTTAAAATCAGCTTTATATAAAAAGTCGTATCTTGAAATTTCAGTTTGCAGATAATTCTAACCTTTCAAAAGCGTTACTTCATAGTACCAAATTGCTTTTTAAACTCTTTAATACAAAATTTTAATGAGGATGTTTTTATCTTTGAGAGTCTTTCATAAAAATTCTTAAGTTTTAAGGTTCTAATGTATACAGTACTTCTGAGTACAATGTGTTTGTAAAGTGAAGAAATGCTGAAGGAATTTATGTGTGAAAGCAGTATGTTGCATGTACATTATATGTTATATTCTCTGCCAATTAGATGCTCACATTATGTTAGTATCCAGACATACGCATTCAGGGGAATGCATATTTCAACTTGTATCTGGAGCTACAAGTTGAAATAAACAACTTGCCTTTTATTTCAATAACTGCGCATTCAAATGCACCTGTCATTTATTTGAATGTGAGAGAACATTGCTTTCAGCATTTGGATTTTGTTGTCGTTGATGTTTTATTGTTGTTGACTTAAGTCAAAGTAGATACAAATGTGAGGGTAATGCTTCTCTGGACAACTCTGCATGCAGAGAAAAGGAAATTCAAAGATAAAACTAATCAAATACAACTGAACTTGTGTTGTCGTCCATGCTTTGTCGCAGTGGTATTTTACCCAGATGCGTACAGAGTGTAGGGAACTTTAAAGGCCACGTAGGAAACTGTGAGTCAGCTTGGAGTTTGCCCTACGTCCTGGAACTGAAGTAATGCGATTATCTTTGTTTCCACAATAAAGTTGTAAAATGTTTCATTTGGAGAATCTAATTGTTTTTTTTTTTTCTCGCAAAAAAAAGTTATTCCCTTAAAATGTATACCACAGTGTATGTATCTGAGCTTTAAAAAATGCTTTCTCTTAGGAAAAGGAAGTATTTGTTGCCAAGTTAATTTTTATAGTCTATATTATGGCTTGACCACATCCCCTCCCAAATTAGTCCATATTTCTGTATAGTTAGTTTATCCTGTCATGAGCCTGAAAATAGGATGTCTTCATGAATCTTAACTTTGAATTTCCTCCTTTTCATCGCATGTAAACTACCAACTACATCCTAGTGTTAGATCAGGCTTCAGCTTGTATTTTGCATGTGAAAGCTATAAACCCCATGGTAATGCTGAGAAGACCCCACAGCTGTGGTTCTTCACTTGCCTAATTACTAAAATTATAAATCAAAGCTGGGTGTGCTTATGTAGACTTGTCTTTCTGTCTTAGGGAGTGAGCTACTTTATGTCCAAGGGTATCCTAGATGATTCGCCAAAGGAAATAGCAAAATTTATCTTCTGTACCAGAACACTAAATTGGAAAAAACTGAGAATCTATCTTGATGAAAGGTAAAGCAAAAATTAAATTTTTATCAGAAATGAGTGAGTTAAGTAATGTATGTGTTAACCTTATTTTAAAACCTATATTATATAGAATAATCTAGTTGCAAAATTGAGTAAAACTATAAAAAGATTATTATATCTTACAATTGATTTGACTTTTTTGTTTAACATGTTGCTAAAAGGTTACCATTTTAAAAGTACAAAATGGCCGTGTGTAGCCTGACATGGTATTTGTAAACAGCTGTACTGACAGCACTTGGAAACTAAGGCAGAGGTTCTCAAGTCTGTGACCAGCCAGAACTGTCAAAACAGACACTATGATAGCCCAACATCCCTGGTATATCAAACCAAAGCAGACACCTTGGTAGAAATTGCAGCCCTGGCTTTTTCTTAATAGTTAGTCATGAGGTAAGTGTTTAGGTAACCCGAAGTTCTAAATCCTGGAACTGTCCATTTAAAATTCTATTGTAAAGACAAACTGTAAACTTCAAAACCTAAGGAATATAAGGATATGCATATAGTTGCATAATGTTGCAGAGAGCAATTATGTGAAGTCTGAAAATTCTGCAAAGGTAAACCTGGAGAGATGATGGCTCACAGTTAAGAATACTTGTTGCTCTGCAGAGGATCTTGGTTCCTAGCATCCACATGGTGGCTCACAGCTCCAGTGCCAGATTATTCATCCTCATCTGTCCTCAATGGGCACTGTATGCACAGAGTGCACAGACAGGCATGCAAACAAAACACCAATATACCTTCTTTAAGTCTACCAAACGTGACATTTAGTATGCAATCATGCAGGTAGAGTTGATGGATCAGATGGCATTTTCATTAAAGTTACTCACCTGTGCCCTTACATTCTAGTTAATTGTACACATAAAAATACTGAGAGAGCGTCTACACCAGCATGCTGGCCATGAAAGAAGTCTCCTATGGAAGATGTTGTCCTTAACTACGTAGACTGGTGCTTCTTTGTAGATCTTTCTATAAATATTTAGCTTTGCTGACCTTATGATCTCTGTTGCATTTGCTTATAACTCTGCCGTTTGTGTTGTATAAGCAGACACAGGCCAACTATAAACAAAGCACTATGGCCCTGTTCCATTAAATCTATTTACAAATACAAGCAGTAGGTCAGCGTTTGCCCACTGGCTGTATTTGCCTAGCCTTGCCATAAGCCACTGGTCAAAATGAAGGTTGTGATCATATAAACATATAATCAAGTTTGAGTTCAGTAACAGTTGAAGAATATTGTTACAAAGAGTCACACTGCTTATTACATGCAACATGTTAAAATATATAACATACATTTGTTTATATTATACAACAGTTGTAAATATTGTATATATAATATATATGCTTAAATATATATCCATAGAATTATTATGCCCATATGTTCGGATGGTGAGTAACCACTAAAGATAATGATTTGAATCCATTTCTAAACACAAACTGTTTACAATAAACTATCAGAAAGGAAGACCAGACTGTAAGACAGGGTATAGTCTATGTGGATACATGGATAGCTCTTACATGTATCTCTGAACATGTGCTTTGGTACAGTAGAGGAAGATTCATTACTATTTAAAAGGCATCAACTCTAGGGCTCTTTGGACTTAGATCAGAGGACACTTGGGAAGAAATAGCAGGAGGAAAGAACAGAGTCTCAGACTAGCCTTGAACTCATGATCCTTCTGCCTCAGCCTCATGAGTGTCATCACAGCAGCTGAGCAGCACTTTCAATACTTCAAATCTTAGGTTCTTTGTAGAATTCTGTATTTTACTTTATCATGCTTTATTTTAGCCTATTCAAGAAGTTCAAAGTAGCTTAACTTTGTAACTAATCATACCTAATTGTTTTAAAGGGTAAGGATAAAGTACACTGATATAGTAATCAATAATGAAGCATTTTTATACAAAAATGATATATTATGATTTTTATTTTTTTTAAAACATTAACTACAGCTGTACCTTTTTTTCCCCCTCTTTCTTTAGGAGAGATGTCTTGGATGACCTTGTAACCCTGCATAATTTTAGGAATCAGTTCTTGCCAAATGCACTGAGAGAATTTTTTCGTCATATTCACGCTCCTGAAGAACGCGGGGAGTACCTTGAAACTCTTATAACAAAGTTCTCACATAGGTTCTGTGCTTGCAATCCTGACCTAATGCGAGAACTTGGCCTTAGTCCTGGTAAGAATAGCTCAGTGTGTGTGTGTGTGTGTGTGTGTGTGTGTGTGTGTGTGTGTGTGTGTTAATCTACACATTCTAAATACTTGTTTAGTTGTTGCAGCAGTGACTGCATGGAGAAAACACTCGGAAGAAAGGACATGTACTTACCCTTTGCACGTGAATGCATTGCTTTATGAAGAAAGTCTTTAAAGTTATTCTTATTATTTTTGCCAGTTACTGTAAAGATTATGTTGAAGCTTTTAATAAGCTGCACATAGATGACAATATATTTCTACTAAAATTTATTTCTAACACAGTTACTTTTCACCATGTATATACTTATGTATGCTGTGCTCTCTCAACTCTCATAAGTGTATGGTCATTTTATAAATTTATTTGTTATCTTTGTATTAAGAATTGTGCTTCTTAATTAAAGAGTACAAAACATTTACCTGTTATGTGATATTTGATGAACATGTTTAATAAAATACAGTATTTAGTTCTCTTAAGACTGTAGGATTGTTAAATGTAAATAGCACAGTACCGCAAATGTCATGATAGTTGCTATTGCTGTTATATTAAGCATCAAGTATTGCCCTGTGATGCATATAAAAGAAAAAAAAAAAAAACACCACTTTGTTGCATGTGCTCAGTCAGGGCAATGTTTTACCTAAAGATCTATTTTTAGAGTTAATGTGCAGATTGCGTCCACTTTAAAGTCATCTCTCCAATGAGAATAGTAATTTAACAATCTTAAAAATACATTCTATTTTTAGTGCCAAGGTATACATTTCATGTCATTAAATATGCTTTCAAACTAAATTAGGTTTTTGTAAAAAGCATTCTTTAAGGTAAATATCTTGACTTCTTTGATGGGCAAGATCATAAGCCAGCGGTGGGACTTATTTAGTCATAGTTGGATATAAATGTCTTATTAGAAAACGAGAATAAAGCAGGTTCTGAAACACTGAGTTTGGAGTGTGTTTTCACTAGAAACTTCTAAGGCATCCTGAAGTTCCTCTGAACTGGATGATGTTTAGTCAGTGTGCACAATCTACAGAGTTCCCAGGACAGAAGTTTAAGGAGTAACCTGGAAGAAAAGCCCAGGCCCACAGGGCAGGTTGACCTTGAATAGAGAATGTCTATTCAAGTTGGAGTCACCATAGGGAGATAAAGGTTCAAAATCTCAGCAGATTTTGAACCTTTATCTCCCTATGACCTGTGGCTATCCTGAGCTAGCTAATATTGATGTGTTCTCTTTTCCTTCCAGATGCTGTCTATGTACTGTGCTACTCTTTGATTCTACTTTCCATTGACCTCACTAGTCCTCATGTGAAGAATAAAATGTCAAAAAGAGAGTTTATTCGAAACACCCGCCGCGCTGCTCAGAACATTAGTGAAGATTTTGTAGGACACCTTTATGACAACATCTACCTTATTGGCCATGTGGCTGCATAAAAGCACAATTGTTCGAACTTCAACTTTCTACTGCAGACTGAGGCTACCCAGGCACAGACTTAGTGGCAGTGGGGTTGCATCAGCACTGCTCACTCCAGTTCAGCCTCTGTAAAATCCAGCTTGACTGCAGCCCTCTTCTTCTTTCACTGTTTTCTAGTTTAGAAATTTCAGAACTAATTTTGCAGAACTTTTCTTAATTTTGCTCATCATGTTTGCACAAAACAGCCACTGTATAACACAATTGTTAGAGAATGTTAAACTGACATATACTCTATAATGGAGTGTTTGTGCATTAGATTTGTCTGGAAACTATCCATTTCCATCCTTTAAAAAATACCATGTAATGTATACATATTTAACTGAAGAGATTTATGATCATAATTATTTTATTGTAAAGATTTTAACTAAAGGTTTTCCTTTTCTCTTGAACTGAGTTTGGAAATTTATTTGACTCTGATCTAAGAATATTGTTGGCTTTGTCAAATTTGGATCTGACCCTAGAAACCAATACCAGCTTCCCATTTCTCTCCACTTGGAAGAGTGTTGATTTGTTACTATATTAATATACTATGCAAAACTGGCCTTATTTGTATAACATATCATTTGATTAATTTTTAAAATTTCTAGGTTAATAAAGTTTCAGTATATCATATAAACATTGAGAATATAAAAATGTGTCAGAATTTAGAAGTCACATTTATAAACAGAATAAAATATTATTAGAACTTGGGGAAGTATTACTTCCTCATTTCTGAACAACTCAGTCTTAATTATTTTCCTAATCCTGATCTTTCTTCAGAGTTAGCTAGTAATAGGATATTATGCTGTGAATCACATTATACACTTCATTCTTCAAATATTTGTCAAGGGCTTTTCCTGCGCTGTGCACTATGTTATGGAACAGTGGTGACACCGGGACATGAGATCAGCATTCAGAGACAGCACAGCTTGTGTAATAAGAGGAAAACTGCTGAACTTATTTTCTCTAGTTGTCAGTTTTTGGAGTGTGATGCATTGATCTCTCCGTCTGTCTACCCCAACGCCTTTTCTGTAGCTGTTTCTGTTACCACCTGAAAGCTTCCTCCCTTGCTACCTCCTCCCTCTTCTCAATTTGACTTTTTTATAAAAGACTTCATTTCCTCATTGTTTTCCTCTTTAATTTCCACCCTCTACCTCCCCCTTTTTCAGATAATTTTCTAGTGGGAATATTCAGACAGAAAGTGTAAGCATTTTACAAGAAAGTGTGAAACTCCACCTAGATCCTACAATCACAGTTCTACTCTGTTAAGCATATATGAAGTCATTCCTTCACCCATCAACTCATCTTAATGATTTTAAACATAGCAAGACTAGTTTCAAAAAATATATTTTCTCTGTTGCTAAGCATGTACATTTACATATCATTGAAGAGAGAGGTCTACATTTTTATCATCTTTTCACTTCGAGGTAAAATTTACATTTAAGGAAATGTAAAAATATTATGTGAATCTTTACAAATTGCCTATCCCATGCAAATTAGATTGTAATGTCAGTTATATGAAGTTTCTTAACCACAGTTAATATTATACCATGTCACGTGGCATTGTCTTTACCCACAATTTTAGAGTTGTTAAGGTACAAAATCCAAAGTCTTATTTTTAACAAGCATCTTTAAATGAGGAAAGAAAAAATATTCTTTCATGTTTGTCAATAATACAATTTTAAATACTCTTACTCTTTTGTGAAAATTCAAGCCCTTTTTACAATAATAATATTTTCAAAATGAGAACATCTATTCAAGTTGGAGTCAACTCGAAACTATCGTAATTTTATTTGATTTTTTTGTTTTATTTTTATTGAAATAGATTTGTCTCTCATACAATGCATTCCAACTACAGTTCCCCTTCTTCACTCCTCCCAGCTCCCCCATCTTTCTTATCCCCCAGATCCATTGCCCCCATTCTTTCCTCTTCAGAAAAGAACAGGCCTCCAAGATTCTACAGCCAAATAGGACAAAACAAGATAGAAGACGACAGGCAATATGTGGGAGAACCAAACATGACTTGGGGAAGAAAAAAAAATCAGTGAAATGATTCCTAATGACACTGTGTTATACTAAGATCAGTGTGTTCCTTGTCCAGTTGTCATCAGAGGCTTCCTCTGGCAGCATAAGGGGGCAGTGCTAAGACCCACAGTGCATTGTGTGCAGAGAGAGTCTAATGTGGAATTCTCCATCCAGCCCCTATCCTCAGAAGAGGCCTGGGTAGTTTATAGGAGTCAGAGGGGATGGAGGACACCAAAAGAACACGGTCCACTGAATCAGCTAAGCAGGGTTCATATGGGCAAGCAAGGAGCTTGCATGGAGCTGTACCCGGCCCTCTGCATATAATCATGGCTATTAGCGTGTTATTTTGTGGGACTCATAGTTGTATTTGAAAATACCTTTCTTTTTGAAGAAATTGTTGCTGAATATGCAATTCTACTTTAATGCCTTTCGTGTGTGTGTAATTTACAACATTCCCAAATGTTGTCCCCCTTCCTGGTCCCCTCCACACAGGGTTCTTTCCCCACCGCCTCCCTCTTTTGCTTATGAGGTGGTGCCTAACCACCTGTATCCCCCCTCTACACACCCTGGGGCATTAAGCCTCTAAAGGATTAGGTGCATCCCCTCCCACTGAGGCCAGACAAGGCAGCCCTCTGCTACATATGTGCCAGGGGCCACAGATGAGCCCATGTATGCTCTTTGGTTGGTGGCTCAGTCTCTGGGAGCTCCCAGGGATCCAGGTTAGTTGATACTGTTGATATTCCTTTGTGGTTGCCACCCACTTCAGTTCCTTCAGTCCTTCCCCTAACTCTTCCACAGGGATCTCTGACTTCTGTCCAATGCTTGGCTGTGAGAATCTGCAGCTGCAGATAGAGCGTCTCACAGAACAGCTGTATTAGACTCCTGACTGCAAGCACAACATAGCATCAGTAATAGTGTCAGGGATTGGTGCCTGCCATGGGATGGATCCCAAGTTGGGCTGGTACTAGTCAGCCATTCCTTTAATCTCTTTCATTTTTGTCCTCATATTTCTTTTAGACAGGGGCAAATTCGCGTCAAAAGTTTTGTAGGTTAGTTGGTGTCCTCATCCCTCCTCCGTGGGTCCTGTTTGACTATGGGAAGTGGTTTCTTCAGGATCCATATCCCCACTGTTGGGCATTTCAGCTCACCCCATTGACTTCTGGGAGTTTTCCCCATCCCGGGTTTCTGGGACTTCCTAGAGGTTTCCCTCACCCCTCACCCCAACCTGGGCAGCTGCATATTTTCATTCATCCTTCTGGCCCTCTGGGCCTCCTGTCTCCCCCTTTTCCATCCCCTTTCCCACTCCTACCCAAGTCCCTCCCTCCCTCTTTCTCCTATGATTATTTTGTTTCCCCTTCTAAATGGGATTGAGCATCCTTACTTGAGGCTTCCTTCTTGTTTAACTTGTTAGGGTTTGTGGGGTGTATCAAGGTACTCTGTACTTTTTGGCTGACATCCATTTAACAGTGAGTACATGCCACACATGTCCTTTCAGTCTGGGTTATCTCACTCTGGATGCTATTTTCTACTTCCATCCATTTGTCTGTAAAGTTCATGATGTTCTTATTTTTAATAGCTGAATAGTATTCCATTGTGTAGAAGTGTTGACCAGAAGGGTGATGGGGCTACAGCAGGGAGGGATGGATCCCATGTCTGCTTGGCACTGTGGGGTCCCAGCTGGTGTGGGGAATGTAGCCAAAGCAAGGACAAACTGGAACAAAGCGAGATCAAAACCCAGTAGAAAAAAAAAACCACACCTCTGGGATCTGGAACTCATGATGTCATCATTTTGGCTCCAGGCTCTGCCACTTGCAGTATATATTACCCCCACCCCCTAGACCAGCTACTCTCAGTCCCTTCAGCTTTCCCTGGAGGATACTTCATGATTCTGACATTTCCAGTTTCCAGAGGTCTCTATTGTAAGTTACTAATCAATTTCAATTTCAGCTTCCTACTTCCTTCAGAAGCTCCAAGTAGGGAAATGTCCCTGCTACACCTTGCCTAGCCACAATAGCTTTCTAGTACCTGGGTGTAAGCCTAACTGTTCCCATAACACTGCAACATTAGTGTCAATCATGACCCCCAAGTTCAAACACCAGGTCAAGATAGAGCCTAGACCACTTGGATCACAGGTGATATAGTTTCTGTATATCATTCTGGCTGAACGTGGGAAATCACTTCTCCAGACAACCCAACCCTAGCATGTACCCTGGAAGTTCTCATCTTCCTAGGCACTGTCAAATTCATTTGTTTTTACACCCTGGGGGCTTTGACAGGAAGGAGTCTTGCCCTCAAGACACTATTCACATTGTCACAGTATAGTGTAGCATAAGTGCATCCTACCTTTCATCCTGTATGTCTTTCCCTCCTTCCCTTTCCCTTCTTTTTCCTCCGACGTTTACCTAGAACAAACTATGTAATCCAGGCTGACCTGAAATCACAGAAATCTTTCAACCTCAGTTTCTCAGATTCAGGAATTATAGGCCATGAATCACCATGCCCAGTTTCTAACGTTTCTCTTTCCCTAATTTCTTTAAATTGCTGCCATCTTTTGCTCAGCCATTTTGTCCACAATTTGAAATTTGTGTATTCTTCTTTTTCTTGCCCAGATGCAATTTTTTTTTACATTTTCCACTTTCTTTGTAAATTTCTTCTAGTTAAGAGCAGTGATCTGTAACCACACTGTTGTCTCAAATTTTCTCTGCCTTCAGAAAGTTACTTTAAAATATATCCTCATTCATTTTAAGGAAGCAGAATGTAGCAGCTGCTTTTCCAGATTGCACCATGGATGTCTTGCATTCATTTCTGTCTCTGTTCTTCTCTGAAATCCTGTAAGCTCAGTATTTACTATGCGTACTTTTGTTGGCATTCTGATCTTTCTCACTTCCCTTAGAGTATTATATATAATTATATATATATGCATATAAACACATATATACATATACACATACACACACGCACACACACATATATGTATATATATAATTATATATATATACATACATATATAGTTATATATATACATGTATATATACATATATATATGTATATATATATTGTGTATATATATATATACAATATATATATGTATATATATGTATATATACACACATATATATATGTGTATATATACATATATATACCTTTTCTACCTATATATATATATATATAATATATATATATAATATATATATATTATATATATATATATATATAATATAATATATATATATTGGTAGAAAAGGGAGACAGAATGAGAAAATTTAAAAAACTTCAGGAAGACTGGAGGGAAATGATGTTGTAAGGGATAGGAAAAAATGAGTGCCCAGAAGAATGTTGAGGGCTTGGGGTATTAGAGGAGAAGTTGCTAAACATGTGAGAAGCCATGGGTTCAACCCACAGTTCCTTCTCACCTGCAAAAGGATATTGAGCTTGACATTTACTGTATAGTCCACGCTTATGTTACTCCATCTCTTCTTGGACTTTTTGACTCTCCATCTGTGGCTGAGTTCTTTGAGGTTCAATTGTCACAGTGCTGCTAATGGCTTTTATATCGTCACTAAATAATTAGTCTTTTACCC
Organism: Arvicanthis niloticus; assembly: GCF_011762505.2. Classification (NCBI taxonomy): domain Eukaryota; kingdom Metazoa; phylum Chordata; class Mammalia; order Rodentia; family Muridae; genus Arvicanthis; species Arvicanthis niloticus. The sequence continues at coordinate 47,146,068 of NC_047673.1, forward strand.
AATATGTAATCTGACCTCTGCTGAAACCCACAAGAGTGCTTCTTAGCCTGTCTACAGTTTCTTCCTCAATACGGGCTGGGTTGTCTCAAGCCTACATGTGGCATATCAAGTGGACAAATTCTCATATAGTCACCAGTCATGTTTTCTATGATACAAGTCATATTTTGGAAGAAATAGTGCTAAGAAAGGCAAATGAAAGGCAAGAAGGAAGAAAGAAGAGAAATGACGAATAAAGAGGATGGAAAAGTAAAGAATGAGAAATAAAAAAGAGAGACTGAGGCAAAGGAAAAAGAGTGAGAAAAAGGCAAGAAGAAGAAGGAGGAGAAGGAAGAGGAGGCGGAGGAAGAGGAGGAGGAGGAGAAGAAGAAGGAAGAAGGAGTGCTTAAAATATTCTTAGTCCCCTCCAAATTTGTCACCAAAAGCTTTTTCTTAGTACACTTTGTTCATTTAACAGTTTGCTATTTATTGTTGACATTTTGCTAGCTACCAAGTGATGAATTTTATTATATTATTTTCATATGTATTTATCATTATGCTTTGTTTTTATTCACCCCTAGAGACCTCCCCCCAATTACTTCATGCTGACCTTTTTTGTCCTCTTAAATTAATCATATGTATTACATTACTCTATTTTTCCACCTTGTTTAGGCCTCTTCCTCCCTTCTCATATTCCCCTTTCTACTTTTGTGTTCTACACACACACACACACACACACAATATACAAACACATACACACAGTATACACACGCATATACACAAACACATGCACACACTATACAAAGGCACCATACACCACACACACTATATCCACACACTATACACACTCATACAGACACACTATAAATCACACACACATACACAACACACACACTATACACACACCATAACACATAACACATACGTACACACTTTTTACTTTCTGGTTCTGTGATAAAATACCCTGTGATAAAAGTAACCCAAGAAAGGATTTTCCAGCTCACAGTTTAAGGGTACAATCCATCATGATGGAAAAATTATGGCAGCAAAAATTTAAAGCAAATTACCTTGTATCCAGAGCCAGGAAGAGAAGAGTGATGAATTCTTGTGATTGGCTCACTTTCTCCTTTCTGTACATTCTAGGATCGCACCCATGGAATGGTGCCATCTACTATGGGTGGGTCATCCCACCCCAAAGAACCAGTTTCCCTGGTGATTCAAGAGCTTATGGAGTTGACAATCGAGATTAAGTATAACAATGTCCAACCTCCAAGAATCCTAAATTCAGGTGACTGGATGAATGACTGCTACTTTAATTTTTAAAACTAACACATTACATGCTTTTATTTATATTTATCATTTTTTCCATGTGTGAGTGTTTTGCTTGTGTGCATGTCTGTGTATCATGTGCACTCAATTTCCTAGAAGAGCAGACGAGGGTGACAGATCTCCTGGGACTGGAGTTATCAATGATTGTGAGCCATCATGTGGATGCCAGGAATTGAACCCAGTTCCCCGGTGAGAGCAGCCAGTGTACTTAGGTGCTGAGCCATCTCCCCAGCCCCTCCTTTAAGTGCTTTTAACTTCAGAAGTTGAAATCATTATCTTCTAATTCTTTACTTCTCTTAACTATTCTTTTACATGTGTGGTATTATTATGATTACCACTGACTACAATGTTCACAAGAGCAAGCTTATTCACAAGTCTTAATATTTAAAACAGCAACCCTTTCTAATTGAAATCTGCTTTCCCACTTCTAAATATCACTGTTAATTCCACAGCTCAGAGTTCATGTCAAACATCCATAAGAGGATCTTTTCTCTTCCAGGAAGCCATCCTCAGGAAATAATGGCAAACACAGAAAAATAAGCACACTGTAATAATAAGCTTAACTATATTCATTATTTATAAGGAAAAGAGAAAAATTGAAGAATCAAGAATGTTCTAATCTTGGGGCAGTTTAGACATTTACATAAAAGCATCAGATACTCTGCAAGATACTGGTTAGGTGAACCCAAATCCATCCTCATGATGTTTATTCATAACATGTAAAATCACTTATTGAAATTACATTTAAAGATATGAAAGTATACAAATATGTGTATAAATATATAGACAAAGCACAACTATCTCTTGAAACAACCCAAGAGTTACAAAGGAAAAAAAAAAAAACAAGAGGGAAAAGAACATACCAAATCACATCACTGGGATTTTTTTCTTATCTCCTCTTTAAAAGGCTTAAAAATAGCATATTTTAGGTAAAACAAAATTAATTCATTGAACTATAAAAGAAAATAAAGATAAACACTATTTCTAGTTTACTGAAACTACTGAATGTTTTCATGTATTTTTATTCAAGGTTTGTTATATTTTTAGGACACTTGTCTGCTATGCTAAACTGTGTTTCAGACAAATGTTTTGTTTTCAAGTGTAGAAAAGTAGATCATTTTATTTAATTTTTTGTCTAATTGAATTAAAGGCCAACAAGAAAAATATACCAAATCTATACTGAGCAAATTTTCATTTGTTAAGGCTGGGGGGGAGGGTCTTTCTTCTGGCTGCAGTAAGACAGAATGGTTGCGTTTAATTTAAAATGATTAATGAGATTTTGTCAGGCTCCTTGACTTTACCACCACTGCAGTTTGTCAGGGCAACAACCTGGGAAACTGGGACGCCACTCTGTCGCCCCAAACCACTCTGCAGGCAAGAAATTAACTAAAGGGAAGTAGTGCCAGGTACGAGTCAATAGCTCTGCCTCTCTAGTATTGACACTTTAAAAGTCTGCCTCAGAAATGTGTACGTTTGGGGACACAAACCTGAGATATTGTTTCCAGTCCCTTTGCAAGCAGTTAATCACTTATTAGAATGCTAAGGGGTTTTTGACAGTTTGTGAAGGAAAGTATTTGAAGAGAAAAATTTTCCTACTGTCCTCCCTCCCCTCTAATGCATTTTAAAAATTAAAATAAACAAAGAATTGAGGGTCTCGCATTACCTTCTGTTTCCTTTTCCTTTCTATTTGTTCAAGAGTCAAAACAGTTGAACAGAAAAATCATTTTTCACTTTTTAGCGCACTGTTTTACAGATAAGCATGACCTGATATTTAGTTGTGATTTTAAGTTAATTTGTGTGAATCAATTTGACTTATACCATTTTTATTCATAAATTTATGAATAAATTGCATGACCAGATGACACTAAACTACTAATGAATATGGCTTCTTACTTAATGAAAGCAAAGTAAAATTGTTCTTTGTATTGATACTGTGAATGTGCTTTTATAAAGTTATTGCATTATAGTTAATGTAAACATATGTACCAATATCAATTATAAGGAATACTAGTTATCAATACTCAGCTCAATATCAATGCTGTGTCATAATAACATCATAAAAATTGTTATGTGCAGCAAGTATTAATATCAGTTAGGTACCAATGTTTATGATTTTATTTTTAAATCTGCCCAATAGGTTTCACACCAAAGGGATTTCCTCCAACAAAGGCATCATACAAAAAAATCTTGACCATGTGATAAGTGTCTAACGATTATTTCTGCAGATATTTAGCATGCTGTGCATTCACCAACTATTATTAAAATGCACAGATGAATAAGTTCTTGATATACTGCAAAATTTTAGGTTGTCTGATCACTGCATAAAGAAGCCTTCTGTCACAGCGGGATTTGTGGTAAGTCTCCAGTGATTTGACTTCCCTTGACAGCACTGCAAGTATTGCTCAGAGAACAAGAACAATGGAGTATTCGTGTGTTGTATTAACAGTATGTCAGTCGCCCATCACATCGCCCTGCATTGAGTTTTCCTTAAAGCTACTTAAGACTCCCCAATAGTTGATTGCATTTCAAAGATGCTCGTTGCTTTTGTGTAAAAAGTTCACAGAGGAGAGAAGGAAATGAGATGAAGAAACAGAAATGGATGAAATCTGAGTGAAGCCAGAGGCTATGCAGTTGGAGACTAAGAAAAAAATTGAAGCAGGCAAGATAAAATTTTCTTAAAATTTCATATTTCCAACTTCACCAACCTCACTTACATATTTCTTATTTTAAGTATCTTGCCCTTTCCTTATTCTTTTTACCTTTCTGCAATTCAGAATACATTTAGTATTTCACTAATGATCTCAAGTCATTTAATGTATAAGACTCACATCTCTCTGAGGCATTCTACAGTTTTCTCATTTTTTAAAGAAAAATGGCATTTCTCACATATTCCTATTCTACTCCACATAGTGAAGGTTTACATGGCTCCTAGTACCTATAACAGGGCAACACATGTAAGGCATTATTGTGCATTAATCTTATTTAAATTCTCAAGCAGATAGAGGCTGGAGAGATGACCCAGAGGTGAAGAGCACTTACTCGTGCAGAGGACCTGAGCGTGGTTCTCAGTACCACATCTGGAGGCTCACAGTCACTTGTAACTCCAGCTGCTGGGGGATCCTGTTGTCTCAGCTGGCAGCTGTATTCATATGTACAGGTCCCTCCTGGACTTGTGCATACACAAAATTTAAAAATTTTAATCTAAAACAAATAAAAAGAAATCCCTTTTTTTTTTTTTTTTTTTTTTTTTTTTTTGCCAGTGAGGACTTTATAGGCCTCAGAGAAAACAGAGAGGAAAAAATTTACCTTTTTTGTGTCAAAGGTTTGGTGTGAGGAAAGCAAGCTTGGGTTTATCACAGTTCACACAAGTACACAGGATATAGCAGTCAATGGGGTGCTGTGGCTTTTGAAGGATCACATGATCAGTGTAGAGACCGCAAGCTATACTGGGACTTGGTGGTACCTTTGTAGCACTCAATTATTTTGTGTACTTTACTGTGATGGTTTGAAAGAAAATGGCCCCCATAGGCTCACAGGGAGTAGGCTCTATTGGGAGGTGTGGCCTTGCTGGAGTAGGTGTGGCCTTGCTGGAGTAGGCGTGGCTTCAATGTGTTATGGAAGGCAGACCTTTAGTTCTCAACTGTTCAAGCCACATCCAGTGTGCAGTCACTTCCTGCTGCTTGCCAATATGGATGGGAAAGTCTCACCTCCTCCAGCATCATGTCTGCCTGCATTCTGCCATGCATGATGATAAGCGACTAAACTTCTGAACTGTAAGCCAGACCCAATTAAGTGTTTTCCTTTGTAAGATTTACCATGGTCATGGAGACTCTTCACAGCAATAGAAACTCTAAGACAGTTACTAACCTGAAGAATAACAGGAGAAAATATATTATTTTAATATTTCCTTATTGGGAAAAAATGTGACAAGAGTTCTCAAACCAAAGCATGGAAACAAAAATTGTACTGGAATCTTGAATAATCCATTGTAGTTAGAGGAGTGAAAGGCAAGCAACAGCTTAGTTAGGAAATGACTGAAAAAATATGGGGGGGGGGTGGCTACTGAAAAAGAGATTCGAAATTTGATTTTTGTATACAATTGGAGCTTTGTAAAACAAAATGTGTCACTTCTGAACAGTTTTCATTCTTCCCAATGCCAACCCAAAACACAAAGCAGAAATGTGAGAAAATATATTCTAGGAAAATCAGTGCTGATTTACAGTTGTACACTTATAATTATGGGAGTGGAATATAATATGCACCTTAGCAATATCAAAGGAGGAAGAAGAGGTAGCAAAGAATTCGAGAGAAACTTCTGAAGGAAACCAACATAGTGAATTACTAGCTGTTGGCCACTAAGCTAAGCTGATGGGGAAAAGGCTTACTCCATGTGTGCTGAAAGCATCGCCATCAGACAGCAGGCGAACAGGGATGAAGGTTCAATTTTTTTTGGTAGAGAAATTAGCATGAAAGAGGACAGTTCACTTTTAGTCAGTTCGAGTACAGAGATGACCATTACGTTTGGGTGATATGCAGTTAGACTGTAAATCTTCTCTGCCATTGTAACAAAATCCATGACTAAAGCAATTCATAGAAAGAAAAGTATATTTGGATTATGCTTCCAGAGGCAGATGGCTCCACAGCAGTGGAGTGGAGGCATTGCAGCAAGCAACAGGTGCCATGGCAGAAACAGGAAGCCGGGGGCTCACTTACTGAACTGCAGGTAGGAAGCAGAGAGAGCAAACTGGAGTAGTGGAAGCTTCTGAATCCCAGGTTTTCCTCAGGAGTTGTATTTCCTACAGCAAGGTTGCACCATTTAACAACCAACAGTGCCACTAACTGGGAACCAGTTGTTTCCATGAGCGGACTGTGGGGGACATTTCTCATTCAAACTTCTTCAATAATCTAGTGTTCAGGTGGGAGATAAAACTTTGAGGAATTTGTCATAGGCCAGTAGGAGAAAACATAGAAATCAAGAGCATAGACCAATATCATCATACATATTTAGCACAGTGTATAGCCTAATTAATGTCTAAACAAGGAATCATTGAGTGAGCGAAACTGATTTTGACTAGTGTTCTCAAATAAAGCAGACAAGCATTGTGAAATATAATGTCTTTATTTACCTGTCTTGACCAAGCTGCATTAATTTTGAAAGGATAAGTATCAGCTCAAGACCCCTAAAACCAAGTTTCTCAGACCAAGTTCTCAGCAAAAGGAGATTTATTTGTCCCAGAGGGACAGAGGGCAGGGAGAAAGACAAGAGATAGAGGAAGAGAGAGAAGAGGGTGGAAACAAGGGAGAAAGGGAGAAAGAGGGCAAGGGAGAGGGGGAGGGGTATTTGTCCTTTAGTGGTAGAGAGGACTGCCTCTGGATAGAGAGGAGGCAGACTTGGCCAATAAGAAAATGGCCATTTAGCCGAGCGGAGGTGGCGCACTCCTTTAATCCCAGCACTTGGGAGGCAGAGGCAGGCGGATTTCTGAATTCGAGACCATCCTGGTCTACAGAGTGAGTTTCAGGACAGCCAGGGCTACACAGAGAAACCCTGTCTCGAAAAACCAAAAAAAAAAAAAAAGAAAAAAAGAAAGAAAGAAAGAAAGAAAGAAAGAGAAAATGGCCATTTATAAAGTTAAAATCAGGAACCCAGTTTTAGGATGAGGTGTTTAATTTTAAGCAAATCATGAGTCAGCACTAATGACTCCATCCAGAAGAAACTGAGAGGCTCTGCCTATCAGCATGAGTCAGCCAAAGTGACAAGAAGCAGCCAGAAAACCACCCGAAGTTCTTATTGAATGTCTCTCTATGAAATTTGACAAGCAGCTTCCTTCCAGTCTGGGCCAGAGCACAGAGCAGATCTTGGGTGGCAGCTCTGCCCCCAATCTCCAAGAACCCAGAGGAAGTGGAGATCCCAGGTGCTCTAACTTGGGCAGTAAATTGTCTGAGCTTGAGCACTGAGCAGATTTTGGGCCCCAGTGCTTACCCCAGTAGTTACACCCACCCCACAAATTCTGATACAACCAAGAAAATAGGAAAGACAGGGCAGGTAGCACTAAGGAGATACAGATGGCAAAAGGCAAGCACAAGAATATAAGCATCAGTAACCCAGGGTACTTGGCATCATTAGAAACTAGTTCTCCCACACAAGGAAGTCCTGAATTCCCCATATCACTAGGAAAGCAATATTCAGATTTAAAATCACTTCTAATGATGATGATAGAGGACTTCAAGAAGGACATAAATAACACTCTCAAAGAATTTGAGGAGAACACAGGTAAACAGGTAGAAGCCCTTAAAGTGGAAACACAAAAATTTCTTAAAGACTTACAAGACAACACAACCAAACAGGTGAAGGAATTGAACAAAACCATCAAGGGCATAAAAATGGAAGTAGAAAAAAATCAAGAAATCACAAAGGGAGACTACCTGGAGATAGAAAACCTAAGAAAGAAATCAGGTGTCATAGACACAAGCATTACCAACAGAATACAAGAGATAGAGGACAGAATCTCAGGTGCAGAAGATATCATAGAAAATATTGACACAACTGTCAAAGAAAATGCAAAATGCAAAAAGTTCTTAACACAAAACATCCAGGAAATTCAGGACACAATGAGAAGACCAAACCTAAGAATAATAGGTATAGATGAGAGTGAAGATTCCCAACTTAAAGGGCCAATAAATATCTTCAACAAAATTATAGAAGAAAACTTCCCTAATCTAAAGAAAGAGATGCCCATAAACATACAAGAAGCCTATAGGATGTCAAATAGACTAGACCAGAAAAGAAATACCTTCCGTCACATAATAATCAAAACACCAAGTGCACAAAACAAAGAAAGAATACTAAATGCAGTAAGGGAGAAAGGCCAAGCAACATATAAAGGCAGACCTATCAGAATTACACCAGACTTCTCACCAGATACTATAAAAGCTAGAAGATGCTGGACAGATGTCATACAGATCCTAAGAGAACACAAATGCCATCCCAGGCTATTATACCCAGCAAAACTCTCAATTACCATAGATGGAGAAACCAAGATATTCCACGACAAAACCAAATTTACACAATATCTTTCTACAAACCCAGCATTACAAAGGAAAATAGCAGGAAAGCTCCAATTCAAGGAGGGAAATTATACCCTAGAAAGAGCAAGAAAGTAACCCTCTTCCAACAAATCCAAAAGAAGATAGCCACACAAAGATAACTTCACCTCTAATAACAAAAATAACAGGAGACAACAATCACTGTTCCTTGATATCTCTTAATATCATTGGACTCAATTCCCAAATTAAAAGACATAGGCTAATGGACTGGATACATAAATGGGACCCAGCATTTTGCTGCATACAGGAAACCTGCCTCAGTGACAAAGACAGACTCTACCTTAGAGTAAAAGGCTGGAAAACAATTTTTCAAGCAAATGGTCCTAAGAAACAAGCTGGAGTAGCCATTCTAAAATCTCCATCTGAGAACACAAACGGAGGGACTCATGGCTCCACCTGTATAGGTAGTTGAGGGTGGCCTTGCCAGGCATCAGTGGAAGTGGACAGCCTTGGTACCTTAAAGTTTGGATTCCCTAGTGTTGGGGAATTTTAAGAGCAGGGAGGTGGGAATGAGAGGATGGTGGGAGCACAGCCTCATAGTAATTGGAGGAGGAAAGATGGGGAAAGGGTTTAGGCATCAGTAAAAGTAGAGGGCCTTGGTGCCTGAAAGTGCAGATCCCCAAGTTTTGGGGAATTTCAAGAGCAGGGAGGCGGGAATGAGAGGGTGGTGGGAGCACACCCTCATAGTAATTGGAGTGGGGTCAGGAGTTAGGCATCAGTGGAAGTGGAGGGCCTTGGTGCCTGAACGATTGGATTCCCTAGTGTTGAGGAATTTGAGAACAGGGAGGCGAAAATGGGAGGATGGTGGGAGCACACCTTCATAGAAACGCCCAGAATTATATGGATTAGACATGATTGAGGCAGGCAGCCAGAAGACTAGATTCCAGAATTCAAACAAACAATTATCTTGTTACTAAAATTTGTTTTGAGAATTGTATATTGCAGAATACATAGCCTTGGTGTATCTACTCATCAGGCAAGCTGAGCAGACCTGCTCGAACCTCTGATGTCCTGGAATTCCAGCCGGATGCAGTGAAGACACAGTGTCAGAGGCTTATCCATTTATTCTTCCCCCAACCCCTCTTCTAATATCTCAACACCCATAATCAGATTGAAGAAGTTAATGAAGAGTCGGTGCCCCTATTTTCTGGGCTTGGGGACTGAGGTGGTTAATATTGGGATGTCTTTCTAGGGAAAAGTAGTGGTTTTGGTGGAACAGGGAGGATTAGCTAGGATTTATTGCATAGCCATAACCTACTGGTATAAATATGTATAATTGTTATTAAGATGAAGTTATAATTTCTTAAATGGTACAAAATTTACTTTGATTTCAAATTTAAGGTTTTTATTCGTACAAGCTTCTTATAAATATAAAAGTGAGATGAATATTGTTATTATCATAGGCATTGTGCCTGTATAACACATTTAGGAATACAAGGCTTAGACCCAGTCCCTCTTTAACTTTTTAAACTTATTTGAGATGGTTAGCCTGTGAGTTAAGAGCCTATAGCAGATTCATGGCTTTGAATTTATTGTTAGGGAATTTTCTATATTTTCTTTAGAAATAGCTGAAAGGAGTTAACAGACAACAGCCCAGATAGCCTTACATGAATAGTTGGTTTTCAAAACATCAGAAACCCACATAATTGACGTTAGAAACATTTCTGTATTAATGTTCATTTTGATCAGAGACCTGTCCGCTCCTGACAGCTTCCTGTATTGGATTCCAAGAAGAAATTGAGCATCTTTGGAGTTACTCCAGTTGTAGTGAGACAGCCACTAGGCAAGAATTGCCTCTTTCTATCTACAGACAAAATACTGTCCAGAAACGGACACGCTTGCAGAATAGTCAACTGATTATATCTGCCAAGACAGAGTAATCAGACCTTAATAATTCTGCATCACTAGGTCTGTCAGATGATCCTGGGCTAGAAGGCTGAAGATCGGATGTTCCAACATTCTGTAGTATAGGGACTGTCAAGGTGTCCAGCGGTCTCTATAAATTGGCTATGTTTTAGAAGCTATGCTTTGTGCTTCCCATAATCTCAGTTAACTCAGTCATTTTGGACTTCTGATGGGGTTGAAAACTGATAGTCTCATAGCCAATCCTTGCTATTTACTTTGAGAGAAAAGATTTGAGAGGATGTTTTTTAGCTGACATTCATTCTAAAGCAAGAAAAAAAAGCCAGGTTCAGAACTAAGTCTTTTATTTAGGAGAGATGACAGAGGTTCTGCTTAGTCAACAAAATGATGGACTGGGTATTAGGTCTATCTTGCACCTTACTGACATAAATTGGTATAGTTATGCTCTAACTGTATTTTGAGAGAAAAGTTTTATTTTAACAGGAAGGGTGATATGTAGGTGGAGCTAAGGTGGGAGGAGTAAGGAGAGGAGGAATAAGGAGAGGAGGAAGAGAAGGAGAGGAGGAGCTAGGTGATGAGAGAGAAAGAGAGAGGGGGGCCAGACATGGAGGCGGATATTCACATGTCTCTGCCAGTCAAAGATAGTTGATCTATCTAGGTTGGGTATTAGGTTACACTTCTGATTGATATTGAGCATTACCAAAGTTATAAAGCCTTTGGTTGACATTTAAAAAATTGTATAAAAGCAAAAAGGAGAAGGGGGTATGGGATAGGGGTTTTCTAGGGAGGGGAAATGGGGAAAGGGGATGGCATCTGAAATGTAAATAAAATATCCAATAAAAAGAAATTTTAAAAAATTCACACCAGAAAACAAAAAAAAAGAAATTTGACAAGCAAAGCTCCATGAAGACCAGCAAGGTGAAGCAATCAATGCTAGAGCTGCCCACTCTCTCTTGGGTTATATTTACACTCTTTCCAAACATCACAGTTCCTTTTCAAGTGTCTGTTCCAGCAAAACATCACACACCCTTTCACCAGGCAGCTTCAGGAAGAACACCGTGTGTCTGTTCTAAGACATCCGCTCACGTGTCTGCTTCAGCAACACACACCCTTTCACCAGGCAGCTTCGGGAAGAACACCGTGTGTCTGTTCTAAGACATCCGCTCACGTGTCTGCTTCAGCAACACACACCCTTTCACCAGGCAGCTTCGGGAAGAACACCGTGTGTCTGTTCTAAGACATCCGCTCACGTGTCTGCTTCAGCAACACACAACCTTTCACCAGGCAGCTTCGGGAAGAACACCGTGTGTCTGTTCTAAGACATCCGCTCACGTGTCTGCTTCAGCAACACATCATCTCAGAAGACAATTTCCAGAAGAACATTACATGACACAACTGGGTTTCCAACCAAGCCAGAAATTTCCACTTCATGGGACTCCTAACAGTGGGAACAGGGACTGTCTCTGATTCTGTTGCCTGTTTTTGAGACTCCTTTTCCCTACTGAGCTGACTTGTCTAGCCTCAAAAAGAGTTGTGTGTTGTCTTACTGCAAGTTGATACGCCAAGGCAGGTTGATATCCTAAGGAGGTCTCTTCTTTTCTGGAGAGAGGAGTGGATGAGGAAGAAAGGAGAGGGGGGAAGGACTGGGAGAAAAGGAGGGAGGGAAAACTGTGATCAGGATATAAAGTAAATACATTAATTAATAAATAGGCAAGAGTATTTGTTAATTAGTTGATAGACTATAATTTTATACTCAAAATACTTAAAACCAATTTTACTATCCCAAATTAAATCTCACCGTAATGACTAGGATGTGTACAAATACCACTCCAAGTCTAACCTCATCCCTAAAACATCTCAGAGACTTCAGAAATGCATTGGAGTTGCATGTTATCTTGTAGGAAGTTTTATTGCTCTTGATTTCTTCACAAAGGTACTGTCACCTAATTATATTGGTAGTCACAAACCAAAAGAAACCAAACTGACACCCTGGAGGCTGAGGATAGGAAGCTTGAGGCCAGCCTGGGCTACAGAGAGAGACCAGGTTTAAAAGTAACAGGTCTTGTTATCTACAGTACTTGCTATTTAGAATATGTTCTGTTCTGTTCTGTTCTGTTCTGTTCTGTTCTGTTCTGTTCTTAGTTAAGAAATGAGAAGCAGAGCCTTTTCAGTATGGGCTTGCTACAGTCCTTGAAACTCTCTAGACACACTTCTACGAATAATTTCTGCCTTTGACCTGTCACCTAAGTTTCTCCTCCGAGTCTCCCTCTGTATACAGATCAGCCTGACATCTCTAGGTACCTAGCATTAGTGACTTGTCAAACAGACCCAGCTCAGCTTAAGACCACCCCAGTGAGCCTTAGTCTCTCCAACAGGCACCTGCCTTTCAACTGGGGCACTCTGGGGTTTATTGTCTAAACCAGGACACTTTTGAGAGTGTTAAAATGCTAAACCAGATGGTGCTTCAACATAGCAGGCAAGGACTAAGATGTATGGTTCTGCTGCTTGTGACTGTAATACAATGTCATAAATGCAATAATAAACCTAAACACTTGGACATGGAGTCGTGTTGGATGCAGTGTGTGCAAGGTTCAAAATTTGTTTTCAATCAAAAACATCCCTAAATTGTTTTCCAGTTGGAATCCATGATTTAAGAAAACTAAAGAAACCCTGTGATGGTTGGACCATTTGTATCATGCCTCATACCTCAGCCCTGGCATGAGAAGGAAACTCAAATTCTGGAAATGTGTTTTATAAGTAGTTCCCTATAGAAAGAAGTGTCATTGCTATATGAGTTTCAGAAACCTCAAACTTAATTGACAATGATAGTGAAATGAGTTGTAGCTAATGTGTAGTTTATTCTTCATTGTACTTACTCAGCTAAGAACTTTTCCTTCATGTCATTTACTAGATCTTCTGAAGAGGTAACAGTTTTTTCTTTTTCTTTTTTTTTTCTTTTCTGTAAGAAAAAAAACAAAACCTTTCTGAAGACGGAGACTATTATTTTCTCATAAGTAAATGCATATCTCAAGGTTAGGGTTAAGACTGGAAATTGTGATTTATTGTAATATCAGTTAGAGGGGCCATCTTGAGAGTAAGAAATAAAATGTATGAAATCAATACTGTGCTTTAAATGGCAAGTAATACTATATTGGTGGTTTTCTTTTGTTTATAAAACCATTTGTTTGAATTATATTTCAGTAGATACCACATTTCATAAGAGAATTGTGTGGATTGAGATTATGCAAAAAGATAACTCAAATAATCACTCAATAAAAAAATATAGCTGGGTATGGAGAAGGGCATCTGTAATTCTAGCGCTAAAGAGAGGTGAGTTGAGGCAGGAGGACAGCAAGTTTGGAGCTTACTTGGGTTATTTAACAAGATTCTAGAGAAGGAGGAATTGAGGAGGAGGAAGAAGAGGAAGAAGAGGAGGAAGAGGAGGAAGAGGAAAATGAGGAGGAAGAAGAGAAGGGGAGGAGGGGAAGGGAAGGAGGAGGGAGGAAGGAAGAGAAGGAAGAGGAAGAAGAGGATGAAGAAGAGAAGGGGAGGAGGGAAGGAGGAGGAGGGAAGGAGAGGAGGAGGAGAAAGAGGAAGAGGAAGAGGAAGAGGAGGTGGAGGAGGAGGGAATGTAACCCAATACAGAGTGCTTGTCCATGTGAGATGCTGGCGTCTCTGAGACAAACCCAAAAGATAAAATCTATTTATGCCCTTAGGAAAAGAGCAGACTCACCTGCATATAACATCTCCAAACAAAGCAGTATTACTCTTCTCTTTATCACATGATATGAAGATTACGTGCCCCTTTTAGACTTAAAGAACTCTTATTGAGAAACAAGGATGTGAACCACACATGGCAAATGCAGAGGGAATCTCAGACTCTGCATTGAAATGATTGCAAATATTACTGCATTTCGTACAAACATCTTCAAAGATGAAGTGGATTTTTTGTTTTTGTTTTTTGTTTGTTTGTTTGTTTTAATCTCTACTTTAGATTTAAGAATGAATAAAGGTCCAATTTCATTTGGGAAAAATATCTCCATTCTGTTTCAAAGAAGGAGTCTAATTGAATGAAGCACTTTAATTCCCCAGTGTAAGGGCTTGAAGTCTGGCTGAGTATGTACATGATTACGAGTGTGTTTCTATTGGTGCCTGTGTTTAGTACTTGTCCATATGGATATTACTCCAAAATGTTAGTTTGGACACTAACCCCCAGATTAACGGGCCAAAGTGTAATAGCCAAATATATTAATGTAAATTTGAATAGAATTGAGTCATGGCTTGGTTGTCTCTGTGTAAATTCAGATGTCCAGACTCCTGCTATGATCTGAACATCTGGAGCACAAAGGAACGCGATGAAGAAAAGAGACGAATTACTTAACATAACATAAGCTTGGGGAGTATGCAGGCAGGTCTTGAACGGACACAGCTGGCTCTCTGCCTTCTGAACAGATGAGTGCCTAGCAGGGGATGCTTTGAAAAATTGAGAACTTGATGTACTGTGGTGGTTAGCTATTAACTATATTGCTCAAGCAGAGACACTCGCAAAAAAAAGTATGTTAGACAATTTTACAGCAAGCAGCTATCATTTGCACAAAATTTTGCTTTGCAGAATGCTATCAGTGTCATGAACTCTGCCACCTAGTGGCTATGTCAATAATTACAGGATTTTCTTCCCACAAGGATTTTTTTTTTCATTGGTGGAAAGAGTTGCCCTAATTCTATTGGCAGCAGGTCTTTTATTTGTTTTGTTCATTGGAGCTCCTAGAACAGTGCCTGGGCGTTAGCTGTCAGGATGGCCGCTGGAGGTACACTTCATTTAAAGATTATTGTGATGGACAGTATAATTGAAATTACCATCTCAAAGTTATGCTGATAAAATTTTGTTTCACAAAACAGAGAGGATATCTGAATAGCTTCTAAAGTAAATGGTGAGGTCTATACTCTCATGTTAGAGATTAAGTGATATTCAATATTAGGAATAGGAAATATCCTCATTGCTTTCTATATACAGATAATATTGGTAATTTAAGCTTCCACTCCCAGGGTGCTGGGATTAACGGCAAAAACGCCACACAGGCCTTGACCACTTTTAAAAGAACATATATGCATATGAAATAAAATCTTATTTTTTATCCTTTTGAATATTACTTTGAATATAACTTTTTGTGCTTAATGAACCTACATTGTGAATGACATAAAAAATTTAAAATGTATATAGTCTCAGGATTCAGGAAACTGGTGCTGGGGCAGGAGGATCACATGTTAGAGGCCAGCCTGAATTACATAGGGAGTTCCAGAAAAGCCTGGCTACATAGAGAAACTCTGTCTCAAAGCAAAGAACCAAAATAAGCTAAATAATCATTATACATTTAAATAGTCATTCTAACATACTTTTTTTTAGTTTTGAAACTTTATCTTGAATATTATCTTTTAAAAGAAAACATACAACTGTGCTTTAAAGCCTAAAAATATATAGAATGAAAAATTACCGAGTGATCTATCTAAAAGTTCCTTCAAAGGATCATTTCCATTCTGATGATACGTCAACAAAATGTATAAACAAATGACATTTGGTAGTAGGATGTCAACCGCATCCTAAAAAAATCTTACTCCTCATGTTTTCAAATCAATTCACAACTTGAATAATGACGCAATATCATAGTAATATATCGTTAAGATGCAAACCTCATTTTAATTAGCTTAAAACATGTTGTTTTTGTTTGCACGGGTGCAGTACCTGTGGAGGCCAGAAGAGGGCTGCATTAGATGCCTTTGGAGCTGGTATTACAGGTGGTTGAGTCCTCAAATAAGGGTGCTGGGGACTGAACTGGGTGGGTTCTCCTGTAAGAGCAGCAAGCATTGTTGCTTACTACTGAACCACTTCTCTGGCACTTACATTCTTTGCGTGAAACTCATGTGTGCGGCATACAATTCATACTCTCATTCTTCTGAACAAATACGATTTTAGATAAATATTAAATCAGAAGCGGAGGGCACAACTTGTTGGTGAGTCAATAGATAAACGTGTAGCCAAAATACAAATGCCAGCAGGGCCAGGTGTGAAGAAGTTTAAAAAAAAAAAGAGTTTAAACTTGAAAAAGAACAAAAAACAAAAACAATGCCTGGGAGGGGGAGAATGGGACAGGGTGTGGTCCTGTGAAGGTGTACTTGTCCAGCATGTTCAAGATACTGCTTAGAAGTGGAAGGATAGAGGGGGAACCGAAAGAGGAAGAAACAGAGGGAGGGAGGGAGGGAGGGAGGGAGGGAGGGAGGGAGGGAGGGAGGGAGGGAGGGAGGGAGGGAAGGAAGGAGGGAGAAAAGCTAGAGAGCTTGAATTTCTTCTGAATCTAAGGCTGATCTTAAGTTTTCAATTCTCCAGCCTCAGCCTTCCAGGAACTAGGATTATATGCACTCACCAAAACTCTAGGCCTAAAATGTATTGTTCAGAAAAAAAGCAATTTTTGAAGATTTTTGAAGATGGAAGTTACAGTTGATTGCATTCAAAGTCAGTGTTTGCCTCTCTAAAGAAAAGGTATTATTTCCACACCTACTGTAATTCCACACATAGTCTTTGTGATTGATGGAGAATTAATACGCACATACAAAACCACACACACACACACACATACACACACAACCCGGTTTAGACTAACATCTTTAATTATGCTTTAGCATATGTGAGGTAATTTGTTTTCTCAACTGGATTCTCAGGTCAAGGTCTCCAGTGTTTATTTGAGCCAGTTACATATCTCATTTTCATAACAGTCCCTGGAGGCTACAGTCACACATGGTTACTTCAGCCTTCGTGGAAGCAATACAGTACAGAAGCCAGGGCTGTCATAGAAAACATAGGACAGTGACAATTTCAGTTCCTCTCACAGTGACAAGACTCTTTCAGGTAAGAGATTAAATATTGCTTTCTTTTCATAAGGTTAGTGACCATTTTAATACAATAAGAGGATTGTTCCTGGCACATTAGGGATGAGAATTGTATGTGTGTTGTGGGGTGGGGGTGGGGGTGGGGGGCTAAGGGGTGTGTGTACTATTTCACTGCTGTTCAGAAGGTCTCTTGAATAGAACTAACTCTACAATCCCACAGCTAATAGTTACTATAAAGGAACACACATTATATAGATAGTCTAACCAAAACTTTTCATGAACGTTTCTATTAAAAACCATAATTCAGAAAGTCTTGCCGTCTGACCTCAGCAATGCCTCATTCTGGGGACTAAACACTGTTCACTCACTCGGCTCACAGTGGCAATATATGTCAAGGTAAAGCCAGCTAAGAATATCAGAATTACTTTGTGGGACTTATGTGGAACAGTCTTAAGAATCGTCCAAATATTCACACACGAAAATTATAAAAGTGAGCAAATGCCAATCCAACAAACGAAATCTCTAAAGCTGAAGGAAGACTTTCAAACCATACGACTAATTAATTCCTTTAGATTTTAAATTTTAACATTTGCTGCTTAAACACGCACGCACACGCACACACACACACATACACACACACACACAAATCTCTTACTGTGGACTGGCAGCTTTTAAAGAAAAATAAATAACTAAAGACAAATAATGATAAAAAAAATAAATAGAGCAAAAACTGTTCCCATTTTGCTATAAGTTGAAAATTTTGTAAATGAATTGTGTTGCAAAAGGTATAATATGTGTAAGTGGATGTTTCCTATGGCAAATGTGAAATGTATTTATAATTTACCAGGAACATTCTGCTCACTTTTTTTTTTCTTGTGATGTTTAATGATTTCTTCAAATGTGATTTGTTTTTTTTTTTTTTTTTTTTAAACAAATCCACTTATACTTGAGAATTACAAAGAAAACGCTGCTTAGCACAGAGTTATCTGTTCTTTCCTGGCTACATCACAGTGAGTCTTTCTTTATATTAGAAAATTGGATTTTGTTCATTTCTAAAATATAATTTAATTTTTATTGTTTTTAATGTATGGATCAAGACGTTATGTTTACAAATTAGAGAACAGAACGTTTCGAAGCCAAACATACGTTTTTGTTATCTTTTGAAAAGAAAGTCATTTTTTTTCCTGCAAAGTAAAATTGAATAGCCAAGTATCATTGCTGTAGAGAAACCTAAAGTGACTAAGAGAACTAATTACTAAATGGAATTTCTCAATTGTAACGGGCATACTGAAACCCATGAGCCTCTTGCATTTGGATATTTAAAGTGGCACGCGTCTTTACTTTCCTGGGTTTTCCTTTGAAGTTACATGTTCTGGCACATGGCACAAGCCATACCTGACCAATATTTAAGGCATAGTGTCAGAAACTCTGAACAATAAGAATCACGCAAGCACATTTGGATAATTCTTTATGAATAAGGAAGGGGTCCCTTTAACTTCTGTTGCACTGGCCTTAGAGGCATTTCCTCTTTTAGCATCTCTGGAAACATTCCAAAGAGCTAAGCCTGGGAATGGGGCGTGTGAAGTGTCTTTTACAACTCCCTCTAGGGACCACTCCATCCTCCAGGTGAGGCCTGGGGTGATATTGAAAGAGGGCCGCCTGCTGAAGTATTGAAGGCAGACTCCAAGACTCCTGAACCTTATCTCTGCCCTAAATGCCTCCCTATCAGCCTTTATCTCAGACTGTCTACTGCCGGCGGCTTGGTACTCGTGGTCTACCGGCTTTCCCCTGCATCTCAGAAACAGCATGGCTGTCTGCACTACGTTCCAAGGCCTGTATTCAGGCCAGCAGAACGAACTAGGGGAGAAATACTGATGGAATATAGCAGGCTATGTGTCTTGTAATGAGGGGCGAGCATCTACCGGTGACTCCAGGGGGCGGGGGCTTTCTCCAGGTCTGGCACAAGCTATTTTACATGTTTGCAGGGAAGTGCTTCTTAGCTTGCGGTTTTGTTTGTTTGTTTTTAAGATAGCTAAAAGGTTATTATTATTTTTTTTAATGATGGATTTAGAAACATACCTGAAAGTACCCGAAAGCATCAGACTAGCTGCCCCCGCTACGACACCCCCCCCCCCCCACACACACACACTCTGTTAGAGGATCCGCGTCAGAATTACGCAGGAGTGGTGTGCTTACTGGCAGTCTTTGAGAATGGTGAATGGGGGGTGGGGGAGTGCGCTTTAGGATCTCAAGGCTTTAAAAAACAAAAGCGTTTGCCGCTGAACGGAGCTAGTATTTCTTCTTCATTGAGGGCACAGTTTGGCTTCTTCCTTCTTACAGATGCTGTGGATGACTGCAGCCAGTTGGTTGTGTTCTACGGGCTACTGCGTCTCAAAACAAATGAACAGGAATTTCTTTCCCAAGGCTAATGGCCCTTTCCTTTTTCGTGTTGAGGTTATTCCTGTTCAACGCGGGGGGCGGGGGGGCGGTAGGGGTTCAGCGGCTGTGATTTTTGCTTCAGCTACATGGGAGCCCTGTCCTGTCTCCTGAGCTGTGTTGCTCGCTAGACCCCTGCAAATGCCCTTAGGAACCTGTGGGGCCCGGTGGAAGCTCCCTGAGGCCGGAAGCTGCAGAGTGTAGGACGGAGTAGGTTGTTTTTCTGGTCTGATACTTAAGTGGAGCGCTGTTTGCAACAGCCCGACAAACCAGGTGTACAGCCTATGTGTGTCACACACACAAGTGTCACTGTCAGCGCTTGACAGCGGATGGATTCAGCGTTCCAAGCTGATCAGGTCCACTTCACCATAAGCCAACGGTTAACTGAAGGGAGCTCAGTGCAAAACTTCCCAGCCCGGAATCTTTATCACAAATATTTCCACAGACAGACTCACCTATGCACTTTTAAAATTTTTTATTGGCTATTTTCTTTATTTACATTTCAAATGTAAATAAAGACCTTTCCCGGTCCCCCCAGAAACTCCCTATCCCTTCCTCCCTCCCCCTGCTTCTATGAGGGTGCTCATCCACCCACTCCCTCCTTCCTGTCCTCGAATTCCCCTACACTGAGGCATTCCCAGGACCAAGGGCCTCTCCTCCCATTGATGTCCGACAAGGACATCCTCTGCTACATGTGCGGCTGGAGCTATGGGTCGCTCCAGCTCCATGTGTACTCTTTGGTTGGTGGTTTAGTCCCTGGGAGCTCTGAGGGGTCTGGTTGGCTGGTATTGTTATTCTTCCTATGGGGTTGCAAACCCCTTCAGCTCCTTCAGTCCTTTCTCTAACTCTTCCATTGGAGACTCCATTGGGGACCCTGTGTTCAGTCCAATGATACATATGCACTTTTAACAAACAAGCAACGAGCAGGAGGGCGGGGCGGAGGCTCAGATACCCTACTATGTCTGCTAGTATTGATTTAAATATTTTCCTTCAATCAAAGCATGCAGGAGCTTATTAGCAGACACAGATGCCTCTTAGCCATCTCTGACTCCCTAGTCCCTTCCACCGTCCTGCCTCAAAAATGCATTCTGTTTTGAAGACATGGAGACCTGAACGGGCTATGAAGGAGTCACTATTTACTGTCAGTGTCATTTATTAATACAATTTCAATATGATAATTTCCAGTCTTGTCTCCTGGAATATCTGCCATACAAGTTCGGATAAGAGGGATTTCAGAGGGCAGCTGATACTGCGCATGGCTTGTGGGCAGTGTGGGATGAGGGGTGGAGAGGTAGGGGGTGGGGGAGGGAAAGGATGGTTCCTGCGCTCAGCAGAGTCAGTAGGAAGCATTCTGTGTTTAGGATTAGCTGGACTAAAAGGGATCCGGGAGCTTTTAGGAAATGTCCGGGCCACCATTTGACTTTCACCTTCTTTGAAGCTACTGGGAAAGGGACCTGCCTTTGTCTAACAAGCTTTCCCTCCAGGAAGTCAGAGTTGGATGTCTACGTGATTTTTAAAAATTGTTTCATTATAACAAACAAAACCTCACATTTGAGCTAGTACAAATTCCAGTCATTTCATATTCTTTTAGTCCTTGTACTTGAGTACATGTACACGTGTGCATTTATGTGTGTCTCTCTGTGTGTACATGTATGCATGTATGTGTGCGTGTGTGTTTATGTGTGTTTGAATCTAGAATAAAATGTT
Organism: Arvicanthis niloticus; assembly: GCF_011762505.2. Lineage (NCBI taxonomy): Eukaryota > Metazoa > Chordata > Mammalia > Rodentia > Muridae > Arvicanthis > Arvicanthis niloticus. The sequence goes on from NC_047673.1 coordinate 47,167,365, forward strand.
GGTAGCCTACAGATAATTTATTTTGGCAAGGCTGTACCTTGTAAGTTGCCTCATCCTTCTAACCTCTCTCTCTATCTCCGTTCCTTCCTCCCTCCCCCTCCTTTCCCCCTCCTCCTCTTCTCCTTCCCTTCCCTCTCTGAGCAGAAAAGAGAGAAACCTCAACCTTCAACTGTCAACTATTTTCCAAACATCAGCTAACGTTCCCCAGGACTGGCAGCAACGTGACCTTTCTGTTTTCAGATGTGTTTTTCAACATGTAATGGTTTGTTTGTTATGTCTCTCGATATGGGATAAGGAAAGGTGGGGGAAGGTGGGTGGGGGCGAGGCTCGGTTTATAAATGCCAAGGCTTTCTGTTCTCTCTTTGGAATATCTAAAGCAGTTTTGGTTTTATTTTCGAGAAGATTGTTGGTACCAATATTGTACCCAAACCGAATTTAGGAATTAGATGATTATTTAAATATCAACATCTCCCCAAGTATGATTATGAACAGATTTTAAAAACTCTGTTGTATCAGGGGAACTTTCTGGGGTTCTGGCAACTTCTTTATCCTGATTTTCTTTATCCTGAATAGTTCTTTGTGGATTAGTATGTTCTCTTTATTATTCTTTCACCTAGGAAGCATGTCCCCTTATGGCATGTTTTGTTTAATGACTTTTTAAAATTTGAGAAATAAGAACTCTGTTATGTAACACTATTTTAAAAAATTACCATTCCTAAAGATTTAAAAGCCACATATTACTTTTACACTAATAACGTTACCCATAATTTCTAAGAAGTTCTGAATTTGATTGAAAGTTTGCTCAATGTGTTATTTACAAACCAGTATAAATACGTCTTCATTGTTTCTGACATAGCAAATAAAGCGTTAAAAATTTAAAGAGAGTTTAAATCTTATTCCAAGAAAAAAATGAGTAAACAAAAAAGCTATTTGTTAATGTATATGTTTATATACATATGCATATATATGTATATATGTGTGTATTGCTTTTATATTTTAAAAAGTATTTAATTGTTCGAGATTAACTCCTCTTAAAAACTTTCTATTCTGGATGAAAACTTTAAAAAGCCACTCTCTACAGTGTGTCTGCCATCAGAAAGATGTTGGTTTTAAACTTCTTTTCCTCCATAAAATCTTATTAGGCTGCTTTCATGGTGACTCAGGATTTCGCCAAGAACCTGAAGACTAAATTGCTCCCCTCATTTAATCCACAGCTTTTATTGCATGAGCCTTGCTAATGGCCCCATCGCGGCCCTTCAGTCTTTTGTCCATTCTCTCACCATCTCCTTCCAACTCACCCGAACGTTGTCTGCCCCCATGCAACTTAGAGAAATCGTGACTCCTAGCCTAGGAAATCATTTCCCCTTCTCTGCCTCTCCCTCTCTAATGGACACTTTATCACTCGGGAACAATCCCTAAGTCCGCGCTGCCCACATGGATGCTTTCTCGCTCCTTTCTTTTTACAGGCCCTTCCGCGGTTTTATGATCCGTTGCTGTGGTTGGAATGTTTATAGATAATAAACAACTAATCCATTTCTTGCCTAATGAATTGCCCCACCCGCGTACCCGGTTAAGGCTCTAACTAGCTCCAGGATCAAGCTGAGCCATAGGCAGGGGGTGAGTGTCAAGCTACCCTGGTTCACGGCCGTTTTAAAATCAAAGCCTGGAGCCCTACTTCTCTTCCCCGGTTCCCAGGTACTTCTCCCTTGATCGCCACCCCCCAACCCCCTCATTGGCTCTGTCTCACCCGCTCTTCCCGTCTCGGGCACTCTGAATTTTCAAACCGTTGCTGGAGGAGGCTAAATGAAGGGGCGGTTCCTTGAACTTGTTTGAGCTGCCCAGCGATACTGACGCCCCTTCACTGAGATAGATGCAGCAGCATTTTCTAGTTTGATCCAAACAGCGTCCACAGAACTCATCCCTGGGCGGTTAGAACTCAAAAAAGAGGCTCCTGTCTCTTTGCTGGACTGAGTTTTGCAGCGCCCACAAAGGCTGCAAATGAGGGGCATTGGGCCAGAAAGTAGGCGAGGTGGGGATTACACCTCTGTCTGAAATAAAGAGGAATTCCCAAGTCACCTGGGAAACGCGGAGGATCTGAAAAACAAAACAACAACAACAAAACATTGCAAGGACAGAAGAAACCAACGCCTTGGAGAGGTGCTTTTTTTGTACATTGTGGCAGTTGCACATGGTCTCTGTCAGTAGCAGAGCCTGAGGGAGTGATGACAGTGACTGGGGCCCACTGAGGGGTTTTGGGAACCCAACACCAGACTCTCCCACTGCGCTGCGCAGTGGGGAGTCTCCTGTCAAGTCTGTGGCCCATCAGAAAACGTCAATGTTCGACCCTGGGGCTTCAGTATCCTTAGCACCTGGGGTGCTGATTGCGATTGGAGGGAAAGCTGCAAAGTCTAAGGCAAACCCTCCCAAAAAAGTCTACGGCAGACCCTCCCAAGCCCACCCAGCAGTGGTGTTTTGAGTCTCAGGGGAAAGCTCTACTTAGACAGTAGCTTGAAAGTTCTGCAGATTTTGCTTTATAGGTTTAATATTGAGAAGTGAGCTTTGTCCCACACGGTCCAACTGAACCCCAAGTCTCCGGATCCCTTTTCTTCACAACCTGAAAAAGACTCCTTAGAAGCCAGCACTCTGCAATGTTGAACCCTCAGTCCACACAGCACTCTGCTTTTCTTTATTAGGAGGTATAGCTGAAAACCCGTAGGGCACCTACTTTATATTTTCATCGGTGGACAGGTTCTCCCAAAACTGTGGGCAAAGAGCATTTTAAATTTGTTTCCTTCTTTCTTTAGCTAGTAAATACCTTTTCCATTGTGTAGTGAGATTTTCACATCCTATCATTCCCTTTACTAATCTTGATTTAGTGCTTCCTGTGTGAGGCATTGGGGACACAACTGTTGAAACACACACACACACACACACACACACACACACACACACACACACACACATCCTTCCAATCCCTGCTGGTTTAGGTAAGAGGATCGGGTTTGCATCAGGACCCATTGAGGCTGGCACAGAAAGGATGTGACTTTTAAAAGTGTTCCTTAGACACAACTCTGACCAGCTGGCTAAAGCTTTTCTCTCCCCACCTAAGAGCTTTATGCATGCAGTTTAAATTACTCGACCCCCACCCTCAACACACAAACACACAAGCTGTTCCATAAAGTCACCAATCTGCTTAATAACAGAGGAAAACAATACCCTTGACTCCATTTCTTTCCCAGAGCCCATGTTCATCCGCAGGATCAGTCTAGAGGAGGGTGCTTCATCCCTCTCCCAAAGGGTGGTGCTCATCAATCAAAGGCTTTCCTATTTAACATGTTTAGTCAGAGTCCTCTAAGGAATCTTTATTCTTCTGAATCCTCATTGTCACCAAACAAACCTCAAGAGTGGGAGGGAGGTGGGGGGAGGAGCTTATTATATCCGTCCTTCCCTGAGGGAGCAGATTTTCCTTCTCTAAGCCTGGAGTCCAGGACCCTTCCTACCTGAGATCCTTCCTCCCACTCTAATGTAGGGAAGCCGGATCCACCTAGACAAGAACTAGTCAATGGTGGCCAACACTCCAGGTGTTCTCCAGGACTTAGCAGACTTTTGTTGAAAGGGTTTTCACTGTCTCAACTGGAAGTCTCTTCACAGAGGAGTTTGTCCCTTGATGAAGGAAGCTGGCAGTGTGTGTGTGGGGGGGGTGGGGTGGGAGGTGGGGAAGGGGTGTTCTATGATTTTCTTCCTGCTTCCTTTTCTCCTGCTGAGCACAGCAACGATTCAGACTTAATATCTATCTATCCCCTGATAAAAGAAGAGAATTAAAAGTTTCAATTAGCAATAAAACTCATTGGTATGACACTGCCACTGAGCAAAGTTAGAAGAGAATTGAAAAAAAAAATGGAAAAAAATGAAAAAAAAATGAAAACAAAGGATAATCACATAAAGGCAAAAAAACAAAACAAAACAAAACAAAAAAACACCACGAGCTGCTTGATTATTTGTTGTGACTTTGTGGTTTGATTTGAACCTGCCTCATCAGAAATAATAATACATAAGAACACAAACATTGATTTGTTCTTCACATAGTTAATGTGTTTGTTCTTGAAAAGAGAAAAGAAAATAAATGCTGTTTGCTGCGGAGGGGAAGAAGGTAAGTTGTATAAATACAGCTTTAGATCACAGAAGACACTACATGTACCAAAAGGCTGCTTGGCACTTCTCTACCTTGCAGGAACGGGAAGATCAGAGTAAGTGAGTGGGTAGGACTTTCCCAGAGCCTCCTTTGGCTTCCTTTTGCTGAAATTGGATGGTGCCCTGAGCCTCAAGCAGCAGGGAACTAGACTCATTGTATTTGATCATTAAAAAAACTGGGAGAACTCAGCAAGGCATAGATCCTTGTTCGCCTCCCAGGAAGTGCTAATCACTTTGAAAAGTATGTGCACTCCAGAATGGATCCTTCTGAGTGTGGCAGACACATAAGAAGTCTCTTACTTACAAAAGGTGCAACTTGTCCCCTGTCTTGACTTTGCCTCACGTAGAACACATGTAGTGATCCAGGGTGGGTGCATCCTGCTCACCTCCCAGAGAGTTGGTGACTACTGAGAAGAAGCTGGAGCTGTGTTCTCAGCCACAGTGGCATCTTGATCAATCTTGGTCACTCATCCTGGTCTGAGGGTCGGCAGGGATCACAGTCTACAGAAATTGGAAACTGCACATCAAAGCACTTTGCCACATGTAAAGGATTCCGTGGCAACACTCCATACTGCTGAAAATCTCAAGGACGAGTGCAAGGACAGTTGCTAAGACGATGCTGGGCAGAGTGTTCTAGATTTTCACCTCTGGTTCCCACTCCCCTCTCAAGCTGATTTTGGCTGAAGCTGTTGCTATCTGACTATTTTCTCTTTCCTGCCTGCAGGTTAAACTGCCAGTAAATTGCCCTGTAGAATGAACTCTTTTTTCTTTTTCTTAAATATATCCTAAAAGTCAAAGGGGAAAAATCCAAGAGAAATAACCAAGAATATTTTCAGTATAAATGAGCTTGTGAGATGTTTTATTTTGTTTTAAAAGATTTTCTTCTGTGTATATGAGTGTTTGTCTGCATGTATATGTGAGTACCATGCTCAATGGCTGAGAAAACAAAAAGACAGATTCCCCCTAGAATTAATTCTGAATTAAAAAACACAAAATCATTGTGTGAGAACAGAGGCGGACTTAAAGACAATTTTCTCCAGAACAGAAACAAGAATGTGGAACAACGTGGACATAAGGAGTCAGTAATAACCGAGTTTTCATTCTCACTTTAAGATAATGCAAAATGTGACCCCACAGACTTCCTCTTCATTAAAAAGTTATGGGACGGGCTGGAGAGATGGCTTAGCAGTTGAGAACACTGACTGCTCTTCCAGAGGTCCTGAGTTCAATTCCCAGCAACCACATGGTGGTTCACAACCATCTGTAATAGGATCTGATGCCCTCTTCTGGTGTGTCTGGAGAGAGCAACAGTGTACTCACATAAATAAATAAATAAATAAATAAATAAATAAATCTTTAAAAATAAGAAAAGTAAAGAACAAACTAAAAAAAATATATGGGAGTGAGATATTCTGATCATATCTTACTGTGGGGAAGACTGTATGTATAGAGTTACGATGTGAAATCTTCCTTGAATACCCTCCAGTAACCTTCCATGTAAGAATAGAGAGGATGAATGTCCAGATGTATGACAAATTTCATGCAGATATGAGCAGTTTTCTGGGTAAACATAGAAAGTACTGAAAGGGCCTAATGAAAGAGACCAGTCCAGATGAATAAAATGTCCCTGCCATTATGGGTACTGGTGATAAGATACAAAGGGAAAAACCTATCTAATCACTGTCATGATCAGAAGAATAGAAGAGTCACATAGAAACAAAAGACTTGTGTTGCCAGGAAGGTAGGAATTCTGCTGACTAAGCAGTAGGGGTGAATAAAGAGAGTGCCTCCTCAGCCTGTCCCAACCTATCCCCTCCACTTGCTAAGTATCTTTCCTCCACTCTCCTGGCTTACAAGAGTCTGCTTTTCCTATTGCTGCCCTTCCTGTCTCTTCTTTAGCCCCCTCCCCCTACCTAGCTCAGTGAGCCCAGAACACCTTAGAGTTTCCAGAGGTGATAACTCAGAGATTATGTTTCTTCTCTATTACTGTCATTCCCTGTCAGATCTTCCCAGGTTTTCTCAAGACCCGACTAGGTCCCAAGAGCAAGCAGATGCAATTTATTCCCACAGAGGAACTATTAGATGATTTAATATACTCTCTGGTTCAACCTTCTATAGCTGCCCTAAAACGGATGGTTTGTGTGCTGCTTAAACATAAGACTAGAAGCTAACATTTTTAAGCAATTTCACTACAAGGAGAGCTATTTTGGGGCCAGGGACACTTTTTATTGATGGCACTGTCTTGTCTATCTGTGTGCTGAATTGACTCAGTTCTACCTCTTGCCACACTTAAGTTCTGTTATTCTCAAAAAAACAGTGCTGAAATGTCCCCACCCTCTCAATGTTTGAACATAGTCTTGCTGCATTTCTTAAACTGGCCTCAGACTTGAGACCCTTCTATCTTAGCACTTGAAAATGGGACTAATAGCTGTCCATTGCCCCCATCTCCTCATCTGGGGTCCTAGGAGCATAACTTGAAAATTACTATTTTACATGAAATAACTATGTCCAATACTCACCTTACTGCACATGTTAGAAACAACTCATTGGAAGTGTAGATTACATAGTGAGAAGCATCTTTAATGACCATTGATGAAAACAACGTGCACAAGATGTAGAGACTGAATGGATCTCATTCGTGGTTCATAAGCATAGTTATAAACAATGATTCCCGAGAAAAGCTCACTTTTATGTGTTCCTTAAACTAAGGTCTAGCTGTGTCACCATCTGTGTTGAGGAATGTACACTAGGAAAATCACAATGAGAGGTCTGGGAAGAGAGCCACAGGAGCAGAATGCTCTGTGAGTTGTGGGGATATTTCCCCCCTGTTATCCCCATTTGGAGCAGGTCAGGCTGCAGTGATAACAGCTGCAGAAACAATTGGAGACCTTATTCATAAAATCAAAGGCAGCGTGCCAGATGGCCACCAACCAAAGGAACTGAGGCTGGAGAGGATTAGCAAAAGCTGGTGCAACAGGGAACAAACCCTCTGAGAATAAACATCTTTGTACTTCTGCTGAATTGTAAAAAATCAGAAGGAAAACAGTCTTAAAGGTTTGTTAAGGAGGAAGTTTATCTGCAGAGAATAATTTCTTTTTTTTTGTTTCTTGCTGGTGGAAATACCCTAAAAACAACTTTCTGCGATGAAAATTTGGTCTGTTCAAGTTGTTCTGTTGCTTTTCTTGTCTCTTTTTCTAATCTCTGTGTGATACAGAAATAGTAGGGAAAAGAAAGGGAGGGTCTCTTCTTTACTTACATTTAGTTACCACTTGTGTATTTGACAACTACTATCTCAGTCTGAGTGACTGATATACTTCGAAGTGAGCTGCTCTTACAAAGAAAGCATCATCTTTTTAGAGCTACACACATCCTGGCTACATATCATGCCAATCAAGACAAAGTGCTGCTAACCTACGCTACCGAAGTCTAGACATGCTTAAGAACAACATGCTTAACTGTGAGATAATACTTAATGCTTTGTTGGCAAATATTCAACCCATTATGACAATATTAATTAATTAATTTAATATTAATTAATTTAATGCACCTAATGCATTAAAAACTGTAAAAGAAATATAAGCTCATCAAATCAAAGCTATTAATTAATTTATAATTCACATACACACAAATACTGTGGCTTTATGTTATCTGCATGAATATTTTGCCTCCATGCATGGCATGTGAACCTCATGGATGCCTAGTGCCCTAGGAAGCCAGAAGAGGGCATTAGATTCCCTGGAATTGGAGTTACAGAAGATTGTGAGCCACCCTGTGGCTACTGAGAATTGACACTTGGTCTCATATAAGACTAAATAAGTGCTCTTAACTGCTGACATCTCTCCAGCCTCACAAGACAATGTTTTATAATGCTGAACTGTATACTTATAGGAGTCTCTGAGCAAAAGGCTCACAGAGTAAAGAACAGACTTTTGGAAGCCATTTCTGTGCATGTTTTTTTGAGAAAAAAAATGGTTATTAAGAAAAATAACATGAGCTGAAACTTCTGCATAAACTGACATTGTGATTTAGTGAGGGACTAAAATTCTAAACCCCAAATACTAGTATTTTCCAAAATTCTGAGAAAAAAAATTGTTGAAGTTTTTTAAAAGTAATCTAAAATAATGTTCTAAAAAGTAGTTTCCTTTGAATATGTTTAATCTCTGAGAAAATTTGGGCCTTTGTAATTGCTATTTAAATCTTGGGCCTTAACTTAAGTACAAAATTAACAGTAGAAGATAATTCTAATTCAAGGGACTTTTATCCAATATGCATTCTGGTTCTTGATTGTGCAGTGTGAAGAAAGAAAAGGGAAAAGCTGTCTCTGTCAGCTGTTTGGTGAATTCAAAGCAGCCATTTCGATAGTTAAAGTCTCTTTAGTAGATTTCGAGGGACTCTGGCTTACCTAGCTGGATTCTCCATTAACCAAACAAACAACTTGACACTGAACATTGACAGTATTATATAGTATTTTAAATTAGAATTACTAAACACATTGTTCAATCATGAGTGGAGCGTACTTTCTTCCAAGGCTTAACTATTTAGTATTATTTTTATAAGAAAAAAAATTATCCTGGGTTCTTCTTATTTCATAGTTTGATCCATACATTTAAAATAATCATAGGACTGGAAGACATTTACCAAGCAGTGACTAGGTGGGTGGGCTGTCATGTCATTTCTAATATGTCTAAATGAAACAGAGATGCACGTAATTATGAGAAAAAATTTCAATGCAAACACAGGTTTGGAGAACTCAGACTGCTCCAGGAGTGGGTGATTTCTAAAATGAGCCAGAATCATCCATTACAAATCAGTGACTTTGCTAATCTTTATATCAGCATATGTATCAGAAGCAAAGCAAACCTAGTGATATGCGCTTGGGTCTGGAACAAATTAAAGAATCAGGAAAGAACAATGCCCATCTGCATATGTGGTTTGTCATACCTTAATTTCCCTTTAATGGTCACACACAGGAAGTGTTTGGAAAACCTGCTGTTTGTTCATTTATCCTTCTCGCTTTAAGATGAAGGTAGTGGAGATTCTGTCTCAACACTGAGCAGTTTATTCCAAACTTGAAACACTTGTACATTCTATCAACAAATGCTTGTGTGATGTTCTGTAAAGGATACAAGGCATATGGACTTTGTAAATGAGAAGTGGTAAGTAAATAAAATATTAAATGACTATAGAGGAGGAAATGTTTGATACAAAATCCTGAGCAAACTAGAAAACCCTAGTTATTATTTGTTTCTAATGGAACATGTTCACAAAGATATATGAAAAAAGCGATGACACTGTTTCTAGGAAGCCACCTGGTTGGTTGACAGGATTGGGACAGAGACCAGTGTCACAATGTACTTTTTCATTCCTCCAGTTTTAATGTGAGAATGTCTTATAAAACTACCTAGAACTAATAAAATGAAATAAGTTAATTATATACTTGTTCATATTTCAAAATAATGGCTCAAATAGATGCCATGATACCTTGAAGTTCTTTGTGGGTCTTAATGAATAAGTAAGTGGAAACCTGGATTGAATATTAAATTATGGACACGACTTAGACAGACTAAATCAGGGAGCAGGCTAGGCAGGGCAACTAAGCTAAGGAAGGAGAACATAAGGTGCTTCTGGCATTAGTAAGTAAGAAGTCTGGCTCCAGGTAATTTGAGAGGGATACCTTAGAGATACTGGGATGCAGTTTATGGCACGTCTTGGATGCCAAGGTAAGGACTTTAGACATTAAACAATACAAATGATATATTTTGCTCAGGATTTTTGACCAGCTGAGATTAGTCTCCTAATGTTGCCCAGTCAGAATTGTGATCATAGGTTTTCGAGTCTCATACAATATTCTAGACAAAGATGCTGTCGTGAAGGTGGAGGGTTAGTTTGTAAATGTTGGAAGACTAAGACTTAGGCAAAGAGATTAAAAACTGAGGGATATGAGTGTGCTGAGGGTCCTCTGAGAGAGGGGTTCTTCAGTTTGGTGGTAACACTGGGTCTTTCTGTGTAGCTCATGCTGGCCATAATGCAGTACCCCCACATCTCCAACACCATGCCAGACTATAACTGCAGATTCCTGAATGCCGGAGTAAATGCAGTTGATTTTAAAAAGCACTACTAAGATTTGATAATATTGTGTGATCCATAATTTTTGAGTCCACAACACACTCTAGGATCTGTAGTGGTCCTGGGATATTGCCTGAAATAAGCCAGAGTTCATCCCTCCTTTTTATTTAGTTGGTTTCTTATAAAGATACATGAAACAAGGTGACTGATAGTGAACAGATTACATGCATAGAAGGAGAAGAGTGAATACTCAGAAAATATATAGAAATGGTGGTGGTGGTGGTGGTAGTGGTGGTGGGGAAACCCGCATCCAAGTGGAAAATGGTAGTGACACATGAAGCAATTCTTCTCCCCAAACCAGACTAGTGTGTCCTCTTAGGCATATTAGAAGGGGCCCATTGCAAGGACAAGAGTGGGTAAACTGCAGCATGGGGGTCACAGCTCTTACAGCATGGAAGAAGAAAACCAACATTTGAATCCAGATCCTCCATCTGCAGAGTGCTAGTGAGGTTTGGGGAGAGTGTGTGGTGAGGCTGTGGTGAGGCAAACACAGTATTGGTACACCAGCACCTGGCATAGTGGGCTAGTATGCAGAATGCCAAGAAAAGCCATCAGTGCCAATCTGAAAATGCTCACAAAACATGACTGGAACAGAAACCTTTCAAATCAGTTGTAGGAAGGGCATTATATTTCTCTTTTATGTCATATGACAATAGGATGCATTATTTGCTAATGTACATGAGGCACTCTCACAATTAGTTACCTTTGTGCACTGAAAATAACTATAACCCAAACGATATCAATTCAAGCTGGGGGGGTGGGGTGGAATTTTTTCACCTGCTTTGGGAATTTCTTTAAAATCATGTGAAAATGTTATCAACCTTCAGTGGTCCCAGACTTCCTGTGAAAAACACAGACTGAGGAAGTAACATGTACCAGCTAGAAATCATCCTACACTGCTGCCTTTGTGGTTTTGGAAGGGTAAGAATTCAAGACAGAGGAAACTGGGAGTCGAGAAAAGGACCAAATCCATGGGGGCATATTTCCCTCACCATTTCCAAATTGAAAGCAACACAAACAGGAAAATGGCTTGATGATAGCCAAGATGGCCGCATCTGTGGCTCAGCACTCTTGTGTGCTCTGGAGAAGGCATCATAAAAAGGTTAGGTGAGTGGGCAGGACTACCTGGATTTCTGCTGCCTTGAGGCCCCAGGCACAAAGGCACACTCTCCTGAAGAGAGGGAGCCAAAAGAGGAAGATCATCTTTCAACAGGCTTGGGAGATGAAGGACACAGATCCTAAGCTGCTCAGATGATCATCAAGATTTATACTAGTGTATTTAACACATTCGGAAGCTTTGAAAGTGCAAATCAGACTCCAGTGTCCAGAAAAGGGACCACTGCTGCCGAGAGAGACTTCACTGTGTAAATCAAACTGTTCACTAGAGACTTGTGTTGATGGTGTAGGGCTGTTCATCTTGGGTGGTTTGATCTGAAAGGGCCAGAAATTATGTTGTTGCATACTCTGCAGAAACATCTCTCTATCAGTTAATTGTGAACACATCTCCATTTTAATGAATGTGATCGCCTATTGTTTTATATCATGTGATAAATTGCAGTTAAGTGCAAAGAGAGATTACAATGTAAAAATCTATCTACTTCTGTTATTGCTACATTTTACACAGCGTCAGAAATCGGTCTGTCTTCATTATTATTATTATTTTTAATTAAGTTGGTCTATTAGATAACCTAAGCCTTTAAAGCCGTATATTCTATTTTAATTAAAACAAAATTCTGGTTGTGATCACTGAATAGAATTAAATTGCCATGTAAAATATGGGAAGAAAAGAGGCAAGACAAGGTCATATAGTGTTACCTGATAAAAGGAGACAGTAATATTTAAAATGAGGTAAGTGTTGCACCGATTTATGATGTATTTTATCTGCAGGAGAAACCATAGTTTATCGGAGTGTCATTCAGCTTGAATCGTCAGCTGTATATCTTTGACTTTTGAATGTAACTGTTGAAAGGAGAAGGCTTTGAGAGATGTGAGCTAGGAGACAGATCAAAAGCTTAAAGCAATTTTGCTTTGCTAGTTCAAATATATTTTTATTGAAACATATTTTGTTGTCATGCATGCATAAATATTATATAGTATCAGTCAGGAGGGGGTGAGGGTCCCAGATTAGCTGGGTATTGTTAACTGAAAGGCAAGCATTCAAACTTTATTGAAAATTCTATAATCTCAGATTTTCTTGGTAGTTTTTTTTGTTTTGTTCCGTTTTTGATTTTCGAACTTCTAATTTTGCAGTAGCAATTCTTTGCCACAGGTCAGGACCACTGTAGACAATTCTAAATTAATCAATAAAGTTAAGAACCATAAACTTTATAATAGGAAGAACTAATTAGAACCTTAGGAAGCTAATGATAGTTTCTATATCCTATATAAGCTCTCTCTCTCTCTCTCTCTCTCTCTCTCTCTCTCTCTCTCTCTCTCACACACACACACACACACACACACACACACACACACACATATATATATATATATATATATATAGAGAGAGAGAGAGAGAGAGATGGAGAGAGAGAGAAAGATAGAGAGTCTATGTCATTAACTTTTGTTTTTAAATTTATTTTTCTGCCATTAGATTTATATTTCTTTGGTGCTTTGAATCGAGAGCCCAGTAACTAGTTGTTAAACACAGTTGTGAACACTTGGTGACATCTCCCAGTGTTTTTTTGATTAAAGCTCCTTATACTTTAAGAATAATTTGTTAATTTGTGTTGCAACTATTTTCTATACTTCATATTTTCTCGTCTGTGTTAGTATCTTCTCTTCAAGTACTTTTAGAATACTAGAATGCATTAAAACCACAGATTCAAAATCATCCAACCAAGTTTATAATTTCTAATATTTTATTTTTACAACAGGTCATTATTTTTAATAGAACCGAAAGAAAAAAAAAAAAAACTAAACTGTTACAGCACAGAGTTGCATGGGATGAAGGTAAAAACTAACTGCACTACCTTCTGAAGACAGGCTGAAAATTGATCTCTAAAGGCCTAAATTATTTAATCAAGAAAAGACAAGTGAGACAGAAAAGAGATAGTCTATACTTTGTGATTTCTTCGTCATAGTTTTTAAGAGCTACAGCCAATACAGTCATCAGAATAAATTGGATTTTCTGTGTCTATTTAACTTGTCGCAGTCTTAAGACTAAAAGTCTAAGATGTCCTCTTCTTCTTGTCATCTTTGATATCCTCAGTACGGAGAATGAGTTGAAGTTTTAGGATCAAAATTAATCAGGGCTTGTGCATTATGTAGCCAGAGGCTTCTCGCCAAAACGCACGGATCCCGCAGAGTTCAGATTCTTCATTGTTAGTTTTCACCGTTCTGTAAAGTGAAAAGACACTGATAATTCAAAGGATCTCATATGTGATAAAACAGCCTCGTGTTTTGAGTTGTTGTAGAAATTTATAGAAGGAACTTCATACCTGTTTCATACTATTATTTAAAGAACAACAGCTTGAAGGCGTCCGGTTCCTTGTACATCTTACCCGGCTTTATTAGAATGATTACAAAGGGACTCAGTTCATAACTCACATCCTTTCGTAAAACAGCAACTGTAAGCCAGCAAACATATCACAGATGTGCGTCTGTGTGTCTCTCTGCCTTGCTGAGGCCTTAGATAAACTTTTAAAGGTTTGTTTAAGAAAATCATTAGTTAAGGGCCATTTCACATTAACACACATTCTTTCTTTTGTATTTCCTTTTAAAGCTTGCTCAAATACTGTATTTTCATTAGGCTTATCAGAAAAAATATTATGTCCCTTTCTGCATTCAATTTATCCATTCCCCACTAAAGTCACATACACTGCAGCTTATGGTAATAAAACAACTCTAGCCATTTTAACCATATTTTATACTTTGATATTTCAAAGCCTTTCCTCAAAAAAAAATCCCCCCCCAAAAAAGACCAAAAACCCCCTCAAACTCCTCTTTTCCCTTCAGCAAGGTGTCTTATTGAACAGAGGCTTTAAAGACTAAAAAGCATTTCTTTGTTTTGAGTAAAGAATCAAGTCTCAGGATTTCTTAAATATAAGCAAAGAATTCTTATAATTCATGGAAGTATCCAGTACATACATTTATTATTAATATATTATTTTGTATATAATAAAAACAGTGATAAAGACAATGTAGATAGAAAGCCAAATACTAAATACCAGGCTTTGTAAATAAAAATCCATTTATTAAGAGTAAATTTACTGATTCATAATATTATTAAACTATCGCTTAGGTGACAGATGATACATTAAGTATTTTGTATTTTAAACGTACACAGTGTTAACAACTAAACAGTTTTTTGGAAGAAATTGAATGTACCACATATGTTATCACTGCTCTACTGCTCTACTTCATGCTCTACACATTGTTGCAACATTGAATTAAAACCCACTAGTTTCAGTAATGAGTGACACTATTTACGGAATTAGTAACAACTCAGAACAAAAATAATTTCTTAGAATGATTCAAATAGTTCTAAGAAAAACCCATTTTGTAAAAACGTTTGAGTTCCTATTTCAAAGAAAGAACACAGAACACAGAAGGAGAGGGAGAGAGAGAGAGAGAGAGAGAGAGAAAGAGAGAGAGATATTGGTCAGTCTATACTGTTTTCAGGGTTGAGAAAGAGCAATCTGCTTCTGGATAAAAGCTTTTCTGTTAATTAAAGGGGTTATATTATTTGTTAGTTATGTGTCATAAACTGTATCATAGTATCAACAATAATATAGCACTGTATTTTATTAGGTGTGTCAATATTTTAATCAGAGTATATATCCTTAGCATGGTAATATTTTATATATCCTGAACTTTGGACTATTGATGAATCATTTCCTAAAACATATACAATTTTTGACTTGAGACAATCCACCTTTACTGTACTTTGGTCTGCTTCCCAACGTCTTCCTTTTGATTTCCTTACTCTCTGTTTTCTTGAAAAATAAACTTGTGTATCTTGTCACTCTGTTCAAAGGCTTTTTCTTTTCATATCTTCTAAAAGGTATTCTTAGTACATTTTTCATAGAGGTCACATCGTGATTCACTTAAAATCTGTGTTGGGAGGTCCTGAGTGAGGAAGAAATCTTTCTAAGTTTTTCTTCGTTAGTTCATTAAGTACGTTTTGGTTAAGTTCTCCAGAGATTTTATAAATCAATTTAAGAAGAAAACCCTTCTTTTTAAATTGTGAGTTGCAGATGAGGAGGTAGTTGTAATAATTTTTTGTTATATTTATATTTCATAAATAGTTCATAATCTTTTGATATATTTTTTAGACATTTCATTTGCAGCTATTTAAGAGATATAACAATCAAACTATGTGCACCAATAGATTTATTTCTAAAGATTAATTGAAACCTAAAATTCTTAGGCTAATAGATGCAATTTTGGATAACCAAATTTTAAAAAGAATGCAGCAATATTATGAAATTTAACCAAATAATACATCTTCAAGGACTACTAAAAGCATTGTTTGTACTGAAGTAGCCAAGAAAATAAACTATATTATTATTTATCAAGTTTCTTCTGAATACTTCTTTCAAATGATTAACATTATTTGTGGAATTTAGTAATAATTTAGGACAAAATGAGTTTGTTAGAATTATTCAAATAATTCTAAAAAACATTATGTGAAATAGTTGAGTCTCAATCACAAATAACACAGAAATAAAGTTTCAGTTGTCATATTTAAAGAAAAATAAAATGTAGTATAAGTACTTACATCTTTATACACACACTCATACCTCCATGCATTCATACACTCATCTTACATTGATTAAAATCTATTACATCATGACTTATGACTGTCCCATGAATCTAACTTTATCATTTACATTTTATTATAATAGTACAGCAGTTAAGAAAATTTCCAAATAAAATGTTACTTAACCTTTCAATAACACCCTAAGACACAATAACCAAAGTGGTTCCAATTACATTATTAACTTATTAATTAGTACACGATTTTAAAATTAAACTTCAATTTTAATGCCATAAAAGGAAATTTTACTCAAAGTTATCCAATTGATTCATTATTGTGGGACTTATTTTTCTTTTTCTAGAAGGCAAAGAGCATCCTATTGGTTGTGCTATTTTATTTTCATGTGCATTTTTCTAATTGCCAGACTTAATTGTTTTACAAAGGATGGGATTTTATGCATTGAGATAAATCATCACTAAAACACATCGTCAGCTTTCAGTTTGTTACTCAGGGAGGCCACTGCAAAGACACAGTGTCATCTTTATTCTGATACTCGTTCTTTCCCATCGCTGAACACGAAGCCTATTTTCTTCTGTTACACTGCTACAGTTCCATCAGAAGACAGGACAGTGAAAATCTGCACTAGCATTCACTGGGACTTGATGAATAGAACTAGAGCTTAGTGGAAATGCTGAACTCCTCCGTGATTAAAAAGCAAACCTTTAATGTAGTTTTTGTTTACCATGTCGTAAGTGCAGTGTTGGAAGTTACTGCCAAGGAGTCATCGGGACAGGCCTGGGTTCAGCAATGTCAGCCAGCCGATGCTTTGAAAATTATTCAGTTCCTCTAGCCTTATGACTGAAATGATATCCAGTGGCTCCGGCCCCAAGCCTGGTTAATGCATCTGTCCAGAACACATAATTACTCGGTCATAACATTCCCCCGGCCACCAGCCAACAAACCAATCAGCATTTCTTTCCAATTCACCAGAATTTTTGCTGTGTCAAACTGTTTGATCTCTAGGTAGTAAAAATGCAAAAAATGGAAGGACACTGCACTGGAAGGTTTTAATTTAGAAGAGTTTCTCATGGAAATTAAATTTGAAGAGAAACATGCTTTCGTTGTCAGGATTGAAGTTGAAATTTTAATCTGGCATCCTCTGCATATTGTGTAGTTAGTTTGTTTTAACGCCACCAGCTCACATGTAATTCATTTTAGTGAGGAAATATTCTAAGAAAAAAATAATGGTGAATACATGCCCAGTTATGGTTTATTTTCAAAATATTAACAAATATAGGGACAGAAACATTATCCTTTCAGTTAACACAAATATACCGTGCATGCATGTATTAGTGTGCGTGTGTGTATGTTGTATTTCTTCTATCACTGTCTGAGGGCAATTACAAGAATGTTTATGTATACATACATATGAGTGTGTATAGAGTTCCCTTTTACACAAGTTTATTACATTTGAATAATTGGTAATCTGATCCTGTAAAGTGTTCTAGTTAAATTACCTTATTCTGTCTTCTCTCTACATACTTATCTAAAGTATTTTTAAATGGCTTTTTGGAATTATTTTTTACGATGTGAAATCACTGAGAATGTGAAGTTTGAGATTGTTGTAAAGAAGCAATACATATATTTAGGTCACCAGAGGAAAGGAAAAAGAACACTCCGGACAGAAGAAAAAGTGCGGAAGAAGTGGTAGGGAAAAATAAAGTGGCGTATCAGGGAAAGCTGCTACTTTTGGACTATAAAAAGCTCTTGGAGAATAATGTAAGATGAAGTTGACATGATAATACATATCATATTATGAGTTACCTTGATAGGCAAAATACAAATGTAGAAATTGGATCTGAACGTCTAGGAATACTTCAAGTTGTTAATTTCTTCTCAAGTGGAAATTATTTCTTGTTTATATAATTTCAACTTATTTCAACATCTGTTAGGTGTAGATTACAATACACTTCTTGGCACATATCTGATAGAAACAGAGACATATAGAATTAATTTGTCCCTATAAACGGTTAGTGACATTTATATAGCATCATTTATTTGTCTCAGATAGGCATAAACCTACAAGCAAATGGGGCCTGGAATAGAAGAAAAGATGACATATCAGGATCAATTTTATCTACTAACTTAACATTAAAGAGGAGAGGCATAATCAATACTCTTTTGAGATAATGGATAAAATTATACAGTTATGGTTTGAATCTGAAATGTTCCATAGGCTCATGTCTTTGAATATTTAGTCTCCACATTATGACCTTATTAAGGGAAATACTGGAATCTTTGAGAGTGTGAAGCACGGATCGCAGAGGTTCCTCACTGTTCATGGGCCTTTAAGGCTTATGGGCCAGCCCCACTGTCTCTTTGAACTCTGCTTTTTGTCTGGCACTGTGTTGTGACCAGCCTTGTTTCCTCCTGTCCTCCATGTTTTTGCCACGACTTGTTAAGCTGTGAGTTAGCATAAATTCTTTCCCTAAGCTGCTCTTCCCTGGTATTTGGTCATAGCAACAAGAGACATAAACAGCACACGTGTGTACCACTGTACCTCAATATTTTCAACCATTTTCTTTCTATACTATATCATGCACTTTTTTCTATTGGTGTTCACATTTTCAGTTCATGGATTGGTCTTCATGTCCTGTATCATTCATGGTGATAGTAGATGCACATTTTATTTTGAAGACCTTTCTTTCTTTTTCCTTTTTTTTTTTTTTTAATTGTTGTTGTTTTTTGAGACAGGGTTTCTCTGTGTAGCCCTGGCTGTCCTGGAACTCACTCTGTAGACCAGGCTGGCTTCAAACTCAGAAATCTGCCTGCCCCTGCCTCTCAAGTGCTGGGATTAAAGGTGTGCACCAACACTGCCCAGTGAAGACCTTTCTCTCTCTCTCTCTCTCTCTCTCTCTCTCTCTCTCTCTCTCTCTCTCTCTCTCTCTCTCTCCCTCCCTCCCTCCCTCCCTCCCTCCTTCCTTCCTTCCTTCCTTCCTTCCTTCCTTCCTTCCCCCTTTTTTGGAGACATGATATCATGAGGCACAAGATGATGAAGCTTGCTATGCAGTCACTGTTGCTCTTGAACTCCTGATTCTCCTGTCTCTGCTCTTGCATGCTGAGAAACAGGCAGGCATCCCCATATCCAGTAGATCATCTTGAATTATTTACTAAGACACTGGATAAACAACATATATAGACTATCTCTAAGACTCAGGTATCTTCTCTTATTTAAAGATTGGATTTTTTTAAAAAAATATTTTTTTATTTGTATGAGTATTTACCTGCATGTGTATATGTGGCACCACCTGTTCTTGGTGCCTCAGAGACCAGAAGAGGGTGTTAGATGCTCAGGAAGTGGAGTTACAGGTGGTTATGAGTCACCTACATGGATACTGGGACTTGGGTCCTCGGCAAGACCACTAAGAGGCCTTAAGTACTGAGCAAATACTTGCATGCTTATAATATCAAAGGCAACTTGAGCTTCCACTAATGTTAGCATAGATAAAGAGAGTGATTTTTGTGGAGTAAATACAGAGCACAAAAGACATATGTATAGTTGTAATCTGTATCTGTATGTCTAAGCATATCCAAAGAAACTTATCTAGCTTGAAAAGATAACATCTTAAAGATTTATATAAGACTCTATGGAGTCATATTCATCTGGACATGGTGGCATATGCCTTTAATCCCACTGCTCTGCAGTCAAAAATCTCTGAGTTTGACATCAGGCTCGCCTACAAAGTGAGGTCCAGGATAGCCAGCACTACATAGATAAACACTGTCTGAAAAAAACAAAAAAAAACAAAAACAGAACAAAAAAGAAAAAAAAACATTAATGCATATTAAAAAGAAGACATAGTGAGTTAGTTTTACCTTTGTTATTAATACACTTTCCATGGTGATTCCTGGGAATTCATACCAAATACAGAACTTTTCATTGTATCTTTTAAGAAAAACCTCATAGCTATAGAATGAAAGATATATATATATATATATGCATATATATGCATATATATACACGCATATATGCATATATATGTGTGTATATATTTAAAAATTAATTGTATTGATTTTATTTAGTGCTAAATATTAAGATTATTTCAAGAGATAATGAAAACTTTAACTTTACATTCATTTAAAACTTAATGTTCCTAAACCCAGTAAGTATTTGATCTTTTTAGTAAGAGCCCACTTGGCCATATTGATGAGCAGCAACTATATTGAAAAACAGGACTCTAATGTGAGAGTAGCTGAACTCGTGGTTCAACTGTGTGTGTGCTATGAAACAGGTAGAGACCTGTGTTTTAATACCTGAATAGAAATCCATACAGACAGACAGTCATTCACCAGAGAAGGTTTTAAAATTAGATATTAAACTTATTTAGAATGTTTGAGTCAGAGTCTAAGCTTTGAACTTGCTTCTTCTGCCTCTAAAGTCCTGAGATTTCTGGTGTGCACCCCCATGTTGGACTTGTCTAGAATGTAAATAAAGTTTAATTCTCTTTTATTTTATTGAATCTTTGAGTTTTCCTCATTGAAAACTTTTTTTAATTTGTCAGCCTAAAAATTAAATATTTAAAATATATTTAAAGACTTTTACTTGTAGATTCTTAACATCTAACGTAATGCTTAGAGGATAGTAAACATGAGCTAGACACTTGTGTGGGATGGCTTAATTATGGGAATATCTAGTTTACCATAGGTCCATCAGAAATAGATGACTAGCTATTTAGAATTCATTTCAGATCAAATGAACTCCAAGAATATTTCCTAAGCTATTATTTAGGTATAATTACTTACTTATTAGAGGTATTTGTTCAAATATTGATTTTTTTCTTTTAAAATTATTAGTTGTTATTTCATAGGTGTATGAATGTTTTCCCTGCATGTATGTCTGTGCAACATATGTGTGCAGTGCCGATGGAGGCCAGAAGAGGGCATTTGGATTACCTCAAGCTAGAATTACAGATGACTATGAGAGCTGGCATGTAGGTGTTGAGAATCTAACCTGTATTCTCAGAAAAAGCAAGTAGCACTCTTAACCACTGAGCAATTTCTCCAGTACCTATATAATATCCTTTTAAATTATGCTTGGAAGTAAAACAAAGCATAAACCAAAGTCAACATGACTATATTATTGAGTCAAATTAATTTAAAATTTGAGTATATGTATGTGCATGTGTAAGGGTTTTGGTGCCTGTGGGGGTCAGACCCCCTGGACAGCTGGAGTCACAGGAAGTTGTAAGATATCCAATATATGCTAGGAACTGAACTCATAGCCTCTGCAAGACAAGGATGCATTCTTAATTGCTGACCCATGTCTCTAGTCCTCAAATTATTTGTTTAATTTGATAATACTTTAAGAGCTTTATTTTAATTAATGAGATGGAAAATCAGGATAGGAATCCTAGATAAACTAAAGAACGACATCATTTTTGGGTGAGATGAGGAAAATAAACAACTACTGGTTTTCATCCTTCAGGAAAACACTAGGTCATTGATTTTGATAAATAACCAGAATTAACAAAAATATTTTCATTTCTAGAAACAGTATTTATCATTTTTAATATTTTCTTTGCTGTTTCTTTTAAAATAGACTTTTAAAAGCCAAGGATGGGATGCACTTGTTCTTTGCATACTTATGACTAAAATTTCAGTGCTACACAATTGTTTTTAAATTTTGGATAATTATGTCTTTTGTTTCTGCATTTGTAGCCATGTCCAGGCACGGCTACAAACTCTTCTTTAGTGCTAAGGATGAGAAGAACACTGTTCAGACCCCAAAGAAAGCAGTGCTAAGCAAGGACATAATCATTGAGGTTGTTGGAATGTGGATTTCCCCCACAGGCTTAAGTGTTAGAACACTAGGTCCCCAGTTGGTGGCGCTGTTTGAGAAGTCATGGAACCTTTAGGAGATGGGGCCTCACTGGGGGAATCATGTCAGTTGGAGAGGGTTTTGAGGCTGTGTAGGCTGGTCCCATTCTCTGCTCTCTCTTCTTCTCTCTTCTCTCTTCTCTCTTCTCTCTTCTCTCTTCTCTCTTCTCTCTTCTCTCTTCTCTCTTCTCTCTTCTCTCTTCTCTCTTCTCTCTTCTCTCTCTCTCTCTCTCTCTCTCTCTCTCTCTCTCTCTCTCTCTCTTCCTCTCAGCTTCCTGCATGTGGATGAACTTAAATCACTCTACTTCCTGAATCCCATGTCTTCCCAACTATGATGGAATCTGTCTTCCTATAAGCTAAATTAAAGTTTTCTTCCCTTAGGTTGATTTTCATCAGAGTGTTTTTCACAGAAACAGAAAAGTAACCATTACAGACACAATAGAAGTGTCCTAAAAAGAATCCTTGCTAGAAAAAAAAATCTGACAATTATATACTTCTGTGATCTTATTATAGTGGTAGAAAATAATATCAACACCAATACTAAAACCAGCAGAAGTGCTGGGGAAAACACAGCACATAATGTAGTAGAGTTTGCACTAACAGCACAGGGCTGGGTTTGGAAGTAGCTAAGTTGGTGCAAGTGTTTGTCTTCTATACATATAGCTCCAGGTTTAATCCACAGCACTGCATGAACTAGGTGTGTTCGTGCATACATGAAACACGAGCACTCTGGAAGTAGAAAAAAGAGGATCAAAAGTTCATTGGGACTTACATGGGAAGCTAGAGACTTGAAGAGGAGGGAGTAATGTAAGTTCTGGAATTAGACCCTGGCCTGCTAGGTCTGACATTGACTTGCTTATGGTTGTCTGTGAACTTCGCCTATTAGCAAGTTCAAGCCCCCTCCATGTAAAAACTGGATTAATAGCAGTACCAACCAGTTGAACTACTGGGAAAAATAAAAGAGATAAGCCTTTCAAAAAGGTGTTGTGGCATCTGGCAGACAGTAAATTCTCACTAAGTCATTTGCTATTGTTTCCATCTTGAACTTCAATGAGATAATTGTCTTTATAAAGATATCTTTTGTTAAACATAAGTCTTTAATCAACATTGCACATGTGTTGACCAAGGCCCACAAAGTTCACACTATCACAACCATAAATAATCGTTATATTGCTGGTACTACTCTACCTTGGCCAGTTCCCTAGAAACAGAATTCCAGATACAAACATACGTGCTATAATAACACATTTTAAGTGGTGTAATCCAGAAATTCAGGTCCAGAGGGAAAGCAAGGGAGAGGAAAGACATGAAGCTCCATCACTGGGCTGCAGAGAACTTAGGATGAGCTCATGGCTCATTTTCACATGATAGCTTCTGTGCACATTTCCAAAGCTACTTAGTCTCTGATCTAGTATTTTCAGTGTTAGAAAAAGAGAACAGAATTTATTGCCATTCAATTATTCAAAGCTGGCTTCAGGAACCTTAAAACTTATGGAGTGGACATGCCTGGGCTCCCATTGCCTTAGGATCATGCTTCTCAGGAACAAGGAAGTTAGGGGTCAGGAATAAGAGGTGCTCACCAAGGAGGCTGAATTGATACCTTGGGACCGCCCTCATGAACAACATAAGGAAAACAGAGCAACTACCTTAGAAGCCCCCTTGCCTACAAAATGCACCAACCTGGAAAGGTAGACAATTTCTCTCTCTCTCTCTCTCTCTCTCTCTCTCTCTCTCTCTCTCTCTCTCTCTCTCTGTTGGCCTGTGTCTTGTCTGTGTCTGTGTGTATGTCTGTGTTTGTGTCTCTGTCTCTGTTACACACACACATGAGACAGAGAAAGAGACGGGGGTGGGAGAAGAAAAGAAGGAGGAAGGGAACAAGGAGGGAGGGAGGGGAAAAGAAGGAAGGAAAGAGAGAGAGAAGGAAGAGGAAGAGGAAGGAGGAGGAGGAGGAGGAAGAGAAGGACAAGGAAGAGGAGGAGAAGGAGGAGAAGGACAAGGAAGAGGAGGAGGAGGAGGAGGAGGAGGAGGAGGAGGAGGAGGAGGAGGAGGAGGAGGAGGAGGAGGAGGAGGAGGAGGAGGAGGATACACTCAGAGACCAAGATTAATCAAACCACCTCTCATCCCCTTTTGGCTGTGCATGAGTCATGACCACATTTCCGTGCACACCATCATCACACCACGTAGCTATTCTGTGGAGCTGCTCCACTGCTCTAACCAGTCTCCAGGCTTGAAACTCCAATGTATCATCTGACAAGTGAATGAGCAAAATGAGAACTAAATTAACCAAACAAAAGCATTCAACTCGACCACACTATTACAGTACAATAAGAGCATATAACCTACGACAACAGAGCCTCGTTAGTTATTGTTTTCCAACACTCTACTAAAACATAACCCAAGCAGAATAATATTTAGGCAAAGGGATCTATGGCTTCTGTGCAAGTTAGTGCTTGACATCTATTTGACCAAGATGCCATGGTCTCTAGATATAAAGCAGAGCTAATTTGAGCTTATCGTATTACTGAAAAATAACTTCTCTATCTCAAAGAAAGTGTAAAATAATTTTTAAAAACATTTCAGATGTATTTTAATTAAGATGAATTGGACGAGAGGTGAAAACATGATGCTTTTAAAAAGATAATGTACTACTCAGCCTACAGAATTCTGCTTCTGCCTATTACACAAGCTTCAGTCAAAACTGTATAAATGGCTATTCCAAGGAAGGAAGTTTGATCAAAATGGACAAATGAAATCAGTCTTGTTGACAAGGACCTTTACCCAGCGCTCCATCTCACTCTTTCTCCTACTCCTCCTTCTACTTTTTAAATTTAGTTTTATTTTTGAAATTTATTTTTTCTCATATATCACATCCACCCCTGACCACAGTTTCTCCTTTCTTCTCCTCTCCCACTCTCTCCTCTATCTCCTGCCTCCCCCTTTTACTTGTAGTCCAACTTAGTCTCCTAGGCAGGCCTTTAATCATGTGATCCCTTTGTGGTTGAAACTTTATACCTGAGAAATAGTGGTATTCTTCAGAGCCAGTGGATTATTTCCGAAATATAAAGATAATGTTTCCCTCTAGTGAGAAAATCAGACAGGATCAGAGTCTAAACAAAAACAACAACAAAACAACATGAAGGCATGCACATAGGAGCTGTAATGAGGAGGCGGGGCCAACAGGGGTGAGGAAGATTAGACAGCCTAGGGAGGGAGTTACAGAAACCAGGATTTACACATATGTGTAAATAAGCATTTGCACTCCCTGAGTTTAGAGTTCATGTCATAGAATTCTTACCCTGTACTATGTGGCCCTTTTCTCTTTTTAAAAATTTCCCCTTAGTTGTTCATCAGTGGTACTGGTTCATTCTTGTTTGGTCAGGGTAATGTGCAATCATGTTGGTGGGACTATAGTGGTTGAATTTTCTAATTCCTGGTAACATTTTTGTATAGGGCTGAGAATTCAACCCAATACTTAAAGCTAGATATGCATTCTGCTCTTGAGTAATGCCCCTAACTCCTGCTGATATTTCTTTTGATTAATTAATTAATTAATTAAGTCACTGTAAATCAACTGCAGCCCTTGCTTCCTCCTCTTGTCCTCCCAATGCTACTCTCTCACTTCTTACTTACTTCTGGTTAGAGCCTCCTTTTCAGCCTGTGTTATTTTTCATTGAATTCCTCATCAGGAGTCCTGTTCCAGATGTGGTCCTTGCTTAATGGTGACTTCTCCTTAACTACTTGCTTCCTCACACTCTGTGGTAAAAATTCTCCTGAGTTATCAGAGATTATTGTTTATGAAATTCACATGTTTCTTCTTTGGTTCTTATCATTTAACTGTTTCTGATTTTATTAACTTCTGACTGATACTGATGGAAATTATTTTATTTACCTCACTGGATATCTTTTTCTATCTTATGATGTTTATAGTGTTTCTTCTCTTATTTTGCTCTTGAAATCTGGATAATCATTCACTAATCAAATAAATACTTATGTGCTATTCTTTGTGTTTTCACTACATTTTCTAGCAGAATAATCACACATCTTAATATGCAAAAGTTTATATTCTACTGAGGTAAGTTGAACATATAAAATGATATTTATGTTGTATGTTAAAAGTAAATAATAATGATAATAAAAAAAGACAAGGATCAACAGCACGAGGGCCATCCTGAGCTGGAGGAATGTGTAGATGGGGAAGCAAGTAGCAGGTAGTGTCAATGTCAACAAGAGTAGCCATCTTTGGAATACCCATTGGGAAGATGGTCTACCCAGGGCCTGTCTATTTTTAAATTGTTATATTTTTTTTGGGGGGGGGGAATAATGTACTTTAAATTCTTCAAACAGTACTACTACACTATGATTCCCAAACACTGCCTGCCTTCAAGAAGTCAGTCCTATTCAGATCTTAACATTATTCATTGACCTGTTCCAGCCTGTGCTAGGATTGTGAAGGGGATGCAAAAACACATACTGAGTTGTTGAATGAGTGATATGTACTGTGATTTGGCACTGCCACCATTCAGACCCTCCGGGAATTTGCTGGTATAGGAGGTTAATGAGAGTTACTATAGAACCCAGACAAAGGAGGGAATTACAGAAAGGCTCCTGGCAAAGCAGCTACTTTATTCCAACTTAGTAAGGATGATGCAGGCAAAGAAGCTCTGGCCATAAGCCTTAGCCCAAACATCACAATTTCATCTTGAAAATACGTTTATTACATTTATTTATTTATTTAATGAATAAGGACACGGGCATGTGCACGCTATATATACTACATGTGAAGATCAGAGGTAAATTTGCAGGAGCTCACTCTTTCCTTCCACTGGGTGGATCCTGGGGATGTAACTCAGATTGTCAGGTTTGGCTGTAAGCATTTTACACACTGAGCCATTTCTCTGGTCCCAAGATGTCACAATTAAAAAAAAAAATCCACCTCCATTTGATACTATCAGTCTCTCCATCAGAATAAGAGACTTATTTAGGATACACAAAGCTATGAGGACAATATTATAAACCCTAAGTAAAGAATTTGCAAGTTTTCTTCCACTCAGCACGGCCACTCAGACACTCTACACACACTTGAAGAAATTCCTCTTTCTGCCAAACTGTGAAGAGTGTCATGGTTCTGCCTCTGGGTCAAACACCTCTACAGTTGCTTGGTTTGGTTTCTCCAGGCCAGAGTGACATCTAGGATAATTTGCATATGAGTGGTTGGGCTCTATTTCAACTGAGAAATTCTACATCATGAGGTAGTTGTCACTGCTCATGTAAGTTGAATGTGAGAGTAACTCCATGCTGCTTTATAAACAGTGTGGGGGCATACATTACCTAAGAGAAAAATGCTTATTCTAAAAGTTATATTTCATTTACATACGGAGTTGGGTTTTTTGGTTTTATTTTGTTTTAGTTGAGTAGGACATATTGCTTTATCACAGATAACTGACCACCTAATCCACCCTTTCTCATCTTTGTATAGTTAATCATCCGGAACAAGTAAAAAAGATAAAGCAGGCAAATTCTGAATTTTTGAATCATGGCAACAACAACAACAAATCTCTTCAATAAGAGATTAGCATTGCTAGGTATGCAAGCTGGTGTTCACTGTTATTTCTAATTCACCCCCCTCCACCCCCCCACACACACCGAGGCATGGACACACTTCTCTACCAGAGCTGGAAACTAGTTTCCACTCAGAGCTTTTCAGGATTTCGGAGCATCCTTGCCTTCCCCTTTTGTGTTTCAATCCCACACCACTAGGATTACTTGCTTAACAGCATTTCCCTGCCCCCCGTTGGGTTTTCTGACATATACTAGACCTCTTATTCTCTAAAACTAAAACTGAACTGTAAAACCCATATTTTCCGTAGAACCTCACAAATCTTTCTTTGGGGGAGATTTTCACTTTTTCTTACTGTCCGAAAGTCAAGAAAATCTGTAACACGCTGCATCTTCCAATGGTCTAGCTCCTTCCAGTGACTTCTGGAAATCATTATCTTTGTACTTCAGAGATGAAAGCTTAGTTAAATATGTGAGAGACCAAGCAGATGTGGCAGAACACATTATGCTGCACATTGTCTCATGTCACAGCCATGGAGCTGATGAAGAGCTTGTCTCGGACAGTGTCGTTTACAGATGCTGGAAAACAGTTGTTTAGAGGAAGAAAATTAGCATCACTGTGATTACACGGTTCCTCATGAAATCCAGGATGCAAGCAAGCATCCAAAGGATACAAATCTATTTTTAATGCATTTAGTTGGAATTTGAATGCAAACTGAAGCAGAGTATAACACATACTGTGTTTAGAAAATTCCCACGTTGATATCCATAGTCGTTTAAAAACATGTATATTACTTTAATGAAGAATATTCTGTAATGATAACGTGTACATTTACCTCATATCAAATTAGTTTTTATTGTTATTCTTTTCTTTTGTTTCCTTGGTCAAGGTCTCACCGTGTAAGCCATACTGGCCTTGAATCATCAGACTCAGAATGCTGGATTAATATTTTCTGCTACAATTGCCTGATGATATAATGTTACTTTTCCATTTCTTCAATAAGATTTTTTAAATTATTTGAAGAATTCTGTAAGTCAGAATAGCAATAGTACTTTGTTCAAATAATTTTATGACTAATTGGTTACAAGGTGAGTATATTATATATTTGAAAATATTTGCATAGCAGTAAAGAGAGCCATATATTCTTCTCATAATCTATAATTACACCCTGGTTCATAAATCACCACACTATGGCTAAAACAAATTCCTATTTTTTTTAAGGACTCAAAGAACTAGATAGCACTTTTTTTTTTTTTTTCATATTTGGCATTTTCTCCCTGAGACTGAGTTGTCCAGTCTGGCCTTGAACTCATGATACATTAGTCTCAGCCTTTGGAGTGGTTGGAATTGTGGATCCGTAATGCCACACCTAGGTTTTAAAATTATCTACTTTAGGATGACCAGTTTTGTATGATTTAGCAACTTGGTTGTTACTTCTGGAGGGAATCAGAATTGGCTAAAATGCCTGATTCAGAATCTTGACAGGTGTTCATATTAGTTGTTCAGATGTTTGATGATGAAAAGATGACTAAGTTTCATTTTGATAAGGGATCTGTTGTAGGAGACCTCTTGGGGTCACAGGAAGGATTGTGTTTACTTACATTTTGGTTCCTCTGATAAAAAGAACATGACTAATGTTGACTTAAGGAAGAAAAAAATTCATTTCACCTTAGAGTTCCAGACTGCTAACAGTTCATATTGGTATGGTAGAGGCATGTAGCAAGCAGCAACCATCTTGTCAGGAGCAAGAAGCTGAGAGCTCACATCTGGAACCACAAGCAGGAGCAAAGAGTAAACTAGAAATTAAATGAGAACTTAATGTCTTACGGTCTATCTTGAGTCATAAACTTCCTCCAGCAAGACCACACCTCCTAAACCTCCCCAAACAGGATCACCAACTGGTCAACAATTATTCAAATTCTAGAGACTATGGTGACGTTTTTCATTCAAACTACCACTTTCTGCCCTTCATTAAGGCTGAATATAAGATTTCTTTTGTCTTCACAAAAGGGAGCAGAGGAGGGAGAGAAGAAAAGAAGGAACTAAGGAAAGAGAAAGGGAGGAAAAGGTGGGGGGAGGGAAGAGACAGATGTGTCAGAGGTTTGTGTATTGAAAACAAGGGCCAGCCTAAATATTGTTTTCAAATTCCATGCACATAATACATGTTCATATTTATAAAAACTTCATTTTCATGCAGTGCTTTTTGTGGTTGTTGTTTCCTTTGTGTTCAATTGTTCTCAGACAACCATGAAATATTGTTATAAATAATACCATGATACCTAGTCTCTGGATAAGACTGAGCCTGAAGAACCTTTGGATGTCAGGATTCACATTAGAAATGGGTCTCTTGGCCTTATTCTGATTGGTAGTATTCACATTAAAATGATTATACACAACTCTCATGTTTGGCGAGGCAACAGGACACTTGGAAAGTTTGTGATTTATTAGCCTTTTATTTTTAAGTGATTGATATTGTGTGTTTAGGTATTTTGTCTACATTTTATTACTATTATTTTGTTTACATTTGAAACAGAAGCCACCTTGGTCAACACTCCTGCAGGACTGAAAAGTTGAGGTTGTTATTTATAGAAATTTTTATTTTCTAGCTACACAGTTTGGCCTTTATCCTTTTCAAAACTTGGCTGGAAGTGTCACACTCTGCTTTGCTTGGTTGCATGCTAACCATCCTGGAATCTTTACTAAACTGGCACCCGGAGCACAAAAAATCATGTACAGTCTTCAGGAAAAGCAAACAGCACATGTTCCTCTCTTCCATTTATGCAAAAGGTCTTTGCATATTAGAGCTATCCACTCTATTTTCATCTTGTGATTCTCACTCGGATTTTATTGGAACTTAAATATGTATCAATACATATTTATTCCCTAAATAAAAGAGAGAGATAATTGTCAATGCCATTTAATGATCACATTAAAAAAAAAACCCCTCATCTTTGCTTCTACTATTGACAGTTGTAAGAAACCTACTAATCTCTACCAAAACAGATAGTTTGGACAGCAGTTTTGGAAGTACTGAATCATCACATCAACTTTTATCTACTTTTTAAAAGTTTAAAGGGTAATCAAGCAACACTATTAATAACATCTCTTCATTGAAATATCAAACAGTATGTGTTCTGGACTATTTCTTATCATTGAGGCATTGAATGTATGTTATGAGTAGACTACATTGTTTTGGCAAGTTATTTTATGGTTTTTAATATGAAAAAGACTCTATTAACTTGTTTGTTTGGCTTATGTGTCAGCAGTTTATGTCCTGGAATCCACGGGCTTCTCCCTCCCTCCTCCCTTCAAAGATAGGAATAGATTTATGAGCTTATTTACTGATTGAAATAAACTTCCTGTGACAATTTCATTTTAGTGTGAGGCACAAAGACCATTTCTGTCCACAGAGGTTGTAAAATTGGAAATTGTCTTTCTCATTTGAATTACTTCCTACAGTGAACGTGAAAAGTTTTCCACAGAATAAGGATAAAGTGAACTGTTGCCATCAGGTATACTAAAATAATGACGTGAGAAATGTTTTGATATCAGGATTAAAAAAAAAAAAAAAACCCTAAGATACCAGTATTCATTTTTACCTTTTTCCATAAAGATGCATGTTTCTGGGCTGAGTTTTAGCTCAGTAGTAATGTGCTTGCTTAGCTTTCCCAAGGTCTTGAAATCAGTCATGAGCATTACAAAATATTTTGCAAATTACTAGTATTGTAATTAATATATAAATTGATATAGTTATCCTGCTTAAAGGCTGGCCATGAAACTGTCATGGTATAACCTAATTGGGAACATAACATCTAGTTTGAATGACATAACCAGGAACAATCTAAGAGCTGAAACAGGACAATTAGATGATAATTTTCATGGTAGTCAGTTAGATACATTTTAATAATGTTAAGAATGTCAAGTTTGATACTGGAAAGCTGGATAACCACTTGCCACTTTTATAGGGGACTTGAGTGAGTCCCTAGCACCCATGTTGGGCACCTCCCAAACACTGTAGCTCACATGTTCTCTAGCTCTGACATTCACTTTATGACTTCCACAAGTGCCCACCTACATTCATAGTCACATACCCATCCCCCACAATACACATAAATGAAAACGATAAATCATAAAAAATATGCCAAGGCAAAAAAAATGTATGAATAACTTGAATCAGCATAATTCTTACAAATTTCTATCTGTCAACATATCTTAATTAGCAAAGAAGAAAATGAATTCATAAAGACTTTATAGTCAATATTACTTTAAATGCATGAATAACAATTATTTCCAAGACCATTCCTTTAATATCAAATCAAGCAAGGGGGTGAGATTATTTAAAAATCTTAACAGCCATTATAGTTTCAAATTATATTCCAGGGGAGAGAAGCGAGAATGAGATATTGAAGTTCTAGGTTTGCTTCTGAGTTTTGTTTTCTTGTTTTATTTTCTTGTTGTTTATTTTGTTTTATAGTTTTTTTTTTCTGACAGTGACTCTGGATTTTGCTAAATCTGTAGTTTCTAAATCCACTGCAAGCTCATGTACTCAATTATTTTAGAGATGGCATTTAAAACTTGGACATAACTTTAAAGCTCCTTCCTCATTTCTGTTATTGTGCCAACTGACAACATTTCTGGCTGCATCTGGAAGATGTAAGAAACCTTCAGGCATTTGATTTATGAATTCTACAAGTGGAGTGTCTAGGGAAGGGACTTTTAGTCCCCAGTAAAGTCTTTGAATTCATAAACATCTTCTAAAATCGAATTCTCATGCACACAAAATGTACTTAATCAACATTGCCTTGAAAGAACCAGAGGATAGCAAAAGCAATTATTGACCAATTAGGGCATGAATCTGCAGAACTGAAAAATAGGATAAAGTTGTAGTTGACTGTATCTTTCTTATCTGAACTGTGTTTAGTCTTTTGCTTGAATATGACTTTTTGTTCCTTTTCTCTATTTTAGATGGGTAGACATGCCTGCATAGAGCTGATAGCACATATTATTATCCAGGCACTATATATCGTTGACTGATTCTCTTCAACCCAAAACTTAAGGTAGAGTATCGTGGTAATAAGTATAGAGTCTTGAAGAAAGCAACTTGGAACTGATATCAATCTATATTTGGGAGACTCTGAACAAGTTACCTAATCTTCTTGGACCCCTGGCTCTTTCATCGGTACATTACAGATAATACTAATACTTCTCCCCTATGGTTTTAAGGCGATGGTATGCCATAAGTCATATAGTGTTCAACTAAGTAGAGTACTGTAGCGGGATATTTTCCCCTTGCAACATTTACCATGAACTCAGTAATTTGGGAGGAGCTAATGTGGGAGGAGTAAGAAGGGAAAGAGGAGAAGGAAGAGGAGGAGCAGGAGGAGAGCAGAGATGTAGGAGCCATGAAGGGCCACACATGTATCGAGAGCAGTCCTGGGTAGCAACTTATATCTAGGTTAGTTAATTGGATAACACCTCCGATTGTGTGGGCATCTTGTTAATTGAGCATTACCAAATATATAAAGCCTTTGGATAATCCTTAAGCATTAGAGTCTCATTTCTACTGGGTACCGCGTGGATGGTGGGATGGTCTGGGCTCAGCTCAGCCTTGTGGAGACAGCTTGGTAGATTGGCAGAGCCATCTCCTATGCTGGAGTCTTGTGGGTGCCAGGGCTGGTGTTTCTGGCTGGCCGTTTCTAGCTGTGGTACAGGCATGGCCTCTGGTTGTGGAATATGGCAGCAGAGCTAAGCAGAGTGCACTGCTGCTTAAATAGTCAGACCAAGAAAATGCCATTCTAAAATTTAACTTTAACAGAGTACCTGCAAGGAAAATGGTGAATTAAGGAAACCTTTTATTTACCTTTTGCATTAACAAGCAGAACACACTTTCATCTCTCAACAACTATGTATCCCACAATTCTTTCTGGCCTTTGGTTGATTTCTCAGGATGAACTTTTTTTCTAACACTTGTTTCCTATTCTTACTTTACCCTTTATCTTGTACATGATACACCTTCACAGTCTTAGTTCAATTTTGCATTAACTTAGTAACTAGTCCTCATTCAGGTAGATGGGAGACTAAGGGGCTACTGTGGGACCCACTGGTAGAGCAAAAGTTGGCTACCTTGACCAATAAATGACACTAGATGTTAAAGGGATGGGATAGCTTGTCAAACATGCTATAATAAACCATCCTGTGTTGGGTAGCTTAAGCAATAGAAATGTATCTTCTTACAATACTAGAGTCTGGAAGTCCAAGTTTAAGCTATGACTGGGCCTTTTCTTTGTTTCATAAATGACTATCTTTGAGTGTGTGTGTGTGTGTGTGTGTGTGTGTTTTCACATGATCTTTTCTCTCGGTCTCAGTCCAAATCACATCCTCTTAAAGAATATTCTTTTAAAACAATATTCACTTAGGGCTTACTTCATTTAACCTAATTAGCTCTTTGAAGAGCCTATCTCTTAAGTACAGTCATATTCTAAAGTATCAGGTGTTAGGATTTCAACATGTGAGTTTAAGAAAGATATAATTCAGCCCACTGAGGAAATATATTAGTGTATGAGAATGGATCCAGTCAAGCATCGCTAGCTAAAAGCTGGACAAACAAACTTAATGTGAGGATAGTCTTAGAAGATTATACCAGCAAGAAGGAATGAAATTCTACCAGGCAAACCTGGATCAAAACTAAAATTTCTTAAGAAATTTCCAGGGATCCATGCTTACAATATATTTTAAACTTTCTGTCTTTAACCACCTGCATGTAAAGTGGTGTTCCTTTGAATTTCCCCCAAACTATGTCCCATCATAAGCAATGCTTTAAAAAAAATCTTTGAATAGTCAATGTATCTAATACAGAAATACGTATGGGTATAATTATTACTTTATATTATGGAAATTATTGTTTGTTGCTGGTCCTGTGAATAATGGCCAGGGATTATTTGTATGTGTATGAGAAAATTTTGGATTTTGTGAAAGTTCTATATTGTAATAGGTTTTATGTTGGTATTATTTAATTATTTATACAAATTTAAATATTTTCATTTAAGTTAATATTTTGTTCTCTCACTCCCACACATTTTATTCATTCTTCTCCTGAAGTTTCTCTTATGTCCCCTCCATCCAAATTACATTGTCTTCTGTAATTATTGCTACATATATATGCAAACTACCAAGGTCATTTTGTATTGCTTTTAGGTATATGCATCCAGGGCTAATCACTTGAGACAAGATCAAATGTGGGAGCTTGTGCCTGGGGGCGGGGGATGATTCTCCCTCTTTGAGCAGCCACTGAACATCTACATCTCTTCATCTATGGATGAGACTGCATTACTGAAGGTTTGCTAGAGTAACCGAACTTATAGAATGAATCTCTTGATATAGAAAGGGGACCAGCCAACAATGGCTACCTGTGAATGGGAGGTCTATAAATATAGTAGTTGTTCAGTCCATGAGGCTGGATGTCTCAGCAGGTCATCAGTCCTCACTGGAATTCTGAAGAAGCAGGCTCTAATGTCTGTTAAGGAACCAACTTACTAGTGTGGTAATAGCAAGCAGGCAAAAAGCAAAAGCTTCCTTCTTCCACGTGCTTATTATGTAGGCTTCCACCAGAAGGTGTGAACCAGATTAGAGGTGGGTTTTTCCACCACAAAAAAATCTCGATTAAAGTTGGGTCTTCCCACTTCAGAGATTCAGATTGGAAGTGGATCTTCCCACTTCAAATTAAGCAAACTCCCTCCTCACTGGTGTGTTCTTATATTTTTGGTTAATTCTAGACATAGTTAAGTTGACAAACAAGAATAGCCATCACAGTGACCATGTGGAATTTTCCCTGTCTAGGTTGTCATGTCAACTTGTCTTTATGAAAGTCACATTTGGACAATCATACCATTGCAATTTCATGGGTGCACTTTTCCTATCATGCTTTGGGGACACTATTTAGTGACTGGAATGCTGGGCATGGGGTTCTCATAATTTTTGCATTCTCTCTTCCACAATTTTCCCTGAGCCTCAGGTGTAGAGTTGCATTGAAAACTTATCATTTGGGGGTTGAGAATCTCACAGTCCTTTGTTCTCTTTGTTTAAAATGAATTCTCTTTGTTTAAAATAAATGACCTCATAATAGTCTCTGTCTGTTGCAAAAAAAAAGTCAATATTTTTACAAAGGTATGCTAATTGTACATACCAATTATAGATCCCCAATATATTCATATTGCTGTTATACAATAACATGTATGTGGTCACCAATGCTATATCTATTTTTTTCCTCTTTCCTTTCCTAATGCTGATGACTGTTTGCTTCCTTGGGTTACCTTTTTCCACATAATCAATGTAGTATTCCTTCCCCCATTCTCTCCTGATTAGCATAAGAATTTGACTAAGGGCTAGAGATTATAGTTCAGTGTTTAAGAACATGAAATACTCTTTTAGAGGGCACAGTTGGTTCCTAGTACCCATGTTGGGTACACAACAATGAATCTTAACCAGAGGATCTGACACACTCCTCTGTACTCCATAAACACCTACAAGCACACTCATGTACCTCACCACATATACAGACAGTTAAAAATAATAGAAACAAATCATTAAGAGAAATTTAGTTCAGAAGGCAAATAAGAGATGCATATAGGAAACAAAATGAGTTTTAAAATCGTCCATCCTCTCTTCCCTTATTATAAAGAGCAGAGCAGATGTCATTCTGTATCATTGATTTAAAAAAAAAGACCTACTTTAGCAACTATTTGTGAATATTTGTTCTTGACATTGACTTGGTTGATAAATCTTCCCTTGGGAGAGTCTGTCTCTGGACAGAATCAAACTTATAACTACTGTAAAAGCCATTCCCATGTTCAAAGAAAGCACAGCTGTGATGGCTCCTCATTTGACTTCTTAAAAGAAGAAAATCTTAACATTAAGTGAAAACAATTTAAGGGAGAAAAGAATGCTTTGAGTTCAAACGATAGCTTTCTTTAAGATGTTTTTGTTAATGTACCAAACATTTTGCCACCAAATGTAAATTAAGACATTACATATTACTTGTGTTCATCTCCTCTGGCCTTTTCCCCAACCGAAAGAAACTGTCCAATTTCTAGATTTTCACCAGTACTAAAGGATTCCAGTAAGATTTTTTTTTTAAAATTAAATTACTTATGTGACTGTAGAATGTTAGATAGACATTTTTTATAATTGCTGAGAACATTTTCTAGTAAGCTATGTGTCTCATACTTGTTTTGTACTTTATTTAATGATATTTTTATAATTTAGTAAAATTTTTCTGAATTACAAAATTAAAGTTATCAAAACCATTATTGAGCAGTCAATGACTATTGATCTACATATCTATCTTATGAATCTATGTATTTATGTATGTATGTATTATCTATCTATCTATCTATCTATCTATCTATCTATCTATCTGATGTGTGTATGTGTAGTCATGCAGGTGCCAATGGGGGTGTTGAAAATGTTGAAGCTGGTGGTATAGATGATGGTATATGCCATCAGACTTGCATAATGGGAACTGAATTACCCCTAAGCCCTTAAACATCTCTCCAGCCCCAAAGCTATACTTGTAAATAAACGTGTTCTTTTAAATTTTAATTTAATTTAATTTTATTAATTATTTTATTTATTTATATTCCAAATGTTGCCTCCATTCCTGGTCTGCCTTCCATGAATTCTTCACCTCATCCTTCTTCCCCTTTGTTCCTGGGAGGGTACTTCCCACCCACCCATCCACCCTCTCCCACCTAACCTTTTCTCTGGGGCATCAAGTTTCTACAGGATTAAGCACATCCTTTCCCACTGAGGTCAGACAAGGCAGTCCTCTGCTACATATGTAGAGAGGGCCATGGACCAGCCTATGTATGCTCTCTGGTTGGTGGTTTAGTCTCTGGGAGCTCTGAGGGGTCCAGTTAATTGATATTGTTCTTCCCATGAGGTTGCAATCCCCTTCAGCTCCTTCAGTTCTTCCCCTAACTCTTCCATAGGGATCCGGGACCTCAGTACAGTGGTTGTCTGTAAGTATCTGTATGTGTCTCAGTCAGCTGCTGGTAGAGCCCCTCAGAGGACAGCCATGCTAGGCTCCTGTCTGCAAGTGCAATATGGGATCAGTAATAGTGTCCAGGTTTAGTGCCTGCTTATGGGATGGATCTCAAGTTGGGCTGGTCTCTGAATGGTCTTTTCTTCAGTCTGTGCTCCATATTTGGCCAACCCATTTTCTTAGATAGGAAAAAATTTGGGTCAAGAATTTTGACTACGGGTGGGTAGCTCCATGTCTCAAATGGGGGCCATGTCTGTTTACTGGGTTGGTCTCTTTAGATTCCATCTCCCTACTGTTGGACATTTTGTCTAAGGTCATCCCCATTGGGTCCTGGGAATCTCTTACATCCCTGATGTCTGGGATTTTCTAGAGCTTTTCCCCCCATCCCCACAACCCACACTCCTGTATATTTCTATTCATTCTCCTGGCTCTTTGGGCTTCTCTCCTGTCTCTCCCCATAACTGATTCTGCACCTTTACTTTACCATGAATGAAGAAAATAATGGGTTTTCTATCAAGGTAAAGACACAGCTGATAGCATTTTATGCATTTTTTTCTTCCTCAACTGTTATTAATATCTTTTATTTTGATAATATAGGGGCATATATATTTCTATAGAAGGATTTATTTACATCTATAATAGCATGCATTGAAAGCCAGTTTCTTATCAATAATTAGTAAAACGTGTTTTTCCTCTTTAACTCTGACTCCATCTGAGCTTATTGATTAGTTTTTATATATAATTATATCCCCATTTACTCACTCCAACCCCTCCTATATTTCCAATACAGTAGACAGCATGTCCACGGTTAACAGTGCACTAAATATCAAATTCTAGAATTTAATAATGATATTAACCTGGTTAAATGAACAAATAGTTGAATAGGTAGTTTTCATCATAGAACTGTGCATGGAAGTATAACTAAGAATTTTCTCTTTGAAATTTTGATATACTTAAATTAAAAAGCCCAAGTAAGTTGCCCTGGTATTGATTTTGTGTGCACGTGCTGTTTCTTGTCCAAAGTTAAACCTATTTTAATTAGATTACTATTTCCATAAATGTGATAAAAAGCAAAAAAAAAAAGTTTTTAGGAAATGAAGGAAGCAAAGTGCTTCAGTAAAAACACATATAAACTTGAAAATAAAACCCATTAGAAACAGTCTTTTCGGTATCATTTAGTTGTGCTGTAATGTATATAGAAGAAATGTTAGGAAGCTGGGTGTGGTAGCATATGTCCTCATCCTAGCACTTGTGAGACAGAGGCAAAAGGCATCTCCTAAGCTCTAGGCCAGTCAAGGATTCATAGGCAATCCTGTCTTTATAATAAAATAAAAAGTATAAATCTCAATCACTGACAACATTAAAAACAAAGTTAAAAAATGGCCAGACATGGTAGCATAGGCCTTTAATCTCAACACTTGGGAGGCCAGCCTGGTCTACATAGTGAATTCCAGGATAGCAAGGGACACAGAGAAACCCTGTCTCAACAAATTAAAAAATAAAAATTAGATATGGAAGAAATTTCAGGCATGGTGACATATGTCTGTAATCCTGGCAGGTGGGATGCTGAGACCAGAGAAAAAAAAGTTCAAGCCTATCTTGAAACGTAAAGAAATTTATTTAACAAACACATCAAACAGAAAAAAAAGAATGAATGTAAAAACTAGATTAATTTATAGATCTTTTTTTAAACTCAGAAAGGAAAAATGTCTAGAGAAGTCATATATTATTAGATCAAAACCTGATGATTTAGGAATATATATGTGTATGCACATACATGTATGCATGTAATAACAATTAATGAAGAAAGAGCTCATGAATTTGAACAAGGGCAAATATGGAGTGAGTAAAGGGAAGGGAGGATGTAATTATATATGAAAATTAATCAATAAACTCAGCTGGAGTCAGAGTTAAAAAAAGAAAAAAAAAAAAGACCTACAACAAAATGTGCTTTAATGTGCAAAGGGAAAGATGCTTTTGATGTTTAAGGTTCTAGTCACGTGCTGGGTGTCCGAGCTGTGTTACTTGGTTTTGCAAATATAACAATAAAAATGAAAAAAAAAAAAACCAGGTACAGGAAAGTGCCACCTCAGTACCAAGTGGCTTAAAGCTGTTCACTCAAAACTGTTCACGGAACAAGTAATAGTAGCTCTTACTTGTAGAGCTTAGGCAGAAATACAAACACAAAGGTGTAAAATGAAGACTATAGATACAAGTTTGCTTCAAACATGTGTTTGTGTATGTTGCCAAACTTGTCTCAAAATGCGACATTTTGTCCATGTGTCCCTCTTATTCTACGATGTTGGGGGGAAAAAAAGGCAAAACCTTTTGTGAGGTACAATCTCTTTGTAACATTCCAGACAAATCTAGAGAAACTGTGGAGTCAGACATCAGGTTGACTGATTTTTGAAGAGGATAAAAAAATTCCTTATAAAAAGAAATAAAAATCACCCCTACATTATAGAGGTTCCTTTAAGACCTCCCACACAGCTGCTCAGACTGACAAGTCTGACAACCCTTAATATTACCATAGCATTCCAGCTAATTACTTAGAGACAGATAAACCCACCCAAGGCCAACCAGTAAGTAGGACCGTATGTGAAGAGTGATCTCATCCTGGGATTCTCAAAGAGACAACACAGACACAGAGGGGAAAAGAAAAATACAGAGAGCCAAAAATAGTATTCCACCGATCTTCATTCTTCTCCTCTTGCTTCTCTGTCTTGATCTTTGATGTTTTATAGCAGATGTACTCCTTCTGCAAAACCATTGGGGTATGTTAACTGCAAGGGCTGGGGACTTGACTGTGTTGAAGGTACAGCAGCAGATCTTTAATGGCAACAATCTTGGGATGTTATGAATACTGTTGGAAATGTCTCTGGAAAACAGTAAAAATTCAATTGTGGGAAGTTGGTTACAAGAAGAATTTGTGAAGGCACTCTGTTTCAAGGCATCTTGAAAACAGTTAATTAGAGTAAGCTTTAGTGTGGTAAAATTTTCATTGAAAAACCTCTACCTTTAAACATTCAGCTCAATTACTTTAGACATATATTTATTTATGTGTATATTTGCATGCAACCACTATCATAGGCCAGAGACCAAGCCTTTCTATTCTCAACATTTCTTTTAAAGTCACTTCAGAAACTCTGCCCTGTATAATATATACTATACAGGATATATTATATTGATCTTTATTTGCATATATCTGAATATGATACATTTATAATATATAATTATATATGTATATTATCTATATTATATATTATATGTGTTATCCATAGACTACATGTCTATATCTGTATATAAAATGATTTTTAAAAGCATAAAACTATGAGACATAGAACCTCCTTTATGTTGGCTTTCTACTGGGTATTAGCCTACCCTTAAGAATAGTTAGTTACCTCAATAAGACTCTGTTGCAGAGACTAAAATTTCATTTTCAGTGATTATCAATAGGAGATTGCATCTGTGTTTGTTAGGGATGGGGACATGTTTCACTTTTCTTTCATCTCTAGGACTGCATCTAGTCCAGATGGCCCTGTGCATGCTGCCTGAGACTCTGTGAGTTCACATGTGAATCAGTTCTGCTGTCTTTGGAAGGTACTGCTTCCTTGCGTCCTTCATCCCCTCTGGCTCTTAAGTTCTTTCTGCCTCCTCTTCGGTAGGCTTCCATGAACCCTGCAGGGAGGGTAGGTATCTTACTAAGGCCTCAATGTTTTGAGGTCTCATTCTCTATGTACTCTGGATGTGGGTTTCAATATTTGTTTACATATGCTGCAGGAAGAAGTTTCTCTGATGATGGCTGAGCAAAGTTCTCTTAGTGAGTACAAGAGTGCCATTGGGAGTTATTTTATTGCTATGTTCCTTTAGTAGAAAAGCAGTATTTTGTTTTCCCCTAGGTACATGGACTATTTAGTTTCAGGTTCTTGATCCCCTAAATGCATCAGGTATGTGGTCCATGTTATACAGTGGGCCTTAATTAGATGCTGGTTGTATACTCCCACAGTCTTGTGCCACCATTGCATTAGCATATCTTGATGGAAAGACACTATTGTAGATGTAAGGTTTTGTAGGTGGGTTGATGTTTGTTTCCTCTTTGGTAGCATTCAGAGTACCTTCCTGTACCAAAGACTTTAGCATGTAGGGATGAAAGCTTTAGGTAGGCATCAGATTGATTTCTTCATGTTCAATAAATTTTGTAGGTGTTGTCTTCAGCCAAGGAGCCTTGACGACAGTTTGTGGAGAGAAACCTATAGTCTTGACAACAGCCTGAGCTATTTGGGAGTTCCCCTAGGGAGCTCTTTGGCCAACAACTGAATTAGATGTAACCGTAGTACAGGAAGCCTCATTTGGTGAGATGTGTCCAGTTTGGGCTCTTTTTCCCCGCTACTTGATGATTTCACTTAGATCATTTTCATATATATATACTCTTTTGGATCTCCAGGCTACATGTCAAGTGGCCCTTAATTTTAAATGGTGTTTTTTGATTTTGCATAGTATTTGTTTATCAAAATGCTCCTTTTTATGTCAAGATGAATTACTAAACTTTCATTTCTCAGTTTGGACTTTACATATAAGATTACATATTTCATTTAAATATCGTGCTCTACAAATTGAAGGACATAAGCATTTATGTCACTGAAACAAATATACTCATTAAAAACAAAACCTCTCTATCTTATTACCCTTCTCCAACAAAAACTTCCACTAAGTAAGTACAATCTTAAATCTTCCAGGCAGTAAAATTCTTCAAGTAGATGATTATTGTAATCCTTGAATATCTTTCTTGTTTAAATTCCATTAACTTCATACATATATACATACATACATACATACATACATACATACACACACACACACACATTATAATGAGCAAAGTATATGATTTCAAGTGTTAACAACCTTTTCTGTAGTGGGAAGAAGCTGAGTAGTGGATTTTCCAATTGCCATGGTCAATATTCATGTATATGCCAGGATATATACAAAAATTCTAGAAAGCATTAGATTATTTTATTCTAACCTTTTTTTTTTTTAATTACTTGCCTATTTTTACGAGTTTAACATGATTACAGCTCTTGTGTTTTTTGGGCAATAGTTACTTATATGAATGTTATTAACGTTAATAATCAGATTACTGACTTTTTAAACAGTCAAATTAACACAAAGGGTGTTTGATTATTAAAAGATTCCACACAAGTAGATAGAATGTGGGTGAATAGAAATAGCGTTTGATTTGCTTCCTTCCTCATCACCACATTTCAGAAATCGAATAAAATAACATCTCACAAAATAACATTACATTAATAATCTGTGAAATATTCAGCAAGAAGTGATGGTGATATTAAGTTAAGATTTCTGACTAACACACACTTACACAGAATGATTCATTCACGAAACAAAATACCATGTTTGTCGATGCTGCAAGTATGAATCTACTGAAATTACTTTAAGCCATAAGTCTTTCTATCTTTCTGAAGAACTTATAGATCATTTTTATATTGAAAGAATTGGAAAGAAAAAAATAATCAAGAATTTTTTTTTAAATTTGAGACTAAGGATAATTCTGAGAATCTTTAGAAACTTAAATAAATGTGATTTATTTAGGTAAAGAGTATGGAAAGATTTCTGGAGCTGTTATTCCTAGATATTAGGACTTGTTGAAAGTTAGAACAATTCTAATATAGCTTTCAACAGCATCCTGGGGACTTGGTTATATTGTCTTCTTATACTCTATTTCTCTGCTTTTAGGTAGATCTGAAGACTCTTTACATTCCCTCATAATGGCAGTCTTTCAAGGAGAGGAATGGAGAGAAAAGGAAACAAAGATGTGTGTGTGTGTGTGTGTGTGTGTGTGTGTGTGTGTGTGTGTGTACATGTCCCCACTCTGAGAGAGCAAAGACTGAGAAAATATTTGATAGGAAAGAACACAGTTATAGATAAAATCATATAGGGGGAACACCAAGTTCTTATCAATGCCAAAGCTTACAAAGGATTCAAGGTAACTGGGTTACCGTGACACTGTGAAAGAGAAGGTTGCAAAAGAAAAGTGGGGAAGGATGCAATAATACATGGAATGTCCGATGGAAAAGAATAGTTAGTGCCATGGATTGTACTCTTACATTGGGAGGATGTCTCATGAAGATAGCATAAAAGCAGGACTGTTCTCTCTCTCTCTCTCTCTCTCTCTCTCTCTTTCTCTCTCTCTCTCTCTCTCTCTCTCTCTCTCTCTCTCTTTCACTGTGTGTGTGTCTGTGGGCATGTGATTTTCTCAGCATGTTTGTCAAGGCCACAAGACAACTTGTAGGAATCAGTTCTCTTCCTATTGAGATGAAACTCAGGTTGTCAGACTTGTCAGCAAGATTTACACATGGTACCATCTGGGTTGTCCATCAATGACATCTTTATATGCCTATTATCCATATTATGGAGCTGGAACATGACAGTTAGATGTTTGTGATGCATAGCAGTGACAGTATCATTCAGTCATCATTGTTCACTATCAGGTTAGCTAGAAACGCATTCAGTGAGTCAGCTGTGTTATTGAAAAGAAAGGAAATGAATAGCATTAGTGGCGACAGCAGAGTGAAGTCTGAATTGATTTGAACTATGGCAATGAGACAGGAGAACGTGGTGCTGGGGATGATGCATAAACTTTTCTCTTTGTTTTATAAAATTTTCTTCCAGACTTCTATTACTGTCAGCTAGAAAAAGCCTCAGCATGCTGACCTAGCCTGGCTCATAGCTTTCTATAACAAACAAACACAAAACCAAAGCTATATGGTTTTTTTTTTTCCCTGAAGGGAAGGGTGGGAGTAACAGAGAACAGGTAGCAACCGGTCAAGACACTCTTGTAACAACGTTAAAAATATTCAAGCAAGATTTTTGACACAGTTACTCTGAAATACAACAAAGTTCAAAGTTAAAATTGACTCAAGAAAATCAGTTCCATATCTGTGCCCAAAGGTGAAGGGTTAAAAATAACTAGAATGGCGACCACAAACATATGGCTTGATGTGAAGCAAGAGAAAGCGTGGGGGCAGGGTAGGACAATTGCTGAGGGAACAGAATAGCCAGGTGTCATTAATTTTAA
This sequence comes from Arvicanthis niloticus, assembly GCF_011762505.2. Classification (NCBI taxonomy): domain Eukaryota; kingdom Metazoa; phylum Chordata; class Mammalia; order Rodentia; family Muridae; genus Arvicanthis; species Arvicanthis niloticus. Next base: position 47,211,943 of record NC_047673.1, read on the forward strand.
TAAATCCTCAGCATTCTCAGAGCATGATAAATTCCTATTGCTTTGGTTAGTAGGAATATAGAAAACTAAGAATAAATGAGTTTTTTTGATTTTGACAGCTTCTATTACAGTTTTAGGAAAGCTAACCATTGCTTTTCTTCTTTTGGGTTTTTGCTCAATATATTTTAAAGACAAGCTTTCAATGCTCACCTGTACAAATTTGTGAGTTTTTCTTTTTTTCTAAATGAGAATAGTCCTATTGAACACACAAACTACTTTTCAATAGTCTTTAACATTATGCGTTGTTCCGCTGAAGAGATTTAGTTCAGTAAGTGGCCCATTAACATTGTGTAGAAAAATAGCCTCATTTTTCTTTTCCTTTTTTTTTTCTCTGTGACTACTGATCCCCTTGTTAGACAACCCTGGAGTTTGTACTGATAGAGAGAGCACAGAACGCTTCATGGTAACTGCAGATCCCCGCCAATCCCAACACTCAGTCACCCAGCCTCCGCTCACAGCAGACATTGTTTACACAAGCACAATCAACAGAGTCAATTAAGAATATCCTAGAATAAATTATGATAAATTCCTTGCTTCGGGACAACTTAATGGATCGGACATGGACTATCTCCTTGAGAGTGAATTGATGAGCACTCTATCCAGGGAGCAATTTTGATGGAGCTTTGTGCAGCATTGCAACATTTGAAAGAGACCGCTTCAGTCACTTTTTGATTATGCAAACTTTGTGCTTTTGGAGTTTATAACAGCAACAACAACAATAACAATGGTCCTTTGTGGATCAAGGAATACAGTATTTATAGGGAGAGAGTGGCAAGATGTTGCCAGAAACATGATGCCTTCTGTGCTTTTCCTCCAACCAGAGTGACCCCGTGATCTGCGGAGTGAATCCGGCAGACCATGCCAGGTACGCAATTCCTAAAGTCTTTTTTCTCCCTATGGTGAGGGTGACTGGCTAATATCTTTGCAAATCTATCAAAGCAATTTTTTTTTCTGTATGCTCTTTCTTGGAATTTCACTTCCACATGTGAGACTGAATCGTCTGTATGGAATCCATGGTTCACCTTTGACTCCCAAATCTGTACCAGCAGCCCGCAGTGAACAAAACGGGAGCCTCAGATAGTCCCAGTTCATCCTTGCTTCCCTCTGCCTCTGACCCTTTTCACTTCCCATCACTTCAGTTTAACGATTTCCTTTTTCACTCTAATGCCTTTATCCATTTGATCAGGATTATGTTTCCCAAAGTCTACGGGCGCCAGCCACAGATGCGTTTTTCTTCTTGTTGAATCTTGAGATCATAGAGCAATGCTTTTTCTTATTCAGTTCTAAGCACCCCGAACTCTACTTGATGGGAGTCAATGTTGGTTTAGCATGCTGTGGTAGGAACACATAATATTCATTCGGTTTGGAAATGGCTGCCCTCGAAGAGCTGCTTTCAGGAGCTCAATGAGCAAGAAGTGTTTCTTTCTATGACTGGCCAGCTGTTTTTCACAACAGTGAACGATTTTGGTTCTGGACTCAGGCAAAATTGGGTTTCTATCTCTGTTATAGTCTGGGTTGAGAGACTGGGTCATCTGCTGATTTGGGGGTGAGCCCCTTCTTGTCTTTGACTCATATCTGTAGAATGGGATAAATAACAGTGACTTTGAGAAAAGGCTTGAAGTGTGAATGAGAATAATCAGGGTAAAGAATTCAGTGGTTAGTGAACACTCAAAAATTATTAAACGTAATGACTACTTTTCTGCTTTTAATCCATGATAACCACATCCTTCTGTTATCCACGTCCCCTTGAGCTGTTTCCAATAATTGTTAGCTGGTTATAAGGAAAATCTGGTACATAAAGGGGAATAGGATGGGGCAGGAATTTCTCGTGTGAAAGTGCTTTGTAAATTACAAGCTACTACATAAATATTACAGAAATGGGAATGTGTTTCCTTGTTCCATGTTGGTGGTAATACCCCAGCTTAAAATGTACATCATGAAATATGGCACCAGTGTTAAATAACAGGACTGGTTAATTTTGGCAGTGCCGGGATGGAGGTGGCAGGCAGACAAAGAAGGAACGCGATCTTCGGCTAATGCGATGGGGGTGACCTTTGGTTTGCAAACAACAAGAATGTAACTCACACAGGCTTTGTGACACTGATTTAACAAAGTTGGCTCAGATGTACTCTTGGAATAGCAGAAGAATTGGGCTCAGCACAGCTACTTAGATTGGGAGCGTGAAAACACTGCTTTCCTGAGTAAACCCAAGATGATCTTGCTGAAAACCAAGAGGAATGTAAGCTGTTCTGGTGAGCTTTTACATTTCACAGAGGACCCTCAGCAACCCTAGTATCATTCTACAGCAGCAAAACTAATCGCTACGTGCTTCAGACTTATTAGTCTTATGTATGCTTTTAGCATTTGCTTAAAGTCACTTATTAATTCTACTCTACAGGTCCGTGAGAGATGTTACGAAATTCACTGAACACCAGTAGATCACAGAGACTGAACCAAGTTTAACAGGGGAGGGGGGGGTTGACATTATGATGAAAACCTAGGTTTGTCTAAGTCCAGAGCCTTATTCTGTAAAGTAGTATGGCATTGTATTCAAGTTTGCTAACATTAATAATATTTCATGTATAAAAGCTCTAGTAATTTAAAACATTCTTAGGGTGGGAAAACCATTAGAAAATAATTAAAGCAGGGAAATAGCACATTAAAAGTTGCTCAGAAGCAAATGAAGACTGCATTCGACACTAACATGAACATCACAGGTTACAAATAGATGGAAAATGATCTAATTGCTAACATGGAATTTTTTTCACAACATAATAAAGTCCTAAGATCCAAATGCCGTTTCTCAAGGAGCCCCTGATCTTTCAGAGATTTTTACAGGTAATTAATAGTTGTGGATTGACATCAACAAATAAGCCATGGTGTTCAATGCAGAATACCACTATGGGGCTATTTTCTGAGAAGGAATGCACTATGAGACTTGGGCCTAGTTTGTGGCAGTGGCTCTTAAGCAGAGAACCATTTCAGTATACAATGCAAACTATGAATCAATTTATCTTACGGAGATAAATGTTCAAGCAAATCCTGCACAAATATTTTCTTAGACTGTATGAAGGTGTTTCCCAGATTTGATCTATCTAAGGTCTAATTCTCCATGTTTGAGAACAAGCTGGAGACCTCCAGAGTCCTAAGAAATATCTGTCTTAGCTAAGACCTGGTGATCAACTTGTTTCATTCACACATTTATCTATTTACTTATTCATTCATTTATTTGGCAAGTTATACTAATAATACCAGCATGGATAGCATTGTAATACAACATAGTGTGAACAGGAAAAGTAATTTATTCAGTGAGGTGCATTGTCTGTAAATCAGAATATTGCATGTTTCAAATTTGGAGAACTCAACATATACCAACTCCCCTTAGCAATAACATGGAAAGGAAAAGAGAAAACCCAGTGGACTGCATCAGACCCTGTACCACACACCTTACTTACATGTCTTAGTGACTGTTCTGTTGCTGTGAAGAAACACTGTGACCATGGCAACTCTTACAAGAAATCATTTAATTGGGGCTTGCTTACAGTTTCGGATGCTTAGTCCATTATCATCATGGTAGCATGGCAGCAGGCATGGCAAACATGGCGCAAAAGTCGTAGTTAAGAGTTAGATTCTGATCTTTAGGCAGAGGGACAGAGGGAGAGGAAGAGGGAGAGGTAGAGGGAGCGGAGGGGGAGTGGGAGAGGAGAGGAGAAAAGAGAGAGAGAGAGAGAGAGAGAGAGAGAGAGAGAGAGACAGAGACAGAGACAGAGACAGAGACAGAGAAACAGAGAGAGAGACAGAGAGAGAGAGACTGGGTCAAGCCAAACCCCAAAGGAATACTTCCTTCAACAAGGTCATACCTTCTAATCCTTCTAATTCTACCAAAGTGCTCCACTACCTGAAAGCTCATGACTGAGCTTTCACATATATGTGCCAATAGGGGCCATTCTTATTCAAACCCACACAGATACTTCCTCTTTAATTCCACCAGCAACTTTAGTAGAAATGTTTACACCATTTGCCAAGTAAACTGAGCTTAGTGGAATGTGAGTTACTTGCTTATGATGGCATGTGGCAAGGCCAGGATACAGATTCATTCAAGTTTATTTAAGCAACAGACCCAAGTCTAAATTCTTCATAGAGTTTTATGCAATGAGCTCATTTTACAAAGAAATTTTTTTATTATTTTAAGTCCATGAATGTTTTTGCTTGCATATATGTTTGTCCGCCATGTGTGTGAGGTGACTGCAGAGGACAAAAAGTGTTGGATCCCCAGGTAATGGAGTTACCCCTGATTGTAACCTACCATGTGGATGCTGGGAATTAAACCCAAGTTCTCTGGCAGAAAACACAGTACTCCTTACCACCTAGTCATCTCTCTAGTCCCAGAGCCATTTTTTTAAAAAAATTACTATACACTTTGGGGGTAACTACAAGAAAATCCGAGATACCAGGAAAGCAAGAGGCTCCCAGCACCCAACAGGGGTGACATTAGCTGAAATACCCGACAAAGGGGAGAGAGACCCTGTAGAGACCATATCCTGCCGGGCAGTGGTGGCGCACGCCTTTAATCCCAGCACTTGGGAGGCAGAGGCAGGCGGATTTCTGAGTTCGAGGCCAGCCTGGTCTACAGAGTGAGTTCCAGGACAGCCAGGGCTACACAGAGAAACCCTGTCTCGAAAAACAAAAAAACAAAAAAAAACAAAAAAAAACAAAAAAACAAAAAAACAAAAAAAACAAAAAAACAAAAAAAACAAAAAAAACAAAAAAACAAAAAAAACAAAAAAAACAAAAAAAAAAAAAAACAAAAAAAAAAAAACAAAAAAAAACAAAAAAACAAAAACAAAAACAAAAAAAGACCATATCCTGTATATCCTGTAGAGACTTGATGCCCCAAGTAGGGGAATGCTAAAGTAGTGAGGCAGGAGTAGGTGGGTGGGTGGGTGAGCTCCCTCATAGAAGCAGGGTGTAGGAGGGATGGGATAGGGGCTTTGTGGATGGAGAACCTGAAAGAGGGATAACATTTGAAATGTAAATAAAATAACCAATAAAAAATAAAAAAATACTACACACATTATGAAGAGACAGTTTGATCAAACAATTGAGCAGCAATAAAAGAAGTTTTGATTGAGTTTTATTTTATTACTATTTATAGTCACAAGATTAACATATAAATGAAGATTTTTATTTCTGAATCTATACTATAACTGAATTGGATTATCTTGCAGGCCTTTTGAACTTTAGACTGTGTGATAGACCCATTTAGATTATCAACATATTGATGACATTAAATAATTTGAAGGTAGATTAGTAGATTATATCTGAAAATACATAGTATTTTCCTCAATCTAAAGGAAAAGAGAGTTGTTTATATTATTCTATGCTATGGTATCACAAACTTTACAGACAAATGAAAGGCATTACATGGGTAATCAGTAAGTGCTACAAAGAATTTGCTAATTGAGAGTTTATCATTTAATAAAAGTTCATTTAAGTAAAAGCATGCATTTAACTACTTTCTGGCCAGAAATATCAATAAGAACATAATGTAGTTGTTTCCAAGTAGAAGGCTCAAACCAAATAAGAATGATAAGTTTTAAAAGGGCCTTTGCTCATTTTTATCTCTTTATTAATGAAAAGAATAAATGTCAGAGTCAAAATAGCCCCCATATTTACCATCTAGTTAGTGACTTTGGTGAAGTCTAAAGCAGTTCTACTCTTCTGGCAGGGCACATTGGGGGCTCTTTCTTTAGTTTTAGGGCCCTCCTCTCCTAAGCTAGCCCCCTGCCCCATTTAATTAAAGGTTGTCATACACATTTATCTTTCATCTCAGAAACAATTACCATACTGAAAATGTGACTTTCATCTTGCCACTCCTCTGCATTTGTTCCGTGGCATTACTGCCTGTGAAATACAACTTTAATTTTTAATTAAATTTAATTAAATTTTAATTATTTTAATATTTTTAATTTAATTTAGTTTAATATTTTGCATTTAATCCCCATGCAACTCATGGGGATTAAACTCTAATTCTATTTTTATTTATTTATTTATTTATTTATTTATTTATTCTATTAAATTCTAATTCTAGTTTTATTTCTCAGGTCTAACTTGTTTTGCTTCCCCTTTGCAGTTCTAGTTTCGCACAACCTTTAAAACCTGAGGGTCACACTTTTTCATTCAGAATTGGCCCTAGCTAGAGGAGCACTCTGCCTTTCTTTAGTTACTTTCAAGATTTTATGAATATGAGTCCCAGAATAAGGTGGTTATCACAAGGCCTGGTGCTACGGAGAAAGTAAATATGAATTCCCCACTTCAAACACATTCTTCCTTTCCACATCTTTCTCACTGTGCTGTTGGACAGAAGGAACCCAGGAGGTGCTTTTGTTGTTTTATAGTGGGTGGATGTAGTCAGTCAATTTCCAGAACTAAGACTCTTTGCAAATCCATCTTCTGTTCCAGCGTCTTTCTATCTTCCCACTTCTTCATCCCACTGGTCTGGGACCTAATGTCTCCACAAGGTCAGTTTCAATCCTGATTATATCCATGCATCTGGGTAGCCCCACACCACCTCCCATCCCTATGAACTCTATCTGATTTTCATGCATTCGCACTTGACCTTACGTTTCTTTTGCTTTCATGAAGTGTTCATTTGCTCAATCTTCTCAACTTGAGAGTTTCATTCTTCTTCATCTTTTCAGCAAATTTTCACATGGAGGACAAATCAATCTCAGAACGTTTGCAGACTCTGATGTGTGTACTAATTCTGAAGTAGATTGTTACAATTTTGGTCTCCTACAATAGGTACTAAAGTTTTCTGGGTCTTTTAAAATCTTGTCTACCTGGTTGGTACTTATTAAACCCCTACAGGTATCACTTACACTGCAGGGAACGAGGATGTGAACACATGTCCTACACGATACATAGATATGAATTAACATTGCTGAGGCATTATTCTCACTGTTTTCCTGTAATTACAGCTTATTGGGGTTTCCTAGATACACAAACAAGAAACTTACTAGTTTTGCTTATAAAAACACAGACAATGGTATGGCTTTCATCAAACAGAGCTAGGCAACATAAAATGTAGACTATTTAGATATCCCATTTAGGGCTGAGATCTCTCTAGTGACCCTGCAGAAGGGGAGAGAGAAATATTATAAGAGCTGGTTAGTGGAGAAAATGGCTGTGACATTCAGACTTCTGAACTTGACATGGCTATCACATGTATGGTTCATACCTGTTGTGGCTATACCTGATAAGACCTACACAAGGTCATCCACTCAAAATTCTGCCATCAGTGGGGAGATGATATCTAGGACACATCTCTTACTGAGGAGTTATAGGCAGTTGGTAGTTGCTGGGGGGAGGAAGATTCATTCTCTTTTGAATGTGTGACCACATATGGTAGATTTTGTTTGTTCCACTGGATGGCCTCATTAGGAATACTAATTTACTAATCTGTGTTAATGGGCTATCAAAAAGAGGGAGAGAGAGAGGAGGAGAGACATAAAGTTGGGAGGAGATGAGGTTGGGAGGATTTGGGTAAGGCTAGGGGAAGCTTAGTGAGTGGTAATGAGGTTTGTATGTATGTATATCATATCATATATGATATGTTTCATTATATGATATATGGAATGTTCAAGAATATATGAAAATTAAGGATTGGAGAGATGACTCAGTGATTAAGGAACCGAGTTCACTTCCCAGCACCCACATGGAGCAGCTAATAACTGCTGTGACTCCAGAACCAGAGGACCCAATGCTATCTTCTGGTGTCCATGAGCAACTACCCTTAAATATACATAACACTCCCCACCCCCTCCACATACATGTATTTAAAAATAAATCTTAAAACAATAATGAAACATACCTTTCTAACTGATTCCAATATCCTTTTTGCTCTTCCTTCTTCTGTGACTCTAAGTTAGGTAGAGTTACAAAGAGGAAGGCAGTTTTTCCTAGTCATTCTCTCACCCCTATCTGTGATATTTGGGGCCTGAAAAGATTTATTCTACAACCTTGTAGTGAACTGAGTATTTTTTTCACCTCCCAATACAAGTTTTCAAAGGCCAGGTTCTCACATGCTAGTACGGGTTGGGGGGATGCATTTGGGAAGTAAATAAATCGTGAGTGGGTCATTCACAAGTAGAATGAATGGAATTACTGCCTTACAAGAGAGATGTTTGTTTTCATGCTCTCTGTCCACCAAATGAGAACACAGAAGACAACCTTCACCAAACCTAGCTATGCTGCCATCTCAGTCTTAGCTTTCAGCAATAGAATTTCAGAAATAGAATTTCATTATTTAAATCTTCACTATAGAATTCTATTTTTTTACAGTAGCCCAAACTAATGATGACACAATTTGTTTCTTTTATTGGATTTCCAAGTTAAAAATCATGACTTGAGAGAACTGATGAAATAAATATATATTTGCTATATGGTCTGAGATGCTGGAAACATCAAGAGCTATTCTTAATTTGTTCTTGTGGGAGACTGTCTCTGTGGAATAGCTAAGAAAAGATTAAGGAGCTTGAAGAAAAGCTATGTATTACCAAAATAAACTACAACCCACATTTTTAAGGGAATGATAATTGTTGCTTGATTATTCCTAAACTACCTATATTGAAGTCATGTTTGCATGCACTTTAGGTTTGCCTCAAACGTGCCCAGGATGGTTCTGAACTCATGGTCCTGCCTCTGTTTTCAGTGTGCAGAAATTACAGGCATGCAACACCTTGCCTAGCTAACATTTTCTTTCCCATGTTTTTTAGAAAGAATTACACAGATCACTTCCTCCTCTCTGACCATTCAGTAACACTATTGCATTTTTTTCTGTTACTATCTTTATAAAAACAGCTGGATTTTTAATTAATATTTTACTTGTATAAACTATGCTATTGACATTGTTGTCAGGTTTTTAATCCATGCATTTGGTCACATGCAATGACTCAAATGTGACTTTGGTGGGTAGTCATGATTAAGAAGATCATAGCCTGAGACCATGCCTTCCGTGGGGAAAATGATCACATAACAAAATATATGGTGTTTACAATTGCAAGTCAGTCCAAACAAATAGCAGCTTTTTAGGTTTTTAGAGGTTCATAGTCTTGTGGTGTATCTTACAGAAGAGAGCCAAAAGACAGTCCATTCTCATTTATGAAGATGTAAAATTAGGCTCACACGTGCTTCTTGTTGCTTTCCCTCACACAGAACTTGTTACATTACGAAAAGTCAAAACTAAATGGAGTAGCCATGAATGTAAGGTGGAACCTCACAAGCAGAGAAGTCGTTCTTTGTGGACAGTTTGCCAAAGTCAAATTGTGAAGTTTATTTTTAGAGGAGAGGCGATTATCCCCTCTACATGCCTTTTCAGTCTGCTCCATATTAGACAAATGAAGGGTGAGTTAGTGCAACTTGACTTTAAAACAAAACTCGACTTTTATGAGGACATTAGAGTATGGCACTTCTGTGCCAACTGCTGACATCTATTTATAAAGAAGTTGTCTTTGACCTTCATACTGTAGACCAATAAAACACCAAGTTACATCATTCTAGAGAGTTGTAATCTGCATTATGCTCTTGACAGGGAAAATAAGTGACTATTCAAATATCTGTTGAATCAGACTGTCACACTGTTGAGTTGTATTTCCAGAAACATTCACTGGGGTCTTTTCATGGTGCTGCTAGAACTAGTTAAATATGATTTCTTATATTAGTAAGTTGTTGGGTGTTTAGTCTGCTGTGCAGAAAACTGAGTTGGTTTTACGATGATATACAAACTATTAAACTTCCAAAACTATATTCTAGTTACTAAGCAAAGAAAGCCTTAGGTACATATAATGTGTTATCCAAACTAAATTGTTGTTGTGGTTTTTTTTTCTTTTTTTTAGAAATAGACTTGGAAAATGAAAGAAATCGGTGTTAATTATGGTACAATCTTGATAAATTTTAAAATTTCTTATCTCAGGAGTTTTATATCTTAGGATGTTCAAAATGCTGCTTCCAAATAGTAGAATGATATTTGGCAGCTATGAATAGGTCTCAGTGAATAAAGTGGATGCTGTGTAAACACAGAACCTGAGTTTGATGCTCAGAACTTATGCAAAAACGTAAAATGCTAGGTGTGGTGTCACATGCTTAGATTTCGAGTGTTAGGTTGGGGGGCAGAGAGAGGCAGATCCACGGCCAACTGTTGAGTTGCAGGCTGGCAACATGTTTCAAACAGAAAAAAAAAAGGTGGTAAAAGCCACCTGAAGAACGACCACTTAGAGTTTTTTTCAGCTTCCACATACACATGAATGCACTTGCATACAGAGTGCACACACTTAGGCACATGCACACAAACTCTCTCTCTCTCTCTCTCTCTCTCTCTCTCTCTCTCTCTCTCTCACACACACACACACACACACACACACCACACACACACACACCCACCCACACCCACCCACACACGCGCGCACGCGCGCACACACACACACAGAGAGAGAGAGAGAGAGAGAGAGAGAGAGAGAGAACACGATTGCCACAAACTTTTGTTTTTGCTATGTGATTTTAAAAACTATCTGTGCCTAACCTTGCAAAGAACCAGGGTGAAGGGAAGCCTACCCTCTCAGAAGAGAAGGGGAATGGTGATGAAGAGATCCTGGGAGGTGGGACTGGGAGGTGGGGACAGTGATCAGGATTTAAAATGAATACATATTAAATTAATTAATGGGGCAAAATTATCTTCACATAACTACTGGTTCATAAAGAAATAGTGGTTTTTTTTTTTTAAAGAACTAAGACATTATTTGATTGAAAAGTGTTGTAATTACCTTTTTCATTCAAAGAATCTGCTCCAAGTTGTAGGACTGTTTTCATGTTCAGAAATCAGTCCATTATAAAGTTAGACGCTAGGTGGCAATAGAAATCCCCCTAAACTGGGCATGTCTTCACACTGAAATAGTTTATCTCTGATTGACTTCATTAGTTTCGTAGAGAAATTAGAAGCAGGAAGTGTTATTTTCATTGTGTGTCTCTCAGTATGATTGCCTTTTTCCTTTTAAAGAATTGCATTTCAGTGAAAGAAAACATTTCATCTATTTGTCACAAGACTTAGAAAATAACTTCAGCATTATGTATGTGTGTGTGTGTGTGTGTGTGTGTGTGTGTGTACTTGGAATATCTTTATTTCATTATGAGCAGATATCGACATGTATGTTTATAAATGCTAATCAATGAATCTTCATTTTATCATACAAAGTTGAGCTGGACACTTTGGTATACACATGTAAATGTAAACCATTAAGTTTGTAAGACATCCTGATGTGATGGTTTGCTTGTGCTTTAGCACTACATTTCTGATAATGTGAAGATTTTTTCTTGAAGCAGTGAGTTAACAGTGAGTTGTTTTTCAACAAACTTTTCTTAAAATCTGACAACTGAGAAGAGAAATATTCAGAGCATAAATAAATAAATAAAATAAATTTAAAATAACAGTACTTGTTAAAAGTATCTTCCCAGTCTCTGCTGAAATTTGTTCAAATTGCTACATCAATGGCTTTCATGGAGAAAGAAAGGCAGAATTCCTTTCTTATTGTCAAGGACAATAAATATACCTGGTTGGCTGCCTATTCTGTTTTAATAATATTAATATTAATGTTGAGCCACACACAAAAGATAAACCACCAGTTTGTTTGTTTTGGGGGATGAGTTTAAAGAGCTAAACGTGGTATATAGGGGTCTATGTGCCTTAAGCTACTAGTTAGTTTCAAATATGCTATTCTTGATTAATTAATGAATATTTTCCCCTACATCACTTGAAGTTAGTTGAGTTGAAAGGAGAGTTACTGGTGAAATTATAACATATATTTTGGCCAAAATAACAACAGGTCTTAGAAGTCACTTTCCTAACTCTCTGCTGCTAGTATTAATTGATCACTCATGAGGCCAATATTCAAAATATTGTGTTCTCATTTCATCATGATGAAAATTCATTTCAGATCAAAAAGTCTAAAGATCCACTTAAATATATGATTCTATAATTCTTGATTGGATGCTGAATTTAAAAACAAAGCCACAAGTCATTGATGAAGGACTCTGGTTAAATAAGAATTTCTTGGGGGATGTGACAGCATGATGATTTTGAAGCAAGGTGTTCTCATTCTTGGGAAAGAACTAAGGAGTTCTATCTACTGCAGGGAAGTTTCAAATATGTCACCAGAATCTCTCTCTCTCTCTCTCTCTCTCTCTCTCTCTCTCTCTCTCTCTCTCTCCCTCCCTCCCTCCCTCTCATATATCTCAGAAGACTAAGAGAGAGAGATTGAAAGACAGAAAAAGGAAGATGATAAATAAAGCAAAATATTTAAAAATTGGTGCCCCAAGGTATGTTGGTATTAGCTATATAGTATGCCTATATGTTTGTTATTTTTCAAACTAAAAATCTAAGAGAAAAAAAGTCAATCGTTTCATCTCTTGAAATCCACCACAGAAAATAACCCGTTGCTACTCTTACTCACTTGAAATGAATCTACCACTTTCTCTAGATGTTCTGTCGGTCGATTATTCTCTTAATGTATTCCCTTGGTTTCTTTAGGAATGATGATTTTGTCTTTTAGATAAGAATTATACTTGTTTCTTGAATGGATTGTAGTCGTGCACAAGGAAAGATTCTGCTATTTTACAAGCAATGCCAGTCATTTCTACCATAATCCTAGCTATGCTGAGCTGAGCAATCTCTCAGGCTGAGCCATCCACTCTCACTGTAAATCGAAACTATGATTCTGAAATCGAACTTTCTAGTCCAAAGCAGAGTTTTGGGCTCCTACAAAGCGTGTTGTTTTATCCCGAGTTATCAGCTAAAGTGTTTGCTCATCGCATGGATCTTTGTAACAACTTCAATGTCAATAAACAACTTAAAACATTCACTTTAAAAACATGGAACATTGATGCCGAGTCTTTTAGGAGGTCAAATAAATGACAGAAGCCACTAAGTTTGCCACATTTATACAAAGCAAACAAATGCCATTTGCTGTTTGGTATGTCACCTCATTCAATAAAAGAAGGCAACACACAGTAAAAGAAAATAATTATGATACGAATGGCTTGAAAAGCAGGAAATTGTATGTATTGTTGCATTAGCACAGTGCTGGAGCATAAAAATATTTAAATGTTTCAGCCTTTGCACACATTAATAGAAATTCAGTGTCTGTTATCTGCCATGGGTCTTCTGGATGGAATTACAAAAATAAAAAAATACATTTTAGCCTTTCTTCTTTGAGCTTGCAGCAAATGCTTTAGAGAAACGTATTTCACTACTCATTTGATCATCATATTTCTACAAGTTTAGTAATTTAAAACATCACATTGTCATATAAATATATTAATGTTTGGAGTCATATAAAAACCGGCTTCTAAACACGTCAACATTTAGAGTCATTTGACTTAAGTAAAACAAGCTTTGGTGGGGTGGGGGCAGCACTAAGCCGCCCATATCAAAAGCTGGTATGCGTACACTTTAATGACTACGTTTATTTATTTATTTATTTTTGTATTCCACTTTTTAGAAATTGAAGAAGTTCCCCTTCTTTCAAAGTACTATTAAATAGTTAGATTCTGAATGCGGAAAGAAGTGTCTACCTAGTTACGGGTTTGATATACCAGAGGACAGCATTTTAGAAGCTAAAAGCGTATCTCTGTTTTACATATCAGGTGCACAGATTCTGATGGTAATAGGATACAAATGAAATATTAAAGGCAATTACATGATGGATGCAGCAGGAAGTGATTTTCAGTGCACACTTTCATTCACATTTAACAGATGATATCGAAAGCTGTCCAGTAAGAAACTTGCATATTTTAGAAGCCACAAGTCAATCCTGAGTCGTAACACTTACTCTTTAAGATGGTTTCGTAATGCATAAGAAAGGAGGAGAAAGGGGACAATTGTTATGTTCTCTCAGGAGTGGAGGCAGTTTTGATTTATAGGCGGCTGTTTGCCAAGGACACGGGGGGAGGTTGTAATTTGTCCCTTCCCAATGAAAAGACAAACCTAAAATTCCAAGGGACGGAAGTGTAATTTTTCGATTTTTCTAGAATCTAGAATCTAGATAGTGAAACTATGTGTTAGAGGAGATACTGCGAGATTTTGGTTTTGCTTTCTTCTGCTTTTAGGCAGGATAATGTCTGTCTTTGGTGGTTTATCAGTTTTTGGACCGTGATCCCCACGCCCAGTATCCCCTTAGTGCAATGGCTGCTTCCTGCCCAGTTTGCTGCCACATCACAAGTTGCCCCTCACCTATGGTGCATGGCAGCCGGACAGGGCAAGTGAGTGGGGTTTATTGCTGCTCCTGCATGTGGGGCTGCCTCACTTTATTCTGAGAGATATCCTGCAGAACTCTAGTCAGTTTAGGAGAATCTGAGATCAAGTCTCAGTTCTAGCCTCTGTTTTGATGAGTGAATTTGTTTTCAGGGCTTCAGAAGTTCAGTGGATTGTTGAGAGTCAGCTTGTTTGGCCAAGAAATACCATTTGAATTTTTCCTTTTGTAGCTTTGACCTCGGGATCTCCATATGGGCCACACGATCCCTGCCAATACGATATATGTTTTTCTGCTTGCAGAGCAAAAGCAAACTTTCCTACGTATCAGGCAAAAATAGAAACAGGAAGACTTTGAAAACCGTTTAGCTTGCTTATTAGAAGTCGCAACTCGTTGCCAACTGTCTATTTTGAAATGCTCGAGGAGATGAAAGGCCATGATTACAGATAAGGGAACAGAATGGGGAAATTGTAGCTTGGGGTACCTTTTGAAGAGTGTAGTTCGGAATTAACGGCGCCATTTTTAGCGTTTCATTTTCTCATTTCAGGCTCTCCTTTGTTTCCAGGCTCACCCTTCTTGCCAGTCAGCATTTATTGTGCATTTACTATGTGAATAGTTATGTCATATTCTATGCATAAGCCTTGTAAACCAGCAATCTGATTTTCCCTAATGGTCTGCAGTACCAAAGTTTATTTTCAAAATACATTCTTACTATAGACTCTTTCCCATGGAACAAAACTATTTCTACACATTCAACCAGTTTGATTAGGGCTAAAACAAGAAGCAGATTTCACTGACAAAGACTTAATAAACCACTTTTTGGGGAGAGACAGCTATTTGTTTATTTTGGGACAGGGTCTCAGTATGTAGCTCTGGTTGGCCTAGACTCACTGAGCTTCCCTTTTGTGTGCGTGTGTGTATGTGTGTATGTTTTAAATGTGAGTGGTGACACGAATTCATGCCACAATACACACACATGGAAGTCAGAGGACAGTGTTTAGGAGTCAGATCTCACCTTTCACTGTGGTTTGAACTCAGGTCGTCACACCTGTGTGGCAACTGCCTGTACCCCAAGTCACCATAGTGACCTGAAAGTACAATTTATTAACTGACCAAAGGTCCCTGAGACTTCCTAGGTCTCTCTGTGCCCACTCATTGCTTGGTTATTCCATTCTCTTTTGTCATTATCAATCGGATCTGGAGGGAAGTGCACTTTTAATTTAATTTAATTTAATTTAATTTAATTATTCAAATGAATCATCCTACCAGTGCTTTTCCAGCTCGCCAAGATGAACATCTACCTGAGTCTACTGCTCTTTCCACAGCCTGTTAAACCACACAAAGCACCCCTCACCTAGATGAAGTCTGAACACGCAGCTATAGTTGCAAGCTTGTGACTCAACAGAAACAAAGATTATGATCAACTATCAGGCTGGTGATTTTGTACTGTGAACCTATTGTGGCCTTTTGGTAACCGTGGAATGCATGAGTTGTATATGAGGTGTTTAAGAAAAAATATCCATATATATTATCTTTCAGGGTTGAAGGCCCTATGCTGGCTGAAAGAAGCTTGGATTTTAGATTTCTCTACATTACTGGTTTGGAACACCTCCCCTTCCCTCATTGAAAAAAATCAATGGTTTAGTTCCTTATATTTTATCTTTTCTTTTACTTTAAATATTTTAAAAATATTGGTCTGTTTAATTCACAATTGTTTTGTCTCATGCCACATCAAAAGAGAGATTAGGGAGGGTAGGCCCTATGTTTATAATGGAGATTTTTCTTTTGTTATCATCTCTCTGGCTAATTTAGACATTTAGTTCTCATTTCCTTTTGTAAAATGTCCTCAGTCTTATCCTGGTACCCCGTACTGTCTTTCCTCTTGCACTCCCAGTTTTAAGTTAGTGCACTTAAAAATCTCTTCGTGCGTAGCATCCGATTATCTGCTTGTCTGACGTTAGATCCGGGTCTCATCATCTCTCGGCCAATGAACATTTTCATGTTTCAAATGGGAACAAAAACGAGTTGTAGAAAGTAAATGCTAGAAAACGGAAGTAAAATCCTGACATTTTTGTCAGTGGAGATTCTAAGCCAACGTACAGCTTTTGCGTCTTGTTCGGGAAACCCTCAGCACTTCGGGAACCTGTCTATGACTCAAATGAACCACAAAACTCCGCAGGGCCGATGTGCAGGCATCCTTTTGAAAGCAGTAGACAGACAGCCTGCTGCCAGAGCAACGAGTTTTGATAATATTAAAGAATGAGTCACAAAGTGATTTTTTAAATCAGGATTATAAAAGTAGCATGATCCAGATTGCAGGATGAGAGAAATATTTTTAAAAAGGATATATTTATAAAATATTTATAAAAAAGATATAATTTCACTTTTCATACCCTTTTTATTTTATTTATTAGCATTATATTAGTTCTTAAATGGGAGAGAGTATTATAATTTTTTTTGCTATACTTTTTCCCTTCTGTTTCACTGGGAACTGTCTGTGGTTTCATGTTGAAAACATTTGTAATAAAAACAAACCTAATATCTAATTTTAAGTAAAATGAAATTAAAATCAAAGAGGGGAATCTAATACACATCTTGGCTAAATACAGATTTGCTTCTTATATACTTTCAAGTCTAAATTTTCTTTCCTTTTTCTGGAGTGGTGTTTAATTTTATCTCTTTATAGTGTGTTTCGATTTTACAAAGATTGTGTTTCAAGATCATTGTTCCTGATTATATTCTAATTAGTAAAATTCAATTAAAGTTGGGGATACTAAAAATTGACTTTCATGAGCTTTAAATTTTGGTTTTATATGAGAGGGAGGGTGGTGGAGGAGAAAGGAGAAATGAGGAAGAGAGGAAGGAGGAGGAGGAAGAGAAGGAGGAAGAGAAGGAATAAAAGGAAGACGAGAGAGAGAGAGAGAGAGAGAGAGAGAGAGAGAGAGAGAGAGAGAGACTATGAGAACCATTATAGGTTCTTCCTTAATAAAGGAACAGGTCTGGTCCTCTCTGTAGCAAGGACATAAAGTTGTTTTATTTGTCTTGTGTCCCTCCAAGACTCCACTGCTGTTGAGAATGTTGCATATGATTGATATCATCAGCATCCTTGAGCAAGAAATGCAGGCAGGCACATGGAGCTCATGTCCAAAGTGTGCAACCTAAGACGGGCTTGCAGACAGAAGTGCAGTGAGTGATCAAGAATTAATTCTCTGGTCGGCATGGAGAAGGTTGTGCCACTTGCAACTTGGCTGCTGCATGACCTTGGAATACCGTTGTCTCTTTTGATCCCTTATAAGGTCTCAAAGGTCTTTTACCATTTGATAAAGTATCTAGAGAGTATGGATAACAAGCATGTTCTATAGAAGGCTTATATCATAAAGTGAGAGAGAGAGAGTAGAAAAGATGACACTGAATAGAAATAATGGCTTGGATTTATTTTAATGGAGGTCTACTGTAAAATTTTAAAATAATAAAACTTTCAGACCCAGAAAGCATATCATGTCATTTAGATTTTTGACTTTTTTCTTCCTAGCTGTTGACTAGAGACACACTGTGGCCAAATGGGGTAGACTATACTTCAGTTCATAAGTAGAGACTCAAGGAAAAACGTTACAGCATTTTACTTCAATGGTAGCAGTAAGTAAAGCTCCATGTACAAGTGGAGAACGACTTGAAAGGAAAGGCTTTGTTTCCATGGTGACAGAGGTTGGGAGCAAGCTTGTTGGAATCAAGCTAAAGTGAATTTTTCCAGACATCACCCTGAATACAAGAACCACAAAGGTGCTTCTGAATGGAACACACTGATCGCAGAGTTTTGCTTTCCAATTAATTTTCCTGTTCGCTAAGGTGACGCACGATGTTAGTGTGCAGACTTCCCATCACAAGGGACTGCATTCGCTCCTTTCCAAGCACAGACTGACTGAAAGTTAGCAAATAATTTAGCAGTAATTGTTTACCACCCACACAGAAGTCACTAAAGTTTTCAACCCTGGGAAATTTTTTTATTAATTTAAGAATTTTCTAGAGACATGAAAGTACTGATAAGACCTTCCGGACACTTGTGTAGGCAATCCCTGGTACCTACAAGCTTCTGGCCACTTTCCAAATTACCATTAGTACCTATCTCTTAAGTTTGAAGATCTGCTTCCTCGGCACACTGCTTCAGTACAGGTACCTCTGACATGAAAGATCAGCAGACTGTGTCAAGTCCTAACACCTCGATATTACCTTCTGTGATAACCGGTCAACTTGGGGTACGAGTTTTACTTCTATCTCTAAAGAAAAACACTAAATCATGTAAGAATAGCAGAGCATGGTAGGAACTGTTTTCAGAGAGGAAATATATTTTTATGAAGTCAGTCTGGTCTTAATATTTGTCTTTGAAAGCACTTCCCACAAATGTGATTTGCCGAAAAGCTCTATGGCTAGCTGGCAGAAACTTACTTATTTTAGTTAACATGCAAGATGCAAACCAGCCACTCTCAGGACAGGAAAAGTTGGTTTTTAAAAAATCCACATTCTAATTATCAATGTGGTAGTGTTCAAGCCTTAAAATTAGAGCCTAGCTGGACTAACCTATTGATGCCTAATCATTTCCCAAAACAATGCCACACGAAGGTGAATCCCATCGCTAACCACTGAACATGCATGAAGGGATTAATCAGTTAATGGCATCTTAATGTTTTGGTCAGTGAAAGCACCTACTATTTGTTGCTTTGTGTTATAACTTATAAGCGAAAATGACCAAAGTTAGCAAGGAAACTCCTTAAAGGAAAATGCTGAAAACATTTCTTAAAAACACAGAGTAAAAGCTGTCATTTTCAAAAGAGAGTGACACTTGGCAAACAAAACAAAACAAAACAAAACAAAACAAAACAAACAAAACCTCACTCTTGTGGTGTGTTTGCTATGTTTAATTCTGGTACTCTTTTTTTTTTCTTCCTTAACAAATTACTAAGCCTGGACCTTGTATTTCTTGGGCCAAGACATCATCTTTTATGACACATTTCTACACAAACATACTCCCACCAAGGCCATTGCTCACCTACTTAAATACCAGAGGATCACAAGCCAACATTTTAATTTACAGAACAAATTTATACACGGGACTGAAAGATACGGTTCTTCTACCGAGGGCTGCCGCTAGAAGACAGGAGCATATGGAGCGCCTCAAGGCAGTTGGGAATTCGTTTCTATTCACCCATGCATTTACTCTCACATTCCTGCTCCTTCTTAACCCCTCCGCTCTTCGCAATGGTTGTGAGCGGTGCCTGCACTTTGCTTGAAAAAGCACCAGACATTCAAAAGATACCATGTTGGAATAGTGGGTCTTTCCTATTGATGCAGAAAGGGGAAATCTGCATGATACATAGGAGCAAACAGATTGGTTTTAATTGTTACATTTTACTAAAAATAGGTGGGAGCACATGCAGAAACCTGGACCTCTGACATAAGGAAGAGAACAACATTATTAACTAAGGTGAAAAAAGCTACACTGTTTAAAAATATTACTGTGAGGGACTTTGTTTCCCAGATAGATATTCATTTTCACATGCGTTTGAAATCTTGTCATCGGAAATATCTTTGGTCCATTTATTTTCTTTTGTTTTTTTTAACTTCTTCCTCTTTCTGCCTCCCTCATCCTCAAAGAACCACTGCATTTAAGGGCATTTTAATAAGAAAAGAAGGGGCAGTTTGAAAAGCAATCAGAATAAGGCACAGAGAACACCGACACAGAACAAACTGTGCACGGGGGAATGAAGAAAGAAATATTAGGGAAAAAAGTTTACAAGGCACACGATCATTGACATATTTGCTATTGGTTCAAAATCATGTCCAAAGCTTCCCCGTATGTCCTGTGTTTTCATGTCCATAACAATTCTCTTTCATAGATGTGGATGGTTAAAATATTCAAGGATTTGTCTTGTTTGACTACAAAAACTTTCTGGAAGATGTCTGAGTTGAGGGCATATGAGTGTGTGTGTGTGTGTGTGTGTGTGTGTGTGTGTGTGTGTGTGTCTGTGTACTTGTGTGGATGTGTCTGTGTTCTTGTGTGTGTCTTTGTGCATGTGTCAGTGTGTATATGTGTGTGAGTGTGTGTGTATGGGAGTATGTGTGTATGTAGTTATTCCTCAAAATGTCTCCTAGAGTCTGACCCAGTGTCGTGTAACCACACATACTTCCTTATTCTTGCTCTGCGCTTATCTGCTTTATTCTTTCATTGCATATTAAATAATTGAGGAGAAAACTAATTTTATTTTCTTTGCAGTGGTGGGGATCTACCCCAGGGCCTCATGCATACTAGAAAAGTGTTTTAACACTGATCTACATCCCAACCTAAAAATTTATTGCACAACAAAATTTCAATAGAGACAGAAGATTTTGTAAGTTCCTTTTTTTTCCCGCTAAGTTTGATTTGACATAGGATGTGGAAAATAATGACTTAAAACCAAAACAAAATGAACCAAAAAATCCAGAACTGTTCATCTTTATCTTCTCTCTAGTGATTGATCGATCGATCTATCCATTCATCCATCCATCTATCCATCCATCCATCCATCCATCCATCCATCCATCCATCCATTACTTAGCACAGACTTTCTACGGGAAGTGGGTGTGGATGTTATCAGTGCCACAGAAGAGCTTCAATGAAAGCACCTTTGTTAGAGTGATGTTTTAGGTTTCCAGATTTCTCTTGATTACTGACACATTAACAAAGAAAGCTGGGTCTCAGCTTTTATATGATTTTCCATTGTGTCCATTTTTTTTTTTTTTTAAGAAGTTTTGTACCCTTTCTTGTTTTTCAGAGCAAGAAATTTTGTACCTTCTCTGTTGACCAATAGAAGCCTGTTAACTGCTAATAGGTTAAAAAACAATCCTAACTATATTTGATATGGTTATGTAATCTGTAACTGCTCAGGAAATACATGGTAATATTAGAATATTCAAAGTTTTAAGACATTTTTGAGTCAGGCAAACAATTTAGCGTTTCTGTTTTAGTATTTCACGTTTTGAAAATAGCAGATTTACATTTAGAGAATATTTGTTAATTCCATTACAGATCTTTGTGCTGCTAGTTTTATTTAACTAAGCTTTACCCAGAGCATGAACATGAAGTCAGTAAAGGCTTGTGAACCTTGGGTCAGGTTTTGCCATGAAGATGGGTCTCTTCGCAATCATGTTCATTGTGAGGTTGTCCTGCGTGCAAATCCATGTGGCACATCCTGTCTCCTGCAACCACCAGTGTCCTTAAGAAGGATGATCACAGAAAAAAGAATGACTGGAACGTAGAGCACTGGCTGCTTTTCAGTTGAGTGGATATCTGCTCCAGGCAGGATGAAGTAGAATTGATGAAGTGCAGAGGGGAGGACACAATGAAGGTGATTCAAAGTGACCAAGGTCAAAACCATCTCAGAGTTAATCCAGGGTAGCCCTCCCATTGGACCAAAGGAGAGAAGACTCTTGTGGAATAAAACATAGATTTGTCATAGAGCCAGAGAAACTTCGATAGCAGCTTGAACATCCCCCGTGTCTCCCAGGTAGCTACGCTTACACATTCAACTTCTGTTTTCTTTAGATTTTAGACAAGGTCTTGCTGGTTTGATCCGATATCTCTCTTGGTTCCCAATCTTCTTGCTTCAGCTCCCTGTACCACCACCACACCCAGAAAGGATCCAAATTTAGTAAGTTTTTAAAATGAGTTTATGACAAATGCATATGCCAGCACTTAGCAACCCCCTAGGGAGATGAAGGACAAAAAAAATCTATATCCTTCAAGACCTAAACTGGCACCACAGGGTTAATAGAAAATAGACCCGTCTCACCAAACGTAAGTACAAGTACAAAGGAAAGTATTGACCTGAAAAGCAAAGTTGCTTTCTAGCGTTGAACACCCATCATGACTCCTAGACAGCACAATTCACACAAACTCAACATCTATAGACATACTTTTACATGTCTATAGATGTGGATACTTTGACATTCACTGACAGTTTTTAAAACTTCCAAATGTTTCCTACTGTCTCCTGGAGGTGTCTGCACAGTGAGTTGCAGACTAAGAAAAATTGCATTTGATTTCAGATTCTCTTTCTTTAATTTATAGTGAAAAATATATGTTTACCTAACTTTCCACTCTATGGATAGCAGTACTGTGTGCCACTATGAAGTTCGCCACATTCCTTCCTCGAGTAATCTATTCCATGTCCATTTCAGCATTGCTAAATATGATTTTGTAAGTGTTTAAGTCCTTGGGTTCAGTGGGTCATGTCTTACAAATCAACTGTTAAAGCCACTTTGAAGATCTGGTGATTTCAGGGTCTTCTGTGCTTTGGGACACTAAGATTATCAGGGCGGATGCTGGTCGCTACTATTCTAGCTCATTTGTGATCTCTTTACTACTGCGTAGGTGTCCAAATCTGGTGAATCAGAGAGCCATGATCTATGAGTGTTTCAGACCCAGTCGAGAAGGTGGTCACGTTTCCCCTGCTTCTGACTGTCTAGCTCTAGAGAACCTATTTTTTTTTTTTTTTTTACTTTTTAATTTTTTACTGCAGACAGAGGGTGAGTCCTGTCAGCTCACTTGCTCAGATTGAAGATGATGTTTTTGAACCAGACTTCACATGCCTTCAGTGATGTCGCCAAGGCTGATGTCTACACGTTGCTGGATTATAAATGGAGTGATTTCACCTGTCTACTACTGTGGCATTGGTACAAGGAATTTAGGAAATGTTTTGAGTGATTCCAGATTTTTATTTTCTGTTTGTCAGACAGAAGGAGATAATGATATTTTGAAGAAGCAGTTCTCTCTCTCTGTGAAATTTTGATTCCATAAGCTTTGTGGAAATGGCTGATCACTCCTTGCAATCAGAAAGTACATGGAATCTGGGGTTTCAAACCACTGACACAAAGACATCCCATCCTTTGCCACCATCACAATACCAAGTCCAAAGGATCTGAAGGGCTGACCTAATCTTGGCTTCAGTTTTGGATCTCAGTTTAGTCCATGGCTCTTGGTATGAATACCATCTCTGTGTTGTGTGTCTTGGCTAGTTGAAGGCTGTGAGTATAAGAGAGGCAGGGCCGTGTTCAAAAGTAGGAAACAATCCTCACATCCAATCACCAATGACACTAGTTAGATAAATACAGTCTGTTATGATGGAGAAAAAGAGGTAAAAGTGAAGGAACTAGTCCTTGTAGAATATTTATCCAGAACCATAAATAGAGGCTTGTTATGGACTAGATCTACCCTTACCCTGTTCTACACCTACCTCCTTTCAGTCAGTAGACTACTACTTGCCCAAACACCACAATGAAATGGAGAAAATCTTTCTATTCACAAGCCAGAAACTTTTAGAAACCACTGGCTAAAATCCAACCACGAATGGCTAGAAGTTGTCCTAAGGGAGGTGAGTGTGGATTTATGTCTGGGCAAGCCAGCTGCCCTATACCCATGCACAATATCAAGTTCTCTAGAGTTATGCAACCAGATGTTAGTGAAGCCAGGCAAATCATGCCTAGCATTGCTATGTCCGCAATATCCCCTTTCTGAGCTGTAGAGTATCACAGGAGAAAAAAGGAGTAAGTCAAGCCTGGGTTAAGAGACTATATAGGTGAAAGCCATGCAAATTCAGGGATGCTCATGCCCACTCAGAATCATTTCCTTTCTGGCAAAGCTCAGCTCAATATGAATGACTTTGTACCTGATCTAAGTTAGAAATCTTCTATTTCTCAATGGAAACCTAGGCCCACATTCCAGTCTCTCCCAAACCATGGACTGGAAATGTGTTCTTCACTCACATAAGTTACAGAGGGTTTTCACAAAACTGAGATGCTTTCCCCTCAGCTGTAGGGAGTCCATGGCTATCCTGTTAGCAGCAGTGAGGAGCATAGCCAGATGTTGCTGGCTTTAGCCAGAGGAATTTCTTAACATAGGGAATTTGCTCCAGGCATGACAGGGAGCTTGACTTTTGCTGCTGAAAATAATTTTAGTGTGAGTTTGAATAAATCACAGTTGAGTTTATTAGGAAAAGATAAAGGAAAGAGATAGATAGTACAGGCTTTACATTAGAGCACAGACTTTCAGAGACATGCCTAAGTGTCTTAACTCTGTGTGTGTGTGTGTGTGTGTGTGTGTGTGTGTGTGTGTGTGTGTGTGTGTATTTGCATTGCTCAAAAGATATTATCATTTGGAGTTTAAAGGCAGGAAGATAAGACATTCAAAGTTACCTTTAACTTCCTAAGAAGTTCCAGGCTAGCCTGAGATATAAGAGACTGTATCAAAAAAGAAAAGAAAAGAAAAGAAAAGAAAAGAAAAGAAAAGAAAAGAAAAGAAATTTGAGTAAACTTTTAAACAATAAGGTTTAATTTAAAAAGAAACAATGTGTAAGAGTCATGGAAGATGTCCTCAGAGAGAAAATATTCATAGATAGGTCGGTATCTTAGTTTAGGGTTTCTATTGCTGTGAAGAAATACCATGTCCACAGCAACTCTCATAAAGGACAATTTTTTAACTGGTTCTGGCTTTCAGTTTCAGAGGTTTAGTTCATTAGTGTCATGGCCAGAAGTATGGCAGTGGCAGGGGACATGATGCTGGAGACGGAGCTGAGAATTCTACATCTGGATCCACAGGCAGTGGGAAGAGACTGTCACACGAAGCCTGGCTTGAGAATATGAGACCTCAAAGCCTCCCACAGTGACACACTTCCTCCAGGAAGGCCATACCTACTTTAGAAAGGCTACACCTCCTAATAATGCCTTGCTCTATAAGCCTATGAGGGCCATTTTCTTTCAAGCCACTACAGTCAGGGAATAGGAACATGTGTGCTTCACAGAGGCTGTGTAGTTATGAGTACTGTGCACTAAGTTGAGTATATCCCATAGTTTAATCTCATTTTGGCTTTCAAGGTTGAAAATCCAGGTTTAGTAACAACAAAGCATGTGAAAGAAGATCTAAGGAGAGAGCTCAGTTGATGAAGTACTTTTGGTGCAAGACAGGATCTGAGTTTCATCTCAGCAGGCCCCTGGGGCTCACTGGCCAGCTAGACACTGGGAACTCTAGACCAGTGGGCCCTTCTCCATCCATGCCTGAGTGTTAATGGGCTGTTTATGTGTGCCCCCATGCAAGCATCTGAAACTCCTCTGAATTTATGATTGTAATGGCTGTGTCTTGCCTAGAAATGGATAGTTAGCAGTCCTTCTTATCCTATGGCTGTTATATTATCTCTATCCCTTCTGCTAAATTGTCCTTTGGGCCTCAGAGGAACTGGTTTAATGTTTTGTTTAGGAATGAGCATTCCTTTGTCACTTATTCTAAGCACCCTGTGCAGCCACGAGTTTCTGCATTTAGCACCATTCCCTGGAAAGAGAAGCTTCTCTGGTTAGGGCTGAGAGTATCTATCTGTGGGCAAGCATCTGTCTCCAGGTGAGCATCTGTCTATGGGTGAGCATTTGTCTATGGGTGAGCATCTGTCTATGGGTGAGCATCTGTCTCCAGGTGAGCATCTGTCTATGGGTGAGCATCTGTCTATGGGTGAGCATCTGTCTATTGGTGAGCATCCGTCTATGTGTGAACATTTGTCTCTAGGTGAACATCTGTCTATGGGTAAATATAAACATAAATATTTGGAGAGCAACTCTATGCTATGTTAATTTGCTAACTAACAGCATTTATTCTCATTTTCGCATTACATTTATTTATTGTGTGTGAGGGCTATGCATGTGGAGGTCAGCCGACAATTAGTGGTCATCAGTTCTCTCCTTCTACCATCTAGTATGTGGGTTCCAGGGAGAGAAGACAGGTTGTCAAGTCTGGCAACTGTCATTGTCTACTGATCCATCTCACTGGCCTAGAATAGTTTACGTGACAAACATACAGTGCAGTCCATTGTGAAACTTAGCAACAGTGTAACTAATCAATAAACTATTTTCTTTTCTTCCTTCCTTTATTATTTCTATATTTCTTCTTTCTTCTTTTCTCTATCTATCTATCTATCTATCTATCTATCTATCTATCTATCTATCTATCTATTATCCATCTGTCTATTATCTATCTATCTACCTACCTATCATTCTTTCTTTCTTTGTTTCTTTGTTTGTTCCTTCTTTTTGGCTTCCTTTCTGCTTCTCTGTTCAGAGATATCAATCTTGGACAGTTGTTTTCCTGAAGGCAACATTCTGAAAAAGATGAAATATGAAAAGTATGAATATAGCAAAGGAGATTTATTTTTGTTTATAAAACATTTGTGCCTTTTATATGGTAGATACTGATATAAGTACTGTAGGAAAAGAATAACTCATTTATCTCTTGAAATAACCATACACAGGAGGTTCAATTATTATACCCATTTTGCAGATGAGGAAACCAACTTAATTTACTTAAGGCTCTCCAGCAGATGTGTAGTGATCATACAGCATAGTTTACAAAAGCTAGCTCACATGTATTGATTAAAAATGTTAATATGGGAATCATACAAAGAAAGTTAGACCTTAAATATTTTATAGAAAGGAGGACATTAGGGAGTCAGTATACTTGGGAGAAGACTGCATTTGTGTGTGTGTGTGTGTGTGTGTGTGTGTGTGTGTGTGTGTGTGTGTGTGTTTGACAATGTATGTGCTTGTGCATGTGTGAAATAGTTTAATATGCAGATTGTATTTCACATGTAGTTTTTCATATTTTTTTCATCACCCCTTAGCCATGATTTACCAAGATGTGCTACTTGAGGAAAATTGAAAATCACTCTCTTTTGACTGCCCATGCATACCTTTTCAAGTTTTCTTCAAACTTTCTCTCTGACTCCCCATGATCATTCTGTCATTGACCAAGATCCTTTATTGGTGGATATAATTATCACTGTCTCATGAGTAAATGAAGCAGAATAAGACTGTGATGCTCGGAGCATATAGTCAAGAAGCAAAGCAGGCAATCCTCATCCTCTATTATACTTGATTTTTCACTCCAAGCCCACCCTAGGGCTAAATACATACTGTCACTGGCAGCTCTGAACTGGGAGCAATAGGATGCAAAGATAGTAGGCTTTCAGGAGGAAATACATTAGACATGCATGGTCTATTCTCATTTATGGGAAAAAACAGGAATGACAGTGATTCAGGACAGTCAGTTCCACATTACTGGGAACTTTCAATTAATGTACATTAAAATATTCCATGAATGCACTAAGCAGTGCAGAATGTTGACTAGTTGAATATGTAGAAGTCATAATTTTCAAAGCCATAGGAACCATTAAATTACTTAAAATTCTGATCTCTGGTTTTATAATTAGTCTCTAGAGTATAGACATGATCTGTGCATTTTGCCAAGTTCAGAATACTCCATCAAGGGAAGCATTTTGATCTGTCTTGACAGTAAGCTAAGAGACCTGTTGGGTCCACATTCAAAGCAGACAGTGTGATAATTATGATAATGTGCATGACAAAATGTCTTTACCCAGGTAATCTCTTGAAAGATCATTATGTGCAAGCTGTCAGCTGTTCCCACCCATATGGCATCACAGATTTCCTTTCTAACTTTTCCTTCCTCCTCAATTTAAGCATCATATACTTTGAAGGAATGTTTTTTTTTTTTTTCCTTTGTTGGCAACTTACTAAGGGACTCAGAAATTCTACTTCAAGGTTTACAGGTAATCGATATGCATAGAAGTATGCACCAAATGAATGCACAATCATACTAAAACCAATGGATTTTTACAATGATGTAAGAGTCAGTAATTGATCTATCTCAGTAGTAAATTGAGAAGCTGTAGTACATTCATATGACTGAATACTGCATAGCAATGATAAGGAATAGTGATTTTTGAGCTGGATCACCAAAGACAAATGTCACAAAAGTAACATTAAAGAGAATTGTCTTGTAAGACTGCACTTGTTAAAGCTTACCAAAGTTACACTTTTTTGGCTGTTAAGCTATAAACATCCTGGGAGATGAAAAGGAGCTTGTAACTTGAGACATCATTAAGGCATCTTCTGACTGCAGATATTGGGTAATGTATTGATCTGAGCGTAACTTAGCTGCATTAACACTGTAGAAGTTAAGCTGCATACTTTCTGCCTGTGTACTATACTTACACAAAGTAGTCTTATCTAAAAAGTATAAAACCGGAAACATCTTACTTACCTTCAGATTCTACCAGGCTGTGTCACTAACAGGGGCTCAGTGTAACAATGGTTAGGTTCTCAGTAACAAAGTCTGCTTTCTGTGTTGTTATAAAGATCCTTTGTGGTGTGACATAAAAACTACCTCAGGTAATATTTCCAGGACATTAAGTTTTCCTTCTGTGTAATTATTTTTAATAAGTTTAATTTTTAAGGGGCATGCTGCATGTTGAACCCAGGTTATAGGTCCATGTTCCACCACTGAGATAGTCTCTGAGCTCTTTCCTGTAGAAGATTAATTGGACCTTCTGAAAGGTGATTTAGTGAGTCTCCCGTGGCACATCTTACTGCAGATCATATTGGCACCCAGAAAGAGTTTGGATATTTTGGAAGCAAGCTTTGCTGTACTGTGTGATTTACAGGCCAGGTTTTTGGAAAGCAGTTTGTTTTATTCTTTATATCACTCTATTATTTATATATGGCTTCAGGACAAGTGAAACATATAGTCTGGTTATTGTCAGGATACGGAGGGAGCCAAAACAGTGTGGAAATGTAACTTTGCAAATTCTTTCATGTGACAGTTGTAAGCATGACTTTCCAGAGTGTGTATACAATGTGCTTGGATATCCTGTCCTGGGGAAGAGGCACTGTCACTTTTCAAAAGGAAGAAGAAATAAGACCAGCTCTGGAATTGGGCCAAATCCCATGAGGGCCACCTCTTGGCAGTGCCAATTTGCTTAGTGTCTAATCTGCAGCAGTTCTTAAGCCAAGGTTTCAGCAAAGTTGATCCTGGTGTTCTTCAAGGTAAACAAACTTACAAAAAAACCTTGATTTGCCCAGCCCTTGGATTATTATCTACATCTCCTGGCACAGTGGAAAATACAAGCTATACAGGTCAATGTGCTACTGTGGTAGCCAAACATAATCAATTCTGAAATTCTCTAAGTTCAAAATTCTCTTTGGAGAATGGTCCTCCTCTTCCTCCTCCTCCTCCTCTTCCTCCTCCTCCTCCTCCTCCTTCTCTTCCTCCTCCTCCTCCTTCTCCTCCTCCTCCTCCTCCTCCTCCTTCTCTTCCTCCTCCTCCTCCTTCTCCTCCTCCTCCTCTTCTTTTTCTTCTTCTTCTTCTTCTTCTTCTTCTTCTTCTTCTTCTTCTTCTTCTTCTTCTTCTTCTTCTTCTTCTTCTTCTTCTCCTCCTCCTCCTCCTCCTCCTCCTCCTCCTCCTCCTTTTCCTTCTTCTTTCTTCATTATTATTACCTTCCTCTTCTTTCTAAGATTTATTTATTTATATTTTATGTATATTTATAAAAATGCGCAGGCATGGTGCCTTCAGAAGAGGGTGTTGGAATCTCCCTGGAGTTGGAGTTACAGATAGTCAAAAAAAAAAAAAAAAAAAAAAAAAGAACTGAACTTGGGACCTCTGCAAGAACAGTAAGTGCTCTCATTTCCTGAGCCTTCTCTCTAGTCCTACTACTTAATTGAGTCACTGCAGTAATTAAATTTTGATTCACCAAACTTATGCTATGTAATCAATTTATACTTAATACTATTCAATTTTATTAATAATGCTTAACACATTGTAAACAACTTTTTCTTTCAAGACTTTTTAAAATAAGTGATCTCCCATGACAGAAAATTAAAACCAGCTAGAAAATTTGTTGTGTATTTATTTAGACATCAAATCCTGTGCTAGTATAAAAAGAGTTGGATTGTGGGAGTGCAGAAGTTGAAAACAAAAACTATCTCCAAATATCTGGGCAGAAGTGAGGGATTCTGTTGCCAGATGGTCAACCCAGGGCTTAATGTAAACATTCAGTTTCCGTACCAAACCATCTCTCCCCCAGTGTCCCCAATGGGTGCAATACATTCCCAGCTCATTGTGTATTCTAAATAATGAGTGCAGGTAAACCTTTGAGGTTCGGCTTGGCTTGAAGCAGGATTCACATGATTAAATGCTTGTTCAAAACTCTTTCATCTGGAAGCCTTGCAAGAAAGCTTGCTTGCTTTTACTGCCTTTCCTAAAGTGTTTCAGTATTTCCAATTTGACTTCCATCTCATTCCAAGGAGCAAAGAGACACTGGGAATGATTGGTCTTTCATGGATTTCAAAAGAAGTTCTGGGTTTGATTTTGAGTAAACATTTGGCTTTGTTTTTAATTTTCTGACCCGGATGCCTCAGCCTTTGGAGAGATCTCATAAAATACATAATTTTATCATTCTGATGGTGACTATATTTACAAAATAAGTTGGAGGAACTGAGCCAATTATCCACATATTTCAAGTTGGAATGTCATTTTGTCTTAATTATATGGATGTTTCATGAAATTGAGGATTTGGGGGAGAATGCTTAGTAATGCTCAAGTTGTTCACTTTGAATGAAATAACTTTGTTTGCTAACACAGTATTTCATTTAGTTTTAATTACATTTCCTCACATATGGACAAAAATACTTTTATTAAACAAATCTTCAAATATCTCCAGCAGTGGTCTGGAGAGATGACTGGTGGTTTAGAGCACCTGTGGCTCTTGCAGAAGACCTGGCTTTGATTCCTGGCATCCACGTGAAGGTTCACATCTATTCTAGCTCTACTTCTAGGGCATTTGTTGCTATCTTCTGTCCTCCACAGACACCAGGCATGAATGTGTCATGTATACGTATATGTATGCATAACATTCACATACATACAAATTAATATTATTTTCTACTTAAATTCCTTCTTTGGGTAGTATTTAAATGTTGGATAATGTAAGCTGCCTTTACTTTTGTTCTTTATTTTAGTGATTTTTTTTTTTTTTACGTAGACTAAGAACATTCTATTCCAAGGAATTTTACATGTATGTATATATATATACATGTCTCCATATATATATATATATATATATATATATATATATATATATATATATATCTATATATATATGTGGAGACAAAGACAGAGAATCTATATCATTTATCTATCTATCTGTCTGTCTGTCTGTCTGTCTGTCTGTCTGTCTGTCTATCATGTACCTATATATGTATCATCAACTGAAAAAATAAAATATTAGGTAGTAAGCAAGTGACTATTTATTATTAATGCATAATTATTAGTTGTGAAAGAATCCCACTTAATCCTTGGACACCTTTCTGAAAATACAGATTGAAGAACTCAGCTAGGTATCTTGGCTACCTTGTTAGCTAGTACCGGTTACAGTAAGTGAGGCTGTCCAATTTTTCTCAGGCATTTCTCAGCTTGTAAGAAACACACCCTGAGAATAAACTCTATTGGAGGGAGTCCTGTCTCGAGAAGGCAGGTTTTCAGCAAAGGTGGACACAGAACAACTCAATGGCAGCTCAATGGAGCCATGCCCATGAGAATAAAGAGCAGGCTGGGCAGATGGAGTGGTAATCTTTGATCTGCCAGCTTCTTAACTTTCTCTGTCTCAAAGAGTGGAAACAACCTTCCTAGAGGAAGTTCAGCCATAAAAAATCAACGTATCCCAATGAAACAGCCCTTGCATGTCTTCTATCTGTTGTCAGTGTACATTGACTACACTACCTTGATAACTTAAGCAACTCTGCATAATCTTTATCAATACTCCCTTTTGTTTGTCAGTTATTTCCATGCCTTAGTAGCATCCATGAAGATTTTGAGCTCCAGGAGTTTTACTCAATCCTTTGTGAGCACTTCTGTTGCTCGCCATTTTGCTCACTCAGTATTCAGGAATCCAGTGTCTCAGTCTTTCAAAACATAGCCTGAATTCAATCTTGCCTAACTTTGGTTACACAAACAAATTAAATAATTGAACTTTATTTCTAAAAACAAAAGGCATGACATGCTAATAAAAGATCACTGCAAGGACAAAGAGGAGGATAAATGTTTTGCTCAATAATCTGGAGAAAAGATAAAGAATAAAATGTTCACATTTAAAACTAGATTGCTGCTCAGCCCTGAAAATAACAAGTCATGAAATGCTTGGGTGCATTTTCTCAGTGATGACATCCAAATATCTCACTCGATCAAAAAAAAATCTACTTGGGATATGGGTTCTTGAATTTAAGAGTATTAGCTGTAAAACCTCTGGAGAGGACAAATTGGTTAGGCCTTGAGGTCAAATAAACACATGGGTGATGGCTTGTGGAATGTAGCAACCAAAGGATTTCATGGCTTTGCCTGGGAGCTGGGTGTCTCTTTAGGAATTCTTAAGGCAGCCTCCTAACCATCATATAAATCAACCTCAAAAGTAAATTCCTTCTATTTCCCAATTGTGGCTGTAAATGGTCATCTGTTATTTTGGAATCGGTTTCGTTCAGAGAAGCAGCGAGAACAGTCCTTTTATGGTATGCTGTAACTGGCAGGGTTGGCACAAGAACGTTGCCATGCACTTAGTAGTAACACTGATGCTCTGGCATTTGTGCCATGACCTCACAGGCCGGAATTCTGCTTGTGATGAGGTGGTGAGTGTAATACATCATGTTCACTCAGGAATATGTTGAACAATTGCTCCACGCTTCCATTTTCACAACGTATCCAGGTACTTATTGCAATACCAATAGGAGTTCAGTGCTACATGCTATGAATCATCAGGACCATACCAGGGCTGGAAAATGGCAGTGCTTGTGATGCTAACACAGGCATCAATTCTTAGTTCACACTCTTTCACTATAGTGTGATTTATGGCCATTTTGTTGCTGTTTGAAGGCCCTGAAATCAAGTAGGAAGGATTAGGAATTTTATCAAAATTTTGAAGACTTTGGGGGGAAAAAAAGGATATTGAAAGCCACAGAAGAGTTTTTTTTTCCAGATAATCTGAACAATGTTAGAGATGTTCATTCATCCAACCACTGAGCTGTACCAAAGTGGTTCTCTTTGCATTTCCTTTCTTTCTTTTCTTTTCTTTTCTTTTCTTTTCTTTTCTTTCTTTTCCTTTCTTTTCTTTTGTTTTCTTTCCTAGTCTCATTATAGAGTCTAGGCTGGCCACTAACTCAGAGAAATCCTCCTGCCTCACATCAAAAGTGCTGGGATTATAGGCATGTGACACCATGTCCAACCAGAATGTATTTTTTTTTTTTTTGGATTGTCCCAAAAACAACTACCTAAGAACTGTGTCAGCACCTGAGGTATGGACAGAGGCAGGGGTTTCTGCCACCATGGAGGGTACCATGGTGGCCAAACATGATTTGTAATTTCCATGCCTGCATCTCCCCATGTTTAAGGTGTGGTTGGATGAGAAATGGGTCTAGATTCTCTTTGCTGTTGGAGACTCAGTAGCACCAATTTGGCCTGGCATGTAGATCTCTGCTTAAGGTAGACAAAGAAGTGAGGCACTTCTCAGACTTCTTTAGTTTCTTCTGTGAGTTTTCATTTCTTCATCTTCAGCTATTTATTTGTGAACTCCTATGGATAATTGAAAAGAAGAGGGTTTAAGTGGATCTGTCCAATCAATATGGGATGATTCTGATAATGCCTTCATAAATTTGAGTAGAAAAACCTACCACAGAGAACATCTTCAACCTAAGATTCTTTAGGGGTATAAAATGGTAATTTCTCCTACATGTTAGAAAAAAACAGGTTGCTCCACATAGTGGTTCCTCCTCTTTTCTTGTCAACAAATGTAAGAGTGTTTTATTTTATTATCTTGTTTTTAAACTAGTAAGCTGGTTGTGGTGACTTATGCTTGAATCTCAGTACTCAAGGAGCTAAGGCAGAGAATCATCCTGAATTTGAGGCCAGCCTTAGACTGCAGTGGGTTTTAGACTATCCTGGACTAGAGTAAGACTCTTACTCAAGATAAAAACTAAAAATTGAACAAATCAATTAAATTGTTGATAGCAAAAGATGCTGTAATAATGAGATCAAAAGAAATATTTATTAAATGCTATTACTATAGCAACATAAATTACTGTGTGCATTGCCTTGAGCAATCCACATAAAACAGTAATGTCATAATAAATCATCGATAAATATAAACTTTATGAACTAACAAAGTATTATACAACATGAAAATCATCTGATTACACATTCATATATGTGGAGATGACTTTTGTTATTGTTTTGAGACAGGGTTTCACTGTTTACTTCAGTCTGTTCTTGATCCCACGATCCTCTTGCTTTACCTTCTGAATGCCGGAATAGCAAGCTGGCACCATGCCATCTAGCTAATAATATTGTTTGGAACCAAATTTAATTAAGAAAGGACATCGTATTAGTCAATTGTATTTGCTAGTGTACATTGTATCTAATTAAGGGTACCTATTATGTATATATAATTTTGAAGTGATGACCATTAATTAACCTTGGATATTATCATAGCATATTCTTTGCTGTTAAAAGTGATTGACTGAGGAGTGAGATTTACCTCTTCATACCAGTATCCTTTATAAAAATTATCATTTTATTCTTTAATTGGTTAACCAAGATCCTTTGAATTTTCCTGGTCTTACTGGGACCTTCAAGGGATTGGAAAGACAAGGGGCACCAATGCCAGGGGATCACAAAAGGGGGAAAGATGTGGCACATGGTATTAAATTTAAAGAAGGAAGAAAAAGAAGGCCTAGAACTGAACATTGGTTCATCATGCATGGGGAGGAGTTCATGAAACCCCTCCCTCCCTGAGTGACTGTTACAGTTAATGGTTATTGGGAGAAGGGTTTTTAAATTCTTCTGTGGTGTAGCCACTGATAAGGTTTTTGTTTTGTTTTGTTCCAGTAAATATCGCTACCCCCACCCTAAGGCATGAAACTTAGCAGGTCTCATACACAAAGTAGGAGAGGACTTGTTGCGTTCCTCCAATGGGAGGGAGGGGGCATGGAGGGAGATGAGGGTGAAAATGTCTGGAGTTCACTGTGTAAATGAGTGAAACTGTCAACAAGACAACTAGCTGAAGAAGACACCAACTCATGGACTGCATACATCACACAAAATCTAGGGCATTGAACCTTCATGGTTTTTAGGCTGAATTATTTGACTTATTTAAAAAGATTTCATTTTTGCCCATGTTGTCTAGTTGCCGAACTTATCTGGATACTGGGTAAAATTATGAGCTTTTATGGGAAGATGAAACCCATCGGGTGCGAGAGTCGTGATAAAGTGGGCCATTAAATTAGAAATATAAGTTCCGACTTAAAACACACCAAAGCGCATGCAGCCTTACGAGGTTTATACTTTGGCAGAGAAACCTGGCTGTAATCTGTTTTCAAATAAATAGATTGTGGACAGCTGTCCTGATATGCCTGGCAAAATGACGATTTAATGCTGATTAGGAGAGAAGGCCTTTGAAGTGAGCGAGGCAGCAGCCCCTACTGATGTCTTTAGTGATCATTATCAGTCTCTCCCTGAAGGATGACTTGGTGCCAAAAGCTCTTTGCTCCAAGCTGGTTAAGGTGGATTCGGGAACCGAGGCTTTGTAAGCCTGAAAAGGCCTTCTCATTCACAGGCCTCTGGTGTCTGATCCCTTTAGGATAGTGAATGCCTGAGAATAAACAGACGCAGCCCTTTTCAGGGAAGGGCAAGATCCACATCGTAGCATTATTTATTCATCATGAGAACAGCAAGCGAACACGTACTCGGCAGAAAAATCAAATCAGTGTTCATTTCGTGGAGCAGCTGCCTTTGGCAGAGAGAACGCATTGAGTTCTAACTTTGGTAACCGAGCAATTATGGATGTTGTTGGTTAGGGATGCAAATGAGCGACTGCACTTTTTTCCAAGTTGTTGTATTTTCCCTTGCAATGCTAACATCAAAATCAGCTCAGTATTGATGAAAATGAATTCCTGAAGGGTTGGAGGGATTCTAGCTTGTCCACACACTAGTAGACTCGCTAATAGTATTTTATGCACCAGTTAACCTTGGCGACAAAATCTGCATTTCTTCATGTTGAAGGGTTAAATGGATTTATCTCAAGTCATTGTCTCTGGCTACCACACAGATTATTATTTGATCACAAGCAGAGCTTCAGATGCTATTGAATATATAAGATTTTAGGTGCTAATAAAATTAATGTATATTGCAAGGATGTCTTCAGATAATGGAAAACATATGTAACTTGGACGTATATTACCTGATTTGTGAAATAGTCAATATTGCATAAAATCTCAATTACATTACTTTCTCCCCCATAGTAGTAGGGACTGAACCCTGAGCCTATCGCACAAATGTTCCACCCTTGCCCTCCGTTGCCCACCCACCCTCCCACCCCTGGAAACC
The DNA here is from genome assembly GCF_011762505.2 of Arvicanthis niloticus. Classification (NCBI taxonomy): domain Eukaryota; kingdom Metazoa; phylum Chordata; class Mammalia; order Rodentia; family Muridae; genus Arvicanthis; species Arvicanthis niloticus. Next base: position 47,248,570 of record NC_047673.1, read on the forward strand.
ATTCATACCGTTTTACTTTGTAACCAATGTCCCTACATTTGTAAGTTCTGGGCCCATGAGTGGGTATTAACTCGGTATCAGAAGTACAAAACGAGGACAGAAAGATACATTCTTTGTAACTGGCTAAAAAGATTAAGAAGGCACGTGCCAAATCTTTGAATAAGGCACGTCGAATGTATGTGTGTATGGACTGAATATAGCTTTAAGAGTTAATAAATCAGTGCAATGATTAACTTGACCTACCTATGTACCCATCATTCAAACTGCTGTTCTTTCTTCCCATGTTTTAATGTAGTAAAATTATACCTTGGGAAACCTGCTTAACATATTATACTTATATATTATACTATATCATACTTAACAATGCTTGTCAGCAATGCTTGTTAACTTATGTGTATGTGCTTATGTAGCACGGTAGTGTGGATTTTGATAGTGTGATGCTGGTTTTTGAACTTTTAAAGCAAGATTTTCCTTCCTAACTTCATGATTAAAAAAAAAAATCAAAGCTTGATTTTTTTCATTATTTTATCCATACATTCTCATTATTTGAGGTCCACAGCAATGCATACAAATGTAAAAACAAACAAACATTATTGTATGAAGCTGAAATTACAGCAAAATAAAACTGCCAAGCTAGGTTGTGAGAGAGCAGCTCCAGGCTTCCTGTCCTCCCGTGGTCATCCATCGCCACAGCGTCCGTCTTCAGCTTCCAATCACCCCTCACTGAATTTCTCGATGTCGGTGGTGTTTCCTTCGGTTCAGTCTCTGGCCTGGTCCATAAATCTCTCCAATAGACATGAAACATTTTCAAAGACTATTTTTCCTATGGTTTATTCCTTATTCATAACAACTCACTAATCTCTGTTCTCCCATCTGTAACATTTTTTGGTCGCCAACCCCCCCCCCCCCCAAGCTTCCATGTCTACATTTTACCTTCACTTTGAGATTAAGCTGAAAGCTTATCTGTATGTAAAATTCTCATTAAAATGCCCAAGTAGTATACATTCTAGAGCCGGCTACGAGATGTGCTTATCTCACAGAATGTAAAGAATTTAGTTTGTACAAATGGAAACATTGGAATTGGTTACACAAATTAAGATATCAGGGCATCTTCAGTCCTTCTGTAGCAAGAAAAGAAAGGCTAAGATTTTAATGTGTACCTGAACTACCAAATGCTTGTGATAGTGTCTGGGCATCTTTTAGGATTGTTGTCAGTGATATCAACAATTACTTTTTTATCTTCATCTATAATATACTACATATAAGCCCATCTTATTTCTCTGTTTTTATTTTTCCATTAAAATTAACCTTACAAGTTGATTTATATGGACATTATTATTTTGCTTCCCTGAGTTTATTTTTGTACTCAGGCTAAATAAATGACAAACTATTGTTTATATAATCTCACATATTCAATATGGAATCAAGGTTATGACTCCAGTATACTTAATCTGCAGATAGATTTTGGGTGATGATTCAGACCTTCCTGAAAAAGAATCTAGATCTAAAGGATAAATAATTTTTTTGTAATTGGCCAGTGGTTTATAAAAGTGCTCAGCAATACACATTCCACATGTGCTTCAACTGCAGACATATAAAACCAGTGTGACAAGGAAGGATCATTAAGCAATCTGATTTTCTTGTTGGGAGAGTTTAATGCTGTTGGGTATAGTATTAAAATGTAGAATTTGATAGCATGTCTTAAACTTTTAATGATGTGTTCATGAATATAAAACATGCGTCTCCCAGTGACTTTATGACTTCTCCTCTGCATAATTAGTAGTATCTGTTTTATGGGCTTACTGTTGTTTCCTTGATCCCATGAAAATGTGAAACCACTGTAATGATTTACACCATTCCAGGGCTTTAAAGATATGAGCTGTTTCTTAAAATAAATAACAAAAAAAAAAAAATTCCACAAGTGTAAGCCTAGAATTGAAGTCTTAATGTCTGAGGCTTAAAAACAAACAGGATGTTTAAATAAGTACATTTTCAATATTTTTGTTTCGGAAGATTAGACTTTTAATAACTAGAAACATGACCTATATTAGTCTTTTGTTATTCACATAAAGTTCCTCTCACTAAACACAAGTGTTCCTTCCTTGCAGTTAGAACGCTTGCGGAAACTCTTTTGAGAAATTATTATTTGGATCATGTATAATATTAAGTAATAAAGAGATACTCATTATTAAACATTAAAGTTCTACAAAAGCCAGGCAAACTGTATTAGTCGTTTAAAAATCCTATTATTAAATGCACAAGAGTGGCTCTGTATCAGTGAGTTTTAGATTTAATTAATTTATTCCTTATGATATAATATAAATTTTTATGTTGTCTTCAGAGCTAAAATAATCATGGTCTTTTTTGGTTATTTTCAGTATTTGGCATCCTGAAGTGTAACACTTTCAGGGAGCCGTAACTCTGTTGATGCTTTTTTTCTAGGTTGATGACTGTTAGAGAAGTTCTAGAAGTCAATACACTAAACATTACGTGATCATATCAGTAATTTCCCTCAAAAGGAAGATAGTGAATCAGCATAGTTTGCATATGATTATTGTTACGCTTTCTGTTTCATTGCAACAGGGCTGTGTTTCAAGGGACGCATAAGCCACGAGCCTTTTCATTCCAAACAAGTGCTCCCGATTATATTCTTTAATTAGATCAATGTTTGAAAAGTTAATTGGTCAATTATTATACTTTGTATAACCTACATAAACAGTAAAAATTTTGTAATTTTTATAAGTAGCTATTCCTAAGATAATAGTGTGGTGTTATTTAAGGGACAGTTTTTAAGTGGTGTATTTTCAAAAACTCACTAAATAAAAACAGCATTCTAATTCGCAGTTTAAAATAATCAAGACATTTGATTATTTGATACTGAGTCACATAAATTGGTGGGTTTCCACTACTTCCCCTAATACTTTAATAAGTAATTAACCTTATTTTAAAATTATATTAAAATATTTTGAAGCAATCACAGTTGTAAAGAAGTGGGAGGCAGAACAGATATTAGAAATACAATATTTTTCATTTAAAGTTCATTTCCTCTGGAAATCATAATTTACAAAAAATTGACTTTAAAATGCTTTTGATGTAGAAATATTTAAGATGCAAATATGGTTCATGTATTCTATTCTTGGAAGTCTTTGAGAGCATTTTTTTTTTTTTTTTTTTGCAACATTTCCTCCACTTTCAATTGAAGAGAACATTCAGTGCCTGGCAGTGTGGAAGGATCCCGGGCATCAACACCCGTAATCAGTGTTTAAACATTTCCTTTTCGTTTTTACCAAAATAGGTCATACTAACTGCTCATCAAAAACATCCTATATTTATTTAAAGGAAACTTATTTCAAATTTAGGCACATTAAGACCCAGCAGAGCTGCATAAGCTCTTACTTCCAGTTCTAACTTAGAATAATTTATTTTACTACTCAATCCCTTCCTCTTTGAATGTTTAATAGTCATTGGTCAATTTCACTAAATTTGGTCTGCTTGGTTACTAAATAACTGCCTTTAGCAATTATTTGAACTCAGAAATGAGAAAGAAATTTAATTGACTATACTTTTAATATCCAAGTGTACTATAAATAAGACTTAGATTCAGATGAAGTAAAAAAAAATCATATTATTAAAAATTTGTCCATTGACATCACATCTTTGCTTCAAAGAGAATGAAATTACAATTTTAAAACAGATTCATTTTACTTTTAACTATGAGCATTTGGTGTGTGTGTGTGTGTGTGTGTGTGTTGGGGCCAAAATGCTCATTAGTGCAGGTGCCCATGAAGGCCAGAAGAGGGTGTTGGAACCCCCAAAGCTGTAAAGATAACAGGTTGTTGTAAATTGAGCTCTCTGGGAGGTTAGCTTGTACTCCTAATCAATGAGCTATCTCCCCATCCCTAGTAACAACAAAGGTAACACAATACAGGGTCTTAATTTTAGATAACCTTTTAAACTACCATAATCTCATTTCTAGTATCACCTTAATTTCTCCAGGTAGTAGCTTAATAAATGATGCACTTCAATTTCCCAGAAGTAAAACTTTGGACAGCTTCTTATTTACCCATTAATTCTGTTTTTTTATACCTGTGATATCTTTTCTATGAAACAATTTTTAAAGTAATCCTTGGTATGAGTAAATGAAATGGTATATATAAACCAAACACTAATATTAAATCATAAAGAATTAAATCTTGGCCAGATCGTTGATAGTACAGGATGTAGATCATCTTTGACATTTTCCCAGTCAGTCACTATTTTGATGGCTGCTACACACAAATAGATAGAACAGAATAGAAGAAATATGCTTAGGGCCATTTCAAAAATTGTTGGAAATCAGTGTACCAATATAAATACAGTGCAAAAATGCACTATTTCAATATATGCTGACAAAAGATGATAGGAACACATTACAAGTTTCTATTTTCCACATGAAGCATTATGTTTGCATAAGTGCAGAAAACTTTGTATGGGCAGTAAAATCATTGGAACTTTTGACATAAACCAGTCTTAGATCTGAGCATAGGTCTTTCAAGCAGTATTTTTCAGTGTGGTGTAGTGCAAGTGTTGAGTTTACTGAAGTGTGTTCCTATGGTGTACCATGAGCCAGTGCTGCCAGAAACATACCTATTCTTTATCAATTTGATTCTGAGTGAATATTTGGTCAGAAACCTTTTGTAGTTGACAATTTTTTCCAACCCTTGCATTCGGTTACACAATCCCACATGGGACTGAGATCCATAGTTTAAGCAGCTGGCATGTGGGGTAGTACTTGGCAACATAATACATAATTAGGTACATGCTTATCATACATAAATAAATTTGTTGTATTGTCCTTGTAACCTCCAAATATAACACCTTATAGTGAAGAATACATTGCATGTAGCACACCTATAGACTTACACAGGGTTTTCTTGGAATCCCCCTGTGCTTTCTCATCTCGGTACAATTATTCCTTCCTTCCTGGAAGAAAGTGACATATACTGCCACCTTTTTCTTTTAAGGAGGACTAATTTGACTCCATCTATCCAGATTCACTTCAAAAATCATATTCTTTGAGAGGACTTATTTGATTTTGAGAAAAACAGAAAAATTAGGATTGTTAATTGATAAAATTTGTCCAGATTGAGAGTTGCTTTGGAGCAGACACAAATCACTCAAATAGCCATTTGAGATTATAGATCATGTATTTGGTCTAGGTGGGCAATTCATGTGGTACTTCACCATTTGCATTTCTACTAGGTGTGTGCAAGGAAGATCTCCAAACACCAGTGAAGAGAATGAGGGTTGTACTTCTGTAAATACCTACCATTTGATCCATGGGAATAATATGCATCTGGAAAGACACCATTGAACTTGAAAATGTTCCATAAATGCCTGAAGTCGACATTTCAGAAACTGAAGACACTGGCATCATTGATAGACTCTCATCCTTTCTATTTTCTCATTAGTATGATCTTTGCTCTCTTAATTGCATGATTTGAGTTGTAGGAATAACTTCTGCTTCAGCAATTTTAGTTGAGCATCATTGGAAGGACTATGGGCTTTGAATTAGGAAGGAAAAGTAGGATGATATTTTCCCAGTGTAAGAGGTAATGGAAAGTCCATGAACATTCATGGGAGGGAATACAGAGTCACAGATTTAGCAGCATTTAAAAATGTGATATCTATTTAGCATGGCACATTTTAGAATATTTACATGGGTATTAACCATGTACTTGAGAAAGTCATAGAGTTTTTAGTTTGGAATATTTTCAATTGATGACAAAAGTACAAAGAATCAGATAAACAACACTTGTCAGAGTAAACATCCAGAAAAGTTTTTCTGTATCTGTTTTATTTACTTTTATCTAACTTAAATCTTTAGAGTAATATTACCCCGGGTGCTAAAATATACAGGTAAGAGCACATATATGAAACAAACAAGAACTATGCCAATATCGTTTAGTATGTAATGCGTAGTCAAGTTTACCTGCCTGAGGAATGGCCAGCAACATACCTCATACAATATGTGGAGAAGCACAACTCACCAAACTATGGCCAATGGAAATAATGCTTACTAACTCCCCATTTTTTCCTTTTTGGTCTTTTGAGACCATGTCTCACTTCTTTCTGTGTTACTCATGTTGATGTTGAATTAGCTATTCTCCTGCCTCAGCTTCCCCAATGGTAGGGTTTCAGATTCACATTCCACTGTTCAGAAAATTTATTATTTTTGTGGTCATAATTAATTAGCATAGTTTGTACTCATATAATGCACATAGCACTGTATGCAATTTAGTTAAGGAAAAAACAACTTATGAAAATATATGATCTGTATGTTGTGTCATTTGAGATGTCAACAAAAGTTGTTAAAATTCTGATAAAAATTAAATAAATTACACAGATGAATTAACTTGGAATACTTTTGGATATTGACACATTGGATAACTCTGATTCCCAAGTTCTGGGATCAAAGGTGGGTGCCACCATTAGTGGTCCCTCAACTTTCTTTAAAAGTTTTAACTTTTTTTATTGGATATTTTATTTATTTACATTTCAAATGTTATCCCCTTTCTCAGTTTCCCTTCTAGAAACCCCCATCCCATTTCCCCTCCCCCTGTTTCTATGAGGATGCTCCCCCACCCACCCACCCACTCCTGCCTCTTGCCCTGGCATTCCTCTACACTGGGACATCTAACCTTCACATGACCAAGGGCCTCTCCTCCCACTGATGCCCAACAGGGCCAGGGACTAAAACACCAACCAAAGAGTACACATGGAGTGACCCATGGCGCCAGCTGTATATGTAGCTAAATCCCATCCTTGATTTCAAAAAGTTGTTATTTTTCACATAGTTCCATTATAGCCTAGATCATGGCAGCAGGAATGGAGGGAAAGCCGAGGTGTGTTTACAACACACTGCTGTGGTTCTTTTGCTCTCTATAGAAGTGACTCTTCAGGATACGAGGCATTTCTTTCTGAGGTCCTACATCTTGAGATTGATTTGCCTTAGAATGAAAGTTTTTCAATTTCTTCTTGTGACACCAGCAGGGACTTTATGGGAACAGGCAAGTCAATGGCACTGGGTGTCAAACTGCCTCTTATTTTTGTACAAAGACTGGATGTTCAAGGTCACTCAGAGGAAGTCATCATTTTAGCAGCAGATATGGCCAATGAGAGGTTCCCTGAATACGGACTGTATACAGAGTGCTTCTCTCTCTGAAGATTAGATATGGAGCTGCATGTTGGGTGATAATTGTTCCTTCATTTTGCCTGATTCCTTTAGAACCAAATGGGCCTCAGTTGCAGATCTTCCAATTCAGTGGTGTCTTTAGTGGTGCATTCTGGTGCGGGGTGCAGTTCATTCTGCCAGGCATGAATTCAAAGTGTTGTAACTCATGGTGATCAGTAAGTTCACGATCACATTTCAGGTCATAAACTATGTCAGGTATGTTACAAAAGTATAAAATAGACCCATGTCTATTTGTCCACAGACTCCCAAACCAACTTTTCATATTTTCCCTTGTATGATCAACTTGAGAAATAGAAAATTTTATTTTAATTTGGTAACAGTAATACTAAGTGTCTTGTTTATATTTTTAACTCTACTTACTGAACACCTGTTGTTCTAATAGTGGTGAAACACCACAGTTTCCAATAGGGAAGACAAACAAGCAAAAACTCAAACCCTAAAACATGTGAACACAACTTCAGAGATAAAATACTACAGCCACAATAAACACATTTCCTTAACGAATTGGGATTCTACAAACAGCAACAGGTTCAACGGGCAGATATTACAGTCTTTGCAATGTGCTTTTATATAATTTTAGGAAAGTCATATAAAGGCTTTTAAGTTCTTTTCTATTTAAAACATAGTAACAGTAGTTGTTCTCCAGGTAACGAACACACACACACACACACACACACACACACACACACACACACACAAACACACTCAAAGATAAAACACAGATTTTCTTTTAAGTGAGGTAGCTGATGCAGACCAGATTACCAGATTTCTGTTTCCTTAAGGGCGAAATGGCTAAAGTTTGATACAGTCCAATCCACATATGGATACCATATTTACTTGTTGGACTAAATGCTGTGAAAACGTGTTTTGGTGAATTATTTTTCTTAATGAAGTTTATGTGAGCACACTTACTTGGACTAAAAAATTCAAATTAATGAGATATTCTGTTAAAAGATAGCATTATATAAAAGGAAGTTGTTTTTTTTTTTTTTTTTTTTCTGACACAGATCACCTCTGATTCATTTGTTACTGCAAATGCTGATCGGTTGTGCTGTTTCCGATTATCTACAATATGTTGCCTCTCAGTAAAGCTCTATCCTTTTTAGTGATTTCCAATACTTCTTGGCACATCTCTGTAAAGTCATGGTTATGGTTTTATCAGGCTCCAGTGACTTTTTGACCCCCTTTTCTACAATGGATGATAAAATTAATGAGCAACTGCTTTTGATCCCTGGATACTTACCTGATGGTAAACCAAAAATAACAATGTGTCTGTTTTCTTTATATTTAGAATATTATTTTTTCCTCGCTCAATAAATTTTGTTGAATTTATTTAACTATTCCAAATATAGATGCTTTGGCTAGTCTAATCCTACAGGTTCTCAGGATACAATGAGTCAGAGAAAGAAAGTCTTTCTTCAAAGGACCATCATACAGTCACGCTATCTAAAGAAACATTACTAACTAGGCAGAGATTGTGTATACACCTGTAATCTAATCTCAGCTATAGAGAGTCTGAGGCAGGAGGATCAAGAGTTCAAGACCAGCCTGGCTACCTAGGAAGCCTGAGGCCTGCCTGAACTATTAAAGTTTGTCTCAAAACCAAAGAAAGCAGAGGCTGAAGTGATGGATGGGCAGGAGTAACTAACTTTGCAGGGGAAGTGAATTTCTCAAGGTACAGAGTCAACTGTCCCTAGCAGAACAACCAAAAGGCCTGGAGATGAGAATCTGTGTGGAACTTCTCCAACCCTCCACAGCCGAGGCTTGAACTTCTTGAGAGGCATAGGTAGAAATGAGAATAAAGAGAGCTGGCAGAGTCTTATAGCCACAATAGAGATAACCTTAATTTGTGCTGCAATGATCACATATCTCATAATCAACAGAAATTTGTTCTCATGGCTCTCGAGACAGACTCAGATTAGCATGCAGCATCATTGGTTTCTGGAATGCTCCTTCTCTGGGCACAGACCACCAACTTGAACTTCATTCGTACACTGTGTAAAGGAGAATGAAAGTACTCTCTGGGTCCCCATTTAGTGAGGGCATTGAGTTCATTCATGACCTTTATCCTGGGGGGTTAATCAATTGTGTCTCAAAGTTACAGCCTCCTGACACCATTAAGGCACTGGCATATCATCAGATTCCATTCTCACAAACATTCTGCAGTACTGAACTCAGTGTATGCATTTTGGTACTGAAGCTGGGGAGCATGGTGCACATACCAACAGCCAGACCATTGCACTCCTTTGCTTGAGTACATAGGTGCAACACAAGTTCAAAGTAATTATTATAGGAACATGGAGAATAAATAGAAGGGATGTGTGCCTTGTGGGGATTTTTAAAAATGTTTTATTTATGTATATATATATATATATATATATATATATATATATATATATATGTATACAATATGTAGGAGCCTCTGGACTATCTAGCCTGGTGTATGCAGTGGGGGAAAAGCCAACTAGGATACCTTATATTAAATAAGATGGGAAGTCAGCTGATGCTCAACTTTGTCCTATGACCTCTATATTGCATATGTGTGCATGGATGCTGTGTGCACAGATGCAAAGAAATACAGACAGGTATAAAAGAATAGGAAGGGGAAGGAGGGAGAAGAAAAGAAGAGAAGAGGAAAGGACAGGGAAGGAGACAAGAGGGCAGGGGAAGAAAGGGAAGGAGATGTACATATTGTATATATATGTACATATATATATATATATGTATATATATATATATACACACATATATATTGAGTATACTGTTGCTGTTCAGACACACCAGAAGAGGGCATCAGATCCCATTGCAGATGGTTGTGAGCCACCATGTGGTTGCAAGGAATTGTGTTCAGGACCTCTGGAAGAACAGTCAGTGCTCTTAAACACTGAGCCATCTCTCCAGGCAAATACCCCCTCCCTTTTGGGGGCCCAGGTTATCATGTAGCCCAGAGTGGACTCACAGTAGGTATGTAGCTGAAGATGCCCTTGAACTTTTGATCTACCTCCTTCTCCAAGGCTCACATTACAGAACTGTGCTGTCCTTACTGACAGGGCGTTCTCTGAAGGGCTGCAATTAGGGATTTGAGAGTCTGGTGAGAAACGTGTGGTTTTGAGTACTGGCTCTACCACATACTCGCACTGTGACCTTGGACAAGAAAATTTTTCTAAACTGTTTTTAAATCTGAAGAACTGGGCTGGTACTGTTCAGTACTACAGAATGTTTGTGAGAATGGAATTTGATGATATGTAAAAAAATCCAATATGGCAGTTTGAACATAAGTCTAAGTAAATAGTAGTTACTGCTACTATTATTTAAAATAGTCAGACACACAAAATGTAATACTTAATCATTTCTGGGAGTTTCTTCATATTTCATTACAAAAGCTATGCTTCCTCTTGTCTATGTGAACTCTGCATTTCTTCTATTATTATCATGCACAGTATACTTGAGATATTTTTACACATAAACAATGTAAAAGAACATTTTTGGATGACAGTGGGAGGCTAAAGTTTGGGCCACACAGCAAAGTGTGCTGTGGTCCTTGCGGTGTGCACAACCTACTCAAGTCAATGGATGTTTTTATGACTAGAGAGCTGAAGTGTCAAAACTCACTATATCCATGAGAGCAAACAAGGAGCAGAGGGGAGTGAAGTGGCTTTTCCTGTCCCTTTTAGTGTCAGACTTGTCTATGTCTTAACGTGTACTTCTCAGGTTATTGTATCTTATTCACGTCTAGTGGACCAATTAAATCACAGAGACTCTACTCACAGAATTAGGGTCAAATAAAAATTGCGGGAACATTACTCCAAGTCCTTTCTTCCCTTCCCTGCCCTGCCCTCCCCTTATGTCCTCTCTCCTTCCCTTCCCTTCCCTTCCCTTCCCTTCCCTTCCCTTCCCTTCCCTTCCCTTCCCTTCCCTTCCCTTCCCTTCCCTTCCCTTCCCTTCCTTTTCCTCGCCTCCCATCTCCTTCCCTTTCTTCCCCTGCCCTCTTGTCTCCTTCCCTTCCTTTTCTCTTCTCTTCTTTTCTTCTCCCTCCTTCCCCTTCCTAATCTTTTATACCTGTCTGTATTTCTTTGCATCTGTGCACACAGCATCCATGCACACATATGCAATATAGAGGTCATAGGACAAAGTTGAGCATCAGCTGACTTCCCATCTTATTTAATATAATGTATCCTAGTTGGCTTTTCCCCCACTGCATACACCAGGCTAGATAGTCCAGAGGCTCCTACATATTGACTGACCTCTCTCTCCCATCTCCCTATAGTGGCACAGGAATTAGAGCTTTTACAAAGATTCTGATGGATTTATACAAAGGTCCACCCTTGCACTAAAATGCCTTTGAGGCATGATCTGTCTTCCTAGCTCCACTTCTGGTTTTCTACCCATGTCCACATCCCACCCATGACTCCAGAGTCCCCAGTTCTATTCAGAAGCATGCTAAGATCAAGTCTCTGACCTCCATTCATGGCTCCATCTATAGAAACAGATGTGTCTCTTCTAGGAGCAAGCTCAATCATTCTTTGAAAATTTCCCCCATGTAAACCTTTGGCAGAGTAAGAGCACCGACAACAATAAAATAATTTCTTTCTTTTTGGCTTAATTTTACTATTTCCAATTGTTTGACTTTAGTGTTTTATTCCAAAAGATCTTCTTAAGATATGTGAAGAGACAATGAATAAAACATAGAAGAAAACTTAAAATATTTATCCCAATCTATAACACATAGGAAAAGAAGGAAGAAACTTCCTTTAATTTTGGTTTCAGAGTTCATGGAAGGCAACTTTCCTAGTTGCTTCTGGTTACTAGAATGTTCATCAGACAACAGAGTACTTTGCTGCCTGCACTTTGAAAGGAGAACCAGTCTTTGGGTACAGTTCCAAGTGAAGCTACTAGAACATTTGTTACTAAGAATCCACATATAAACACTGGAAGGAGATATCATCTGGTCCTGACATTGGTAATAATTTCTGTTTAAACTAACACACTATTTGATTTGATAAAAGTTTGTAAATACCTATTACGTGCCTGCTATAGTAAGCCCTAGGTTTAACATGAGCTTCCTGCATCCCGTAACTCACAGTTTATTGAAATGCAAAGATAAATATACACATATGGAGTTGAATGCTTTAATAAAACCATTATGGGGTGCTAGGAGAAGAAAAAGAAGCCTTCAGATATACTTGTTTGCATGCTGAAGGCAGAGGGGAATGGTTTCAAGCTTATCAGGGGCAGACAAAGAAGGGAATTGAATGAAGATATAACTATAGTGATAAGCATGTCTATCTTACACTCACACATAGGTATCAGAGGAATGTCAGCAATATTCTGCATGACTAAACCCGAGTGGCTGCGTGTTCTTACAGAGAGCTAAAATGTGTACTATCTCATTCTCCAGCCCTTTTGATTTATTATCAACCGTCTAGTCTAGAAAAGATCCCAAAGTTTTATGCAAAATCTCATCCATGAAATGCTTTGTCGTCAACAGTGAAAACACAAGACTGAAGACTAGCTTCTCAGTAAATACGTTCTTGTTTTTTGTATTAGCTACAAATGCTGTTTAGAAAGTCGTATAATACCATTCCGGCCACTGCTAAGCTGTGGGGTGAAGGTCAAGGCTGTGAGGTAAAGCCATAGAGCTTTACCTCATAAAGCTGACTGAAAAGAACTTTTCACAGATGATTTTGGCATTTTAAAAGACAGTTCTTTTTTTTTTTTTTTAAATAAAAGTGCTGCCACTTTCCCATCATTCTTTGGATGAAAATATTATATTCTCCTCATTCTTCTTTTAAAATTAAAGAAGGCCTAATAACTTTATTCTTTGGCATTAATGATAGAATACTTGTTTGGAGATTGTAAATGGTGCTTGGTCCTGAGTAACTTGTAATTTTAAATGTCTTTTGTAAATCTGATCAACATGGTCAGTCTTGGGTAGACATGACTAGTGGGAAAGGGATGGAGCTATGAACCTATAAAGTACTGCCACAAAGAACCCATTTTTCTTCCTTTGATTTTTGAGGCGTGGTCTATACACTTTCACAGAGCAAAGGAGAATTTGTGTCATGCAAGTTGAAAAAAATATATTACAAGGGTGTACAAGTGAGGCTCATAAAAAAATCAAATATATGAGGTGAGCCAGTATCCAGTAATGCAAAACAAAACAAAAAACAAAAAGCGACAAAACAAAACAAAACTCCCCACTAAGGAAGCCCTGCAGTGCAGAATCTTTAATCTGGGACTGAGGAAGATGGAGAGCATGAAAAGCATGCTCTACAACCAGTCTTCGGTTAGCATCATGCTGGGCTGACTTTGTGACAAGGGGCTGCGATGATGGATAGGTGCCTTTACTACAGGAGTAGCATTGAAACTTTCTATTTGTAGAAAACAATGTTTTCTAGGAATTATTGTGGCATAGACTGATAACTGCGTAATGTGAAATTTGAGGGGTAGCTTTTTGTTTGTTTGTTTGTTTTGGTTTTGTTTTTTTGTTTTGTTTTGTTTTGTTTTCCCTAGAGGAAAGTGGGCTTTGGGGAAGTTAAGTCACCTGGTAGAAAAGGGAAACAATAAATTTAACCTTCTCCATTTTTCTTAGTCGAACTTCTGGATGAGAATTTAAAACACACTCCGTAAGTTTTCAAGTCAAGATTCCAATGACGTCAGTGGATTTGTCTGGTTTTTCTAATGAAAGGCAAAATTAATTTTAATTTAAAGAAATCAGCTTTTTTTAACCACTAGGTGGCACGATGTGTTTTTTCCAACAGTTTGAACAGAACTTTAGTATCTTCCTGTCCTTGTTCCTTCCTTTCATCACTTCCTCTATAGACACACATGCAGATGCACACACACACACACACACACACACACACACACACACATACATACACACACACACATACACACAAACACACACACACATACACACAAACACACACACACACACACACACACACACGCTTTTGTAGACTTTTTGTTTTTATTCTATGTAATAATTTGACTTGGGATATCTGTTTGTAAATCATCAGTAAAACCAAACATCCTTTTTCCAACTTTTTTCCAGTTGGTGGTCTCTGCTTCAACCACACATATCTGCTTTGTCTACCATGTGTGTGAGGGGAAACTGAGGTAGATTTTAGCTGTTCACTTTTAGGTTAATGAATGGTGGCACAAAGTCTCTCTTGCTCTCTTTCTTTGAAAAGAAGTCAAAGGACAGAATTGCAGTTAGATCTTAAGTAGTAACTGATTTGCCCATTCATTATCTGTGGAGTTAGTTGGTTAGTGAGGAACTACTACTTATACGTAGGTACTTATCTGGATCATGACATCACTTTTATTCTATCTTAGAAGACAGTAAAGAGAAAAGCTATGGTCAGAGTCGTCAGGATGTGTTGACTGTATTGGTGAAGAGGGTAGGAAGTCATTGAACACACAGTCTGAGAGGTCCTGGAGATGGATCGCAATGAACAGAATTGGAACTGTAACAGCCACACACACTGCCTTCTATACCCTCTTAGTCAGCAGGACTTTCAGTTGTCCTAGTAAAGAAGACAAACCCTAGGAGCAGGGCTCACAGACAACCAGATCTGGGTATTTAGTAGGTATTTCACCTCACTTCCTTTCCAATTCCCCAAGCTTGTTTTCTACTTAATGTTATTGTCATGGCTCTAAAATTTTTTGCAGTCTATTTTAAATGGAACTATCTTTTAGAAAGTAAGCAGATCGTTTCTTGGCAGGCCACGTGCTCAAATGAAGCTTGCTCTCATGACCATCAAGATATTGAAGTCCCCTTGGGGATGGGCTTTTTTTTTTTTTTTTCTAAACTGTTGATGCACAGAATCTACTCTTGGCCAGTCAGAGTCCCCGGGGATGAAGCAGGAACATCTTTATCTTTCAAAAGCTTTCCAGATTATAGTGATGCATGCTGATAACCAAGCCTTTCTGAATTATAGAAATAGGGCACTCTAATGTTTTCTGTGAAGCAACGTTCTGGTATGACACCACTGTTTTCCTAGTGACTCCTGCTCAAAATCTGTCCTCCATGACCATTGTACCTGTGTATAATTACCCCCTAAGCTCTATATCCTTTCTTTCTGTTTTTATAACTTTCTGCTTTTTCCTTCCATCAATGCTATCATCCCACTTTCAAGGTTTCCATCCCTTCCTTTTTCCTGACACTGGTAGATATGACTTAATTTTCTGATAGTTGAATTAAAAAAGTTTGCAACTTTCTCAAATGGCAAAATGATGCAAGAACTAAGAGAGGGAATGATGTTCTCATGTTAAAGAAACACTCTCATTAGCTCTATAACTCAAAAGAAAACCACCACTAAATCTTGTAAGCAAGATCTTGTTAGCATTTGATAACATTGCAAAGTCCTACACACACACACCCACTTGCAAAATTATTTGACCGTTCGCTACTGGCCCCACATACAATGATAAATGTTGTGTATCTGGTTTTAGTTAGTACATTCCTAGGAGTGTGAAAAGCAGACATAATATATAAGTGCATTAATTAAATTTTCAGTATTTTGAGCTCCAGGAGTCATCCTGTCGGAGCTTATACAAAACAGATAACACAACCCTGCTGGAAAACAATGGCAGAATCCAGTTTGGTTTCAGACAAGAACCACAACTAGCCATGGAAATCCTCGAGCCTTTCTAGCATATTTAAGTTCACCTGTTTTAGTTTTTCATCCTTGATCCGTAGCTTATTGAACTTGTCCGGTCAATGTAGCCTATGCTCCCATGTATGCATCTAAAGTTCCAGTTATCATATTAGACTAATGGTCTAATTCTGAATAATCTTTTAGGGGACATAATCTAACTGACTTAGCTTCAGTTAGAGAATCAGCTCTGGCCAATTTAGCCACAGGTTCCTGAGTCAGGACTACAGTTGTTGTAGGATGGAGGTCCTCAAAAAAGGAGTCAGTCAGCGTGAGGCAGATTTAGAGCCGTCTACTCTGCTGAAACGTGACTGATAACATTGATATCCTCGATTTCAAAATTGATAACTTTGAATAAGAAAATGAACAGAAAAACGAACACAGAGATCATAACCCTGCTTTACCAGGACTAGAACAATCTCTTGCTACATTAAAAAAAAATCAGTTATCGGTATCTGCAGAGCATAGGGTGGGCGAGAAGGAGAGAGTTGGGGGCAGGCTTTACTGTATAACCCACACAAATGCCCTATGCCACTCCTAGCATGTATCTTTTGATATACCGCCAATAAAATCCAACAGAAGGAGGGGAGAGAGTAGTTTACACAGAAGGTAAACAGATTCTGAGTCTTGCTGATAGCTGATTGGTTAGCCCTACCATCACGTGGACATACCTTGCTAAAAAGGAGATTGGCTGAACTAATCTTGTGTCTAGGAAAAAAAGTTAAGAAGTTCGAGAACGTTAACTCGTGATTATTATAACAGCGTGATTTTAGCAGGAGGCAGGAATAATCAGAAAAGAACTTATAGCAGGAACACTGTGTAAAATCATTTTGAGAAACAGATCCTTACTGTTGGAAAGAAAGTAGAGACAGACAAAAATCTGGTGTTTGAGGATTAATGATATCACGAATCAATGAGCAAGACGTTGAAAATTGGATGAGCTGCAAAAACCTTTGTCTGGATCTTTCTTTTGAAACTGCCATTCTGTTGCCCCTAGCCCTTCAGGAGATCTCCCCAGAAAATGGGTAGAAATTATGCTAGTAAACAGAGGCAGCTAAAGTTTGAAGAAAAATAATTGAAAGGACTTGATAATGATTATTTATCTTGATTACATTGTGTATTTTCAGTGAGACCTGTAGTTTAAAGTCAAAGATCTATTGTCATTTTCTTTGTAAAGTATAAAAATTGCTTAATGATTTTCTAGCAAAAATTTATCTACAAAGATGAGAGTTTAAATAATCATGACCAATATAACATATTTTTATTACCTGTATTAAACTGTATCCATATTATTGTATTTTTCTATGAACATGCCTTTTTATTGGATGGCATTTAATCTCAATATCTTAATAATAAAAGAGTTGGTTTCATTTTTCTTTTTGTTCAGAATTTCTTTTAAATCAGACATCTGGTATTTGGCACTCAACTTCTAATAGACCAATTGAACACTTTTAAAGGAAAACTAAATCATATGACTTTCATTTTAATTTTTACTGTAATAGTTTAATGTAGCCAACATATGCTGAGTAATAGCATTAAAATAAAATCAATAAATAAAGGATTAAAATCAGTCTGTGTTCAATTTTTGCCACAACACTAATTAGAGAAAGAATTTTCAGACCAGAATTGGGTAAACCAACAAGTTTTTGAAAATTATAATATAATGAGAAATGCTTGCAGTTTTGCATGCTATTACCGAGAAAGGGAGACTAAGGAGGAATTAGCACACTTACTCCAAGTTTAGGCTGTGGGAGAACAAACTACAGGAATTTTTTTGCAAGTGTCCAGCTGTTAAGCAACATACAGATACAAGTTTCAAGTCATTTCATAGCAATTTATTTTTGCTTAGCTATTGATTGCAAACTGGAATGATAGAATTTGACCAAGAATAATGGTACATCATAAAGATTTAAAGTTTTTCACTTCACTAACTTGTATATAAGAGAGTATTTCTTAATTCTTGAGAGCCAGGCAACCACTTCTGTGGCTCTAGTTACTGGGGATACAATATAAATTTTTGAGTTAAGCTGAAATTTTGTAACTTTGGAATGTTTAACTAAATGTCTAAATGTGGAACTTCTCTGTAAATTGAAATGGAAGCACAGTCCTTCCTATATAGAAAGTTAGGAAACAGAAAGTTAATGGGGCAATATTTCATAGTTTCCTTAATTCCTTCATATATAACAACATAAATAAGAAAATTAAGTGGATAGGTCCTACCATAGAGACACTAATTCTACCCATTTTCAGTTTCTATGTATGATTAATAATTCAGAGGAAGTTTTAATGACAACCTCAAAGCTAGACCATGGTAGAAAGAGATGGTTTATGACTTGCAAGATAATTTGGAAAGGTGTTATTCTGTTAAAAAGATTAACTGGCTTTTCAGTTTCACAAGAAATCCAAATATCAGCCTTAAAGAACATGGGCTTGGTGTTTCTCAGTAAGTGAGAAACACGGTTGGTTATTCAGTGCTATTTTCTTAGGTATTCTCTACAGTTATAATTTCTTCATATGACATAAATTAACAACAGAATAAGCTAAACCACTTCCACACACTAAATTAGCATGTTTGGCACTTGAAGAATTTATAGGAAATGGCCCTCTCAATGCAATTATGTCCTTGTTTTCTTACATTACCTAAATCAATCTACTATTTCCCAACACACACCTGAAGTTTCAGAATCAATTTTCCTTAGATTTGCCCTCTTTGTCTAGACAATCTTAGAGGCTTGGATAGTGTAGGGGTAGATTGAAACTTGCACAGCTGGATCATGCATGTTCTGATCCTGCTTGTGTATCTCTTGCCTCCTGCATTTCTTTTCATCAGATTCAGACAGAGCTTTCCATGTTAATTTTAGCTGAAATGAGGCATAAAGGTAGAAGCATTATCCTAAAAGATAAAAATACATATAATGAGAAACTAGGGTTTGAAGCTGCAGTAGTTTTTTTGTCTTTTAATTATCGCATTATTTATTTATTATTCTTCATATAACCAAATTATATAATATGCATTATGCATTTTCAAGAAGTTTACCATGAAACAATTTGACGTTCTTGTTATGGTCCCTGATTCACTAAATAATGCTAACAATGAATAGTAAGTTAAATATGACCATTTCAAATGTGTGACGCAGATAGTAGGCAGGGAAAAGGTCTCCTTAAAGGGCAAGAGTTTATTAACTTAATTTAAATGTGAAGATACCTTAAATTTGGCTATAGGTTGTTCCATTAAGGAAGAAATTGCCACTTGTATCAGCTAAGATCCCAACTGTGATAACCACTAATACAGCAGAGCTAAGCTGGCCATGTGCCACAGTTTGAAAGTGTTCTACAGAGGCTTGTATATTATTAATGACTTGATTCTCAAAGCAGCCTTGCTCAGAGAGTTTGGACATTTGATAGAAGCAGGAAAGCTCTACCTTGTCTTTGGATTCATCCATTAATGGAGTCACAGATGAAGGACTACTGCGAAGTGATAAAAGTTGTTGCAGGAGGAGCATAGTTAGTGAGTTCTGTTTTGTTTGTTTAGTTGGTTGGTTGGCTTCTCCAAACAGGGTCACTCTATGTAGTTCTGGCTGTCTTGAAACTCACTCTGCAGACCAGGCTAACCTTGAGCTCAGAGATCTGCCTGCCTCTGCCTCCTGAGTATTAGGATTAGCGATGTGTGCCACCACTTCCTGGCAAGAACATGTGTTCTTAAGGAGGCATCTTTGGCCGATATTTCATGAGCCTGCTCCTTATTCTCCAATACCCTTTGTTGGGGACCATGAGTTAATTAGCTTTGTTCGCTATTCACCAGCTGCCATGATATTCTGCTTTGCCACAGACTGAATCCATTGAAGCTCCCAAACTATAGGATGAAACCACGAACCAAAATAACCCTCTCTTCCTTTAAGTTATTTTCTCAAGTATTTTGTGGCTGTGACCCAGAACTGACTGATTCAAGGGCCTTCCATCAAACATGTTAAGCCATGAGAAGAATATCTAGCTTTCCTTATCGTCTCACAATGACCCACATGAGGCAGATTCCTAAAGCCCTGTAGCTGCAAACCAAAAAAAAAAAAAAAAAAAAATCAAAATATTAACTTTTGATTACTTTAAATGTTTGGTTTATTTTAGCATTGCTGTAAGTATATTTAATCTTCCTTTATTTAAAGATACTTTGCTGAGATAAAATATATCAGATCTTTTTTGACTCATAGAATCAACTGACCAGGCCTCATGAAGGCTCATAGAGATCAGGAAGCCTGTAGCAGATGACCTAGGCCTTCTGAATATAAGTTATGGCTTGGTGTTCCTAATAGTGAGATTGGGGAAAGGCTCTGACTCCATTGCCTGCTTATGGGACCCCATTCCTCCTACCAGATTGCCTCATCCGGCCTTGATATGATGCTATGTGCCTGCTCTTATTGTAGTTTGTTATGTTGTGTTGCCTGGGAGGCCTGTTCTTCTCTAAGGGGAAGCAGAGGGGATAGGAGGGGCTATAGTGGGAGAGGTAAGGTGGGGAAGAGAGACTTCAGGGAGGGGAGAGCCGCCATCAGGATGTAGTATATGATAGAAGAATAATTTTTTTAAAAAATTAGGTTTTTTTTCTAAATAGTTGCAGCACTCCACTGCACTAACTGTGCTTACTAGAGATGTCCACAGATAAAGAGAAACACATTGTCTCATCTCCTCAGCTGCTCAGCGGAGGAGGTCCCATGATGTCCAGAATTTCTTTAGCCTTGTCAGTCTTCATTCTCTGGCAAAAGGTTTGGACCATATAGCAAATTTGTTAAACGGCCTCAATATCTAACGCAGCATCAAGTGTACATATATCTCCCCACCCACAAAAGGCTGTTTCAAATATAGGCCTATACTTCCTTTAGAATATTTCACCTACTTTTTGGTGCTGCTTTATGTTTAACTACACACTGTTTAGAGTCAAAATATTTGGGTGAGTATTTTGTCCAATGAATTTTATCTTTTTGTTTCATTATCCTTACATTTTCCTTGACCTTTGATGTGATCAATTTCTAAGAATTCTTAAAAGCAAATGTAAAGTAGCCATATCTGACAGCATGAGACCATAAGAATGTCCAGGTATTCCAGCTAGGAGAAGCCACAAACTCCTACAAGAATGAAATAAACCCAGGACAGTTTCAATAAAATACATGCGTCCTCTGCTGTGTTCACCTGATCTTAGTATCGCTTCAGCCCATTGGTCACAGAGACTTTAACGACACAGCAAGCAACAGAAAACTTAAAAAAACAAAATGCCCAATGTCTCTTAATATCCCTTTTCTTTTGTCAGTTTCCAGGATTTCTATTCTAGTGTTCACCTGAAGGAAAACAATTCTAATCATTCACAATAACAAGCCAAGGACTGATGAAAATATACTTGTTCTTCCTTGGTCAGTGTCCTGGGCCAGTGAGCATAACATTAAAGAATATGTTCCTTTGTACTTCAACTAACTACCTTATCTGACCTTATTTATTACAGTACAGTGACTCGGATTTTCTAACTATGGCTTTTGTTCTTCAGTATGCACACACTCCAGTTTAGCTTCAAGACAGAGAATGAACATTGAATCTGCGAGTCTACCATAGACTACTGGGTTCTTGCTTCCTGCTCCAAGGCTAAGGGAATCTGAAGACTTGCTAAGCAATTGCAATTAGATTTTTTTTTTTCATAGACTTTCCTGAAAACCCAATAAAAAGAAATAGAAAGGAGAAGCTGAGCCTATTATATTTATTACAGGCTCCTAGCCTGGTTTCTATTATGCTTAACTGTATTCAGTTTTGAAGCTAGAGTCATGTACTAAATAATAATTGTCAATATTTTCTGCAAATATCAAATACTCAATATACAAAAACAATGAAGTGGATCAAGAAAGTAAGAAATCTGAATTTTCCAGGAGCTTAGTCTCAGATGGTCTGACAGTTTTGTCTCAATGTGGAGTCATTTTGTCTTGGGTTTAAATCTCTAATTTTAGTCTTTGGTGTGGCATAAATTGTATTTAATTAACAAATTACGGTCCCAATAAACTTGTACCATCTGCGATAAAGTCGGGGCACATTTTGTTGTAAAACTGAATACCTGCATCACTGTCTTCCAAGTGCAATATAAACTTGTCTTAAAAGATTGTCACTTTGTAAGGAAGATTGCTTTCTGTATCTTACCCAAATTCTAGATCCTGCCCAAAGCATAACTTTCCTATAATTTCCCCCCTGATAGCTAGCCATATGGGGGAAAACTATGTTTTATGGTATACTTTTGTAAGTGTATCTTTCCATGAGCAAAATCTTTGTCCAATGTTCCCCCAAACTAGTCTGAAAGCAATCTACTTGGAATTCTGTAGAACGTCAAGTTCTCATCTGGGTAACATTTCCTCCCAAATGCAGACAACTTCGTGTTCATTTTTTCCAGGATTTCTCTTTTTCTAGATGGCAAACTTTAAGGGATCAGATATGAGTTGTTGTTTTTTTTTCCCCCTTGAGGATTCCACTAATTACAATACATATGAGAAAAGTTCAAGCCCTGTGGTTTCTAAACTGGGTAACTGATGCTACCTTTAGACAAATGGTACTCATTTAAGGCTGGGTTCTGTGAATTTGTGATTTTACAAGAACCCTTTGGCTTTGGATGGAGAATGAGGACATCTCTGGATTGTCTCACCCCTTTTTAACTGTGGGGCTCAGTGTACTTTCCATTGAAGGAGTGAGCACTGTCAACTAGTTAACACAAGCTATCCGGAGGAAAAACAATCCCTGAACTTTGAAGGAGCAGAATAATTGCATACAAATGCATTCAGGAACCCTATAGAAAATACAGTGCTGTTAACTGGCATGGTTACAGCACAATTTAGCAAGTATGTTAGAACAAATTACCCCTTTTAACCGTAAGCCGTTCTGTTTCACGCTTTTTAATGAAGGCCTGTGCCACACACTAGAATGCTTCTCACCTCATTATTTCTCATAAAAAGCACTGATCCATTCAAAGGCTCTTCATATCTCCCATATGAGCTTTCCCCCTCATTCTGGCAGGACAAGGAGGCTTCTTCCTAGTCGGCCTTTGAAGTAGGTCATTAGAATGTTTACTAGATAAAAGGCCGAAAAAAATCTATCTGTGTAATCTCACTGCTGTCATGCATTAATGTTCTAGCCTTCCTTCAAAAGCAAAACAAAATGAGGTAAACATAACAAAACCCCAAACTGTTTCTGTCCTTATTTAGAAAACAGGGGATGTTTGTAAGCCCTTTAGTGCTATTTTTTCTCTGTGAGTATTCACAACATATTTTTAGAGAAATACTAAAAACCAGGAAGAATTTACTGGACTACTAAAATACAAAGTATGGATCCAATAAAAAGGCAAGCAGGAAAGCAAGCCAATAGGAAGCAAAGGCTGATAGGTCGTTTCAGCAGAAATGGTCCAGTTTTTAAATTACATTTTTTTTTTCTATGCAGTGTCTGAAGGGGAACCATGTTGACTATTTTCAGAAATAACATCATATAGGTTTCTGATTAATATAAATCTTCTAGAATACAGTACTAATCCCCCACCCATTTCAGCACAATACACATTGTTAATTAACATATATTATGGCTTGTGGTATAGCTCAATGGTAGAGAGCTTTCCTAGCGTATACACATCCATGGCTTCAGTTCCTGGCATAGCTTTGTATATGTTCAATGAATTGAGAGATGAATGCCTTATTTTTAGATGGTAGCGGTTTGTTAGGAAGGACAACTTATTTCCTGGCTCTATGGGAGTACATGTAGCTATCACAGGGCTAATACAAGTACAGGATTGGGCACATGAGATTTGGCACTGAATAAATAAAGGTGCTTGCCACCAAGCCTGGTGACCCGAATTCCATCTCAGGAACGAATTCATATATATATATGAAGGACATGACAGAATTGATTTTCACACACTGTCCTCTGACAATAGGCATTTATATTCACAAAATGAATTAAAAATGGTAATTTTAAAAGGATTCTACATGTGTATGTGCATAGAGATTTTAAGATCTGATTTTGATTACCATAAAAACAAAACTATGGAAAAGAAGGAGCAGTTGGAAAATATTTGGTTGCCATTGCAGTATTTTAGCTAACAAAACAAATATTTGTTCATCTCAGTCACATAAAAATTTTCAGTTGGGCCGTTAGCTTAATACCGTGTATAACACAGTTTGCCACTTAGGAAAGGTCCATACCAGGTATTAGAACAGTTGTAAAGCAGAGAGCTAACATCTAAATTCTGTAATGTAACAAAACCCTGAAATTGACACATGGTCTACATTTAAATGATGTTTAAAATCAATGCCTTTGTAGAAAAAGTCCACTTAATGTAAACTCCCTGGTGACATTTCCAACGTTTCTTTGCAGTATCTACAAGAATGAATCCGATCACCTGGCACAAGACTGTCAAGCGCCACCAAACACTTTGGCTGAGCAGTTTCTAAATTAAATTGGTATTCTCCAGGCACTTTCCAGAAATACAAGCTCAGCTCGGATCACACTCACAAAGGTACAAGAGGAAAATGTCAGTACTGTACTGAATGGGCTGGAGGAAGAATGTGGTCCAGACTAGTCGATCTCTGCAATACTAACCACACAGCTTTGTTTCATTTGAAAACATAAATCTGTACACACATACTTACTGAGACATATATCCATGTATACAGAAAAAGGTTGAGCTAATAATAAAGGAAAGGGTGAACGTTGGCACTGTGGATGTTGACAGCATTATGCAAACTTTTCAATATTCCCTTGCATGCTCAACTTTAACTTTTGTTTATAAATTCCACTTAGACATAATTTACAACTTCTGTTAACTTAAGCTGGGTTCTGTAAAATCTGTCTAAAAAAATCAGCTCAGAGGGCTTTGAGATGTTACAAGCATATCTAGATATCAAACACCGAGCTGTGCAAATTATATTCACTTTGGAAACTCTGAGTTTGTATTTATATACATAATATATTTCAGATCTGATGTTTTAAAATGATGAAATAAGCCTCGTCTCCCCCACCCATGCCTTTTCGAAGCATTTCTGTAGTATCTTTAAAGAGGCAGAAAGCCCAAAACAAAATGAGAGGTTCTGGAGTCTGCCTCTATTTAATAGCACTTTGTAACATGATTTGGGACTGGGTAGTAAGGTTAAGCAAAAGTTCTTAAAAACCAACCATCTGAAGTTTGTAATTTCATGCTGAGATAGTTTAAAGACTTCAACAGTTTAAAACGGTATTAAACTACCTCTGTATCTGTTATTTCGCCCATGTACACTTACTGCAGAGATCTGACCTCATCTGTCCTTAAGAACAGTTAGACACATCAGTTGATCTAGATTAAAAGAAAAGAGCAGATCCCACCTCTACTTACTCTCTGTGTTTAAGCTGCTTTCAAGATCAAAGGCAGAAATTGAAGGTCTTCTTGGAGTCTGGATTTTAAATAGCAAAACAACAAAACGTGCATCCTTGTTTTGCCTTTCCTTGATTTCTTGAAAGAGGCTAGACTTTCCTCTTGCAGAATATGGAGAAGGAAGAGCCCTGACTTGTGCCTCTTCCACGGCTTCATTAATGAGGAGCACCTTTAAGCAAGTGGACATGTTTTGTTTGTTTCTCTGTTCTTGATACATGGTCCCAAGTATTCCAGACTGGCCTCAAACTTGCTCTGTAGCTGAGAATTTTCTGAATTTCTGATCTTCCTACTTCCATCTCCCAAGTGATGGGATGCCAGGCAAGCACTATCGTCATTTTCTGTGGTGTTAGGGATTGAACTCGGAGATTTGTGCATACCAGACAAGCATTCTATCAAAGAGCTCTGCTTATTATGTTTTTTATGAACTTCATCTAACTTCTCAGTTCAGAATGACCTCATACGTGTGGTGATCTTCCTGCCTCACATTCCCGATTGCCGGCATTGCAGGTATAAGCCACCAAACTCACATCAACATAAATTACTTCCAACTCAATGTAGGAAGCAAGGTACTAAATGAAAGGTAATGAGATGGAGAGCAAAGTAACTTGATAACAGTGGATTTTATTTTTGAAAAATGGATATAAGCAACTTTTTAGCATAAAAGCTGATGTAGGAGATAATTCATACCAGAGTGTACCTGTTTGCATTCATATTGAGACTTTCAGGAGGAAAGACTGATTCATTAAAATTTGTTTAATGACAGAGGACAGTGGTTACTAAAACGATACAAATTAGTAATTTAATATTTCTATGAGGTTTCAATGGCTCAGTGAATAATGGATGCTAGGGCCATTCTTGTCTGCTGATGACACTAGATCTCATAGTCCAGTGATAACTAGGTTCGTGGGTGAATGTGTGAAGCAAGAAGCATTTACATTGGTCTTAGTCAAGAAACCCAACCCTGGCGTGGTGACAAATACCCACAATTCCGGAACTCTGGAAGCAGAAGCAAGAAGGCCATAAGATAAAAATCAGCTTGGCTATACAGTGAGGAGCTGTCTTAAAATCAAATGTTATTGTTATTGTTATTGTTGCTTATGTATTTGCTGAATTGTTTATATTTTTGCTTTAACAAGACAACTGAAGAAATATTCTTTTTGTACCAAAACGGATTTATACCCATGGCTAGAGCTTCTTTCACACAAAAACTGATATGAGGGGTTTTCATTTCCTGCAGCTCTCTTTGGTTTGCCCCGCACCCTTGGGTACTGTCTAAGGTCAGCTCAGGTCCATCTCTGCCACTGGATCATGTAACTTCCCTCCAGGCTTGTAACTCTCTCTCTCCAGGCTATTGTTACTATTCCACCAAACCAAGTTCTCTGATCTTTGTTTTGCCTGCTCTCAGGGAAAATCAATGTAATAATAATAAAGTCTAAGGAATCAGGTGCCGTAAGCTGAAAAAAAAAAAAAAAACCATACATTTTAGGTAAAATGTACATTTGAACCAGAATTCTGTAACACTGTCATGCCTTACTTGTGAATTTTACTTCCTGAGTAGACATTAAAAAATAATTTGAAATCTTTGCTTTCTTTAAAACAGACAAAGAATCAGCACATCGTCTAATAAGTTTATGCTTGATGGTAACTAAGATTTAATTTGCATTGTCTCAACTCAAGGAACAAACTTCAGCTATTGCTCATCATCATCATTATTTACACAATAAACTTTGAGATGCAAATCTTTACTTCATTTCTTTCCAATAATGCTTGCTCAGAATAAAAACCTGGGAAGCATTTACCATTGATTCTGCGAGGCTCCATCCTTGGTGTCCCCTAGTTCACTTAGGCAGAAAGGAATGTGTTTTTATAGTCCTATCACTTACTGATATCCCTGTGTGCCAGTGACTGGTCACTACTATGGAATTCACCTCACTACTGCAAGAATAGACATATCTTCTCAGATCGGACACTGGCATGCTTCTCAGGCAGGGTTCATAGGTGTGTAAAACTGATAATTGCATTTCTTCTCCAGAAGAGCACATAATACTTTTTCAATATTATGAAATTTCAGCCAGTATGAATGAAGGTCAGGACCATTTGATTTCGCTATGCTGTGACTCAAATGTGGTGACTTTGGTAGTAAGTCTTCCCATCAAGTTCTGGAGGGGAACCAAGTGTGTCAGCAATAGACTAGCATTCTGGGGATTTATGTGACACCACACAGTCTCTTCTGAGAGAATAACACTGTGTATGTCAGACTGAACTGCTCTCCTTGTTCAGCCTTTTAAGTGTTGAGATTACAGGTGTGTGCCACCATGCTTGCCTTTGTTGTTCAAATTGGCCAAAGTGAGGCTTTGATAGCATCTTAAATCCCGTGTTTTATAAAATGAACAATGTTCCCCCTCCATAAATGATTTTGATGAGAACATTTCCTGCTACTTCTATTTTGAAATCTATAATCTCTTATAGCAGTGGTTCTCATCCTTTAGGTTGTGATATCCTGCGTATCAAATACTTACATCATTATTCATAACAGTATTAAAATTACAGTTATGAAATAGCAACAAAATAACTTTATAGTTGGGAAGGTCACCACTACACGAGAAACTGTATTCAAGGGTCACAGCATTTGGAAGGTTGAGAAACACTTGTGCTATAGGAAAAAGAAATGAAAACCCCAGTAATCTAAAACTCTTCTACACATTTACTCTTGCTCAATGGTATATCCATGCACATATTGATGGACTACGGTTCAAAAACTAGATTTAGAATTTATATACTCATTGGCATAGTCTTAGAAGATATTAAAGTTCACTTCTGGTAATTACAGAAGTCTTTACTTGGACTGGAATGGAAACTCATGAATCTGTAACAATGCAAAGGACTGAAGACTGTAGTTATTTTTGCACAGAGAAAACTGATGTTCTGAGTGACAGGGCTCCCTTAACAGGTTGTGGAAGATACATAATTTTGTTAGCTTGTTAGATGTATTATTTAAAAACTCAACCATACAATTTTACAATTAAATATGTTTTGTTACAATGAAAGGCAGTATTCAACACTCATTACTTTTCCATCCCTTTACGATGTTAGGGCATTATTTGTGCCTTTGAGATTGCTTAGTGGAAACACTTTATAGAGTCATGCTAGTGTTCATCTCTTCCACGTCATGTTCGGGGACACCACCATCTTGAATTCCATCAAAGCAGATATATAAACTTTAGAAATTGGCAAAAGCTAAAAATCAAGCTTTGATTTGTCTGACCATTTTTTGAACAGCCTAAACATACAAAACACGTGGGCAAACATTAACCATGGAGTTCAAACTTAATAGGATGGTGCATCCATACCTGCACCACTGTAAAAGTGTGAAGAATTTGCAAATTGCTGTTCAGCCCAGCAACTGAGAGGTTCATATTGATAAATGAGTAAACTTAGGACTTATTTCTTTGACATCATCTCTCATTGTGCTTGCTAAGATAAATAAAAATATTAACCAGCACACACATTAAAACTACATTCATCAAATGCAAATAGAAATTGATTACATGTTTAAGAATTTGGCAAAATCAGTAGTTTCGGAATTCACTTAACAAAGTCTATATTATACTGTTACACTGTCCAAACTTTTTGCTGTCAAAACATGAGCTGAATAAACTTTATCTCTTCATAGGTACATACATCTGGTATTTCATTATAGTAACCACAAACAAAAAAATACTGCCATATATATATATATGTAAAGTATATATATATGTAAATCTATTTTATTTCTCCTCTGTTTTCTTAAAATGTCTCTCATTTTATTCTTGTATTTAAATTTGAAAACTTGATGGAAAAATTGATTAAAAAAAAAAACCACCTGGCCTTTTTATCATATTCGTTTGTTTCTTTGTCACTTGAAACTCTGCATGTAAAAACATAAGGAAGTACCTGCTTCTAACTTAAGAGCAGCTGATTGCTGAGATGACCTTCTCATGTTTGAGATTCCATCTCTCTCACTTTCCTTTGATGGCCTGTCAGAGTTAGGGAATAATTTTCCAAAGAAACTGTCCACTCAGTACCCCCTCATTTCCAAGGTCCTCTGGGTGTATGTGTATATGTGGGTATGCATATGTACAATGATGTGTGGACCCAGAGGTCAATCTCCTCCAGCGCGGTTCCACAGAAGTCTCTATTTTGTTTA
Organism: Arvicanthis niloticus; assembly: GCF_011762505.2. Taxonomy (NCBI): domain Eukaryota; kingdom Metazoa; phylum Chordata; class Mammalia; order Rodentia; family Muridae; genus Arvicanthis; species Arvicanthis niloticus. The sequence goes on from NC_047673.1 coordinate 47,278,062, forward strand.
ATTTTTGAGACATGTTCTTTCCCTGGGATTGCAGATTATGCTAGGCTGGCTGCCCATGAGCCCCACATATGTTCTTGTCTCCATTTTTTTATTGCTGGGATTACAAGTAAGAGCCACTACCATCAGGGTATACACAGATGCCAGGAATATGAACTGAAAGCCTTATGCCTACGGTAGGCCTTTTACTGGATGATCTACCTCCTTGATTTCCCCACCCCACCTTTACTTGCTTGCTTAATTTTTAATTTATTTTTTACTTTTGTAAATTATTCTTTCAATTTTCCTAGCTTGAGATTTGTGACCAGAAAATTTGTTCTTTGTTCTTTTCTTTTTTCTTTTCTTTTCCTTCCTTCCTTCCTTCCTTCCTTCCTTCCTTCCTTCCTTCCTTCCTTCCTTCCTTCCTTCCTTCCTTCCTTCCTTTCTTCCTGTTACATATCCCTTTAAGAAGAAACAGCCATCCTCCTCGCATGACCTCTGACCTGCAGCACTTCCACCTTGGAAACAGCCTGAGCCAGAGCCAGAGTCAAGTGGGTGGTATGACGATGAAGTGTAGTTATAACTGCACAAGGAGCTTTAAAAAACAAAAACAAAAACAAAACCAAGGAAATGACGCAGTAGGGCACAAGGCCATGTGTAAAGCACAGGTTCCACAGGTGCAAAGCACACACTGCGTGCAGCTGGGGTAGCAGAGCAACATGGGAGCACAACGTGGAGCAGAGCATCATGGGAAGACTGATTTTTTTTTTTAATTTTTTAAAGAGAATGTGAAATCTCCCCTTTTGCGTTTGCTTATCATATTGGCAGTAGATAAAAAAAATAAGCAAGAAAAGCACTTAGAGTATCTATGAGCTTAAGAATTTCCCTACTCCAAATATCTGAAATATGTTTTTATTATTATGAAGCTATCACTAGTTCTTGATTTGAATCTTATTTTTTAAAATAAGCCCAAACAACCAGTCTTCAGCAAAGAAACTAGGATTTAAAGACATTAGACATCTTGGTAACATTTTACAAATAGTTCAGACCATATCAAAAAAGTAGAATATACATTTTCAATCTTCTATTTCTATACTGTTTTTTATTACTTCATTTAGACTCTGTGCAGGCCTCAATCTCATTTGTAGTTATTCTTTATAAATTAAAAATAAGTGAGGAATTCCCCACATACCAATACTTATTGCCTATGCTGTAAGATTGTTATTTTACACTCTGTGAGTACAGGATAGTTTGAACTATACAATTTACTTATCACAGGGTCCACAGCTAAGAACTCAGCCACTCACAGGTAGAAGTTACTTGGAAAAAAATAGTTGCTTTTGTACTGTACACGCATAGAAATAATATAGTATAACAAGTGTTGACAATATTTGCATTATACTAGGTATAAGTAATGTAGAGATACTGAATAAGATATGATAGGAAAGAGACATGTATGTTTTGTGCAAGCATAATACCATTTTATATAAGAGACTTGAGCATCTGCAGGTTTAGACATACATGTCGAGGTCCTGAAACTATCAGCCTAAGAATACCGAAAAATGATTATATTCTCTGGCAATATTTACTTTCTGTGCTCCAAATAGCCTCCTATGGGAAAAATAAATAAACCAATTTCCTCTCTGTAGAAATAAGTGTATATTACCCATTTATAAGGTAAAGATATATACTAGCTTGTTTTTGCTACTTTCTCTCTTCCTTTCCATTTCTTCTTCTTCTTCTTCTTCTTCTTCTTCTTCTTCTTCTTCTTCTTCTTCTTCTTCTTCTTCTTCTTCTTCTCCTTCTTCTCCTTCTTCTCCTTCTTCTCCTTCTTCTTTTTTCTTCTCTTCTTCCTCTTCCTCGCCTCACCTTCCTCTTCCTCCTCCTCAACCTCCTTAAATTTAAAACTGTACTTCAATAGCTGAGCAGTTAAATTGTCTTTACTTTCTACACTAATCTAGATATCTTCCAGCTCCATCCCAGGATACTTGTATATTATTACTGATGTTTTTTCAGACCCCTTTTTCATAGGTCCAATTCCTCCTCCTGCCAGGTGATCTGAACCTCCCTCTCTCCCTCTCTCCCTCTCTCCCTCTCTCCCTCTCTCCCTCTCTCCCTCTCTCCCTCTCTCCCTCTCTCCCTCTCTCCTTTCTCTGGCGATGTCCTGCTCTATTTTCTCTTCTGCTCAACCATTGTGTGATCAGCATTTATTCACAAGGTAGAGAACAAATGGTAAGAATTGTTTGCATAAACTTGAGACAGAAGATTCTTGGTATAAACATTATAATACCATGTCTGATTGAAACAAGGTATGAAGGCAGAGAAATCAGCATTTGAAAAACATAAGGGTAAACTTTACACAGTGTATAAAACATTATACCTATATCTCCCCTCTTTTTCTAATAAAAGGCTCTTTTTCTTATAATAATGACACACAGTACAGACAATTTTGAAACTATTATGAAAACTATTAGGTAAGAGTTACATTTGTAATGTCCAGTCCATTTATATTTGGCAACTTTGACAGTTTCCTATCATCTATCCTATCTTGGTGAGTCTTTTCAATTTCTTTCACTTTCTTAAAATTTTAGGTAAGGTTCTACCTCCACAGCACTAACTCTTTGAATGATAATTCTTTTTAGCTTAGAAAGGAGACAGCATGAGTGGATGGCCTCATGAAGACACTCACAAGCTAGAAATAGAAGATATTGTGCAGAGATCATTTGGTCCCATCTCTGACTTCACTGATAAATCACAGGAGACTGAATGGGTTTATCATAGACTTTGAGGGAACCAGAACTAGAACTTGTTTTCTTTCCATAATCAAGCCATCTTCCCACCATTGCCTGATATGCTAAGCTAGGGAATAATGAGTTACTTTGTTATAGATAAGATGTACACACACACACACACACACACACACACACACACACACCAGAGAGAGAAACAGAGACAAAAAGAAAGAGAAACAGAGACAGAAAGAGAGAGACAGAAAAAGAGAGACAAAGAGAGAAAGACAGAGATAAAGAGAAGGATACAGAAACAAAGGGAGATAGAGACAAAGAGACAGATGGAGGCAGAAACAGAGAAAAAGAGAGTACACACATACACAAATAGAGACAGAGAGAGAGATAGAGATAGAGAGGGGGAGGAGGGAAGGAGGAGAGGATGGAAGGAGGGAGGGAAGAGAGGAGGAGGGGAGGGAGGGAGGGAGGGAGGAGAGGAGGGAGGGAGGATGCATTAGGGTAGGTAGGGAGTAGGTAAATATCTAGGAGTTCAGGAGGGGAAAGAATATGGTCATATATACGAAATTTTCAATTAATAATAGTACTTTTAAAAAACTCAAAAGTTCAAATACAGAAATAAACACTGAATTGTTTCATAGTATCTATCACATTTATAACCATGGGAGGGGCTCATGTATCTTTTACTGTGATCATAAAATATACGATTGAAATGATATCTAACAAAATTCAGTCTTTTCATACTAATACCCTTGTACTTAAACAGGTTCATGGATTGCTGGGCCCCATTTCGGCCCTGATTTGGGCCTTGTGGACAAACCCAAGCCTGGCTCGAGTTTTGAGACCTATCTCAGTCACTTCTATATGGGGTGACTCTACAAGACCTGTTTGTCCCTGCCTCTGCCCTGCTGTTGCTGATGTAGAGCTTTGCCATTGGCCCTGTCAGTCACCTCATACACTGAGTCACCCTTCCCTGCCCCTACATCATCTCACCCCACCAAAACTCCTCC